>NC_069789.1:81865990-82169021 GCF_027406575.1 Nycticebus coucang
CAAAAAAAAAAAAAGAAAAAGAAAAAGAAAAGAAATCAACTCCAGAGACCCAAATGAAAAGGAAGACACGTCAGCTTCTAAAGAATTAACATTTATTTTACAGTTTTGCCATACACATCTCATGCCAACACACAGGAGGCATATACAAACAAACGCACCAGCTTCTGTTTTCCAAAGTCACATGGCAATAAATAAGGATGGATGGGTCCTTTTTTTTTTTTTCTGTCTTTTTCTTTTTTTCCAGGAAACAAGACTTCATTTCTTTTTAACCTGTACAAAAATTTACACTGCGAAGGATGAGGGCAACAATCCAGAGCTTAGGGGATCTGGGGCTTTGAGGTCTGAATGCAAGCTCAGAGCAACTACCAGAATCCGCAGCCCTGACCCTGCTCGTGTGGCTGGATAATAGTACATGTGGTTCTCGTCTCTAGTTCAGCAGCAGATGAGTGCGTGTCCTTTGTTCACCTGTGCTCTGCCTCCCTAAGCAAAGGAATGCTTGGCGTACCTCCCGAACCTGCAACTGTCTCCTCACCAGAGCTCGCAGCATGAAACTGTGCTTTTAATGTGGTCCTACCAAGCGGAGTATGGATGGGATGACTTTGCTGAGCTCTCTCTTTTTGGCTCCAGTCACTGTTAGAGCAGTTGGAACAACTACTGCAAAAAGGGCCAATTGACCAATCCAAGAAAGAGAGCGCCAGTGATGTGCTTTTTATTTAGCTTTCAGCATGCCCAGAGCCCTTCAGCAGCAGGCAATAAAACAAAACTCATTTCCGCTTAATTGAATTTTTCTTCATCTTATGGTTTCCAATTTTTAAAGTGCAATGTTTAAAAATGAGCCTCCTCAGGATTTCCAGACCCTGCTGGCTGGGGAGGTACGGTCATTATTTTCATGGTTTTAACGGAGTTGTCATTCGCGGCATGTGGGAGGAGCTATGTGGGAGAATAGGTGCCCCAGAGTAGACTGTCATATAACACACAGCTTTTGCTAATCCAAAGCCTTGAACTCCCTCCTGCAAGAAGGCAGTTCAAAACAACCAGCTTGAGCTTCAGCGTCTTTTGTTCTACAAATTTCCTGTACTTAATGATGAAGATCTAACAGCCCCTAATGATCTTATCAAGGTTTCATGTTTCATATTGGCAAAAAAACAAACTGTGAAGGATAATGCTGAATGCTTTTTTCTTATGTCTTAATTTTTTCTCTTTCCCTGGTGTTTTTCTGTATTAATTTTCAGGACCAATGTTATCAATATGGTAGTTGATTTTCATCTTACATTATATTCATAATAATCAGATAAGGAAAGAAAGAGAAAGGCTGAAAGGAATTTGCCTGAGGTTACATAGCAAGTCCTTGAAAGGGCAAGAACCATGTTTCCCAGAAATGTGATTTACCCCCTGGGCTGGCTTAGCCCTTGGATTTGATGTTTCCTTCATGGTTATATTACTGTTTAGCAAATACAGATTCCTCCATATCTCTTCAGTTCCCATTTTTGTTTATATCAATTACCGTGGAAACTTGAAGGTTTTTAATTTACTTCTGGATTCAGAAGCTTCCTACTCTTAACATCTATCAGCCAGGCACTGCAGTTAATTGCTCTCTTAGAACCAAAGACAAGTCCAAGCATTGCAAATGCAGGTCTTTTTTCACTTGTAAAATTTGTCCATGTCATTTTAGTGAGGGGGATAACAGCTACCATGTAGCACCTTATATGCCAGGGATAGACTTCCGAGCAGTGCAAGAATGCCTCTCAGCACATCTTGCTCTTCTCCATCTTTCAAACCACATCAGAGCTAAGGAACGTTCTTGGCATGTGCAGCTCTCAGTGGCCTGTCCATAATGCTAACCCACCTTGCAGGGAGATCCTCCTAAAATCTGAGACCTATTGTGGCTGTGCTTCCCTAGTATTTGCTGCTTTCTGGGGAGGTGGCTCTGAGAATGGGGGGCAGCTCTGGGAGGCTTAAGTAAAGCTTGCCTCACTTTCTGGCCAGTGCTGTCTCAAGAGCTGTGCCAGCTAGCCAGCCCCACTGAGAACAAATAACTGTTAGCCAATGTCAGCTGTTTACCGAGTTCTTCCAGAGCCTTACTGAATGAGGAAGGCCTCCCTTTATTCCACCACTGAAGTGGAAAACAAAAACTGGTCAACTTATGTTGATCTTAAATAGTGCTACACAGAGGGAGGATGCTCCTTGTTAAGAGCATCTTAACTATTGCTCTCCCCAAACAATAGTCACCAAAAATATGAAGTGCCTCTGAAATCCCATGAGTCACCAAGTGAATAGTCAAGTTGAAGCAGTGATTGGGGAGGGGGGGCAGCTTTTCATTTCATTCATTGCCCAGCATAGCCTTTCTCCTGTATATTGTGAGCAGCCTGATAAGAATGGTGTATTTATGAAACTGTCCTCCAAAGGGACAGTTACATTTTCCTTTCCTTCACCTGGCTTGTTATCTTGCATTTGTGTCTTTGTCCCCACCCTAATGTTCACATGATTGGGGAATCCCCAACAGCACAGGACTGGAGAGGCTGAACACACCATCATCTCTAAACATGGAACCTCAAGAAAAACGTCCTCATTTGCAGAATCCCCAAGCAAAAATCACAACAGTTGCAGCACACCAAAAAGAAAGGGTACACTACCAAAACTGATCAGAGAAAAGGTGGCCTGAAGGCTGATCCAGGAATCTACTGACTACATATTTTCAAGAAGCTTAATTAATCTTAGTTTAATCCTGGAAAAGGGCTTACAAAAGATGCAACAGCAAGGAGGAACTGTTCATTTCTTCCTTTGTCTACAACATGCCTAAATCTTTGCAGTCCTCAAAAGGTGAACAACTATTCACAGAAGGAAGAGTCTTTAGGATCCTTGGCCCCATCACTTCATGTGAAAGAAAGGCAATGCCTTCTCACCCTTTCCTGCTCTGCTAATCTCATTGAAGAGAATGGAAGGCCAGAAGACGCAACCACAGTTTCCTAAGGGGATGGGAATAAATTCCCACTGGCTAAATTCCACTTGGCACCTGGAGAGCTTCCTGATGGTCAGATGGGTGCATATGGTCAGAGTTGCAGCACCATTCCCCATGATAGTCTGTGGCACGAGTGACAGCTCCTTAAGCAGAGGTTGGCCTTGTCCTTGCCGCAGGCTTAGTGATGTGCTATAGCAAACCTGCAAGCTAGGACTCCCTGTGTCACCAATGACCAGAGCTCTGGCTTTATGAGCACTGGGCCAGGGTGAGTAATTGACACAAGTCCTACCAGCAATGGAAACCTCTGGATAATTTTAGGGCTGCTCCCTAAATTATTCTTCCCAACCAACGTAAGCCAAAGAAAAAATGTTGCTAGCTCCCAGAAGCAACCCGGACTGTCCTCCAACTGAGTCAGCTAGTATATCAGAGAAAGCTTTCATAAGGGGGTGGGGCAGGGGGCAGACTTGCAAGCTCATCTAAACCCACTTCCTTAAAACAGACTCTCCAAATATTTCATCCTACAAGGATGGAGGACTCTGGGAGGCTGGCATCTGCTGATGTGGCTAAACAGACTGCACACTTGGAATCTAAATGAGTCTACAAATGTTTTCACTGATTGTCATTCTGTTCTCTCCATATTTTAGCTTTGATCATTTTGTAACCCACAGCCTGTCTTTTGGAAAAAAATGATACGAGCAAATTACAAGGCACACTGTGCACCAAAGGGACTCGTCAGGCAGTCTGTGACGGTGGTCCAGGGCCACTCCGCTCCAGCCTCAGAGTCACCTGCAATGAAAACCACCTCTTGACATCAGGGATTCAGTGATATATATGGGATTTCTTAAAAACCAAAACTGATGAATAATCTCTGGTTTGTAGGAAAGAAGTCATTTTTTCATAGCAAAAAAGGGGGGGCACATTTTTAATATCAACCTGGGGCCATCAAAGTTTTCACTGACCTTTAACAACTGATCTTTTTATTTGAAAATTAGGGTTCAGTAAGGGTACTCAGGGCCTGTGACACCTCTACCTCAGGAATGTTGGTTCTGGTGAGAGCAGTGGTTTAGGAGGCATTGTGTGAGACACGCCAGGTGGAGCAAAGTTCCCAAAAGGCCAAGGAGGCCTGGCACAGTCACCTCATGCTACCAAAGCCCTGAGCAGCCAAAGCCTCTAAGCAGGGCAGCAGGAGAGACAGCCAAGCCAGCGTCCCTAGAGCTCTAGGCTGCGCACCCCTGGGCTGCGTTCCGACATGAGGCTGCTCTCCCCCCACCCCCAGAAAACAATGCCCTAGTGTGGTCTCACAACCTCTAGGAATCAGCAGAGAGCTTCCATTGAAAATAATGGAAATTCATATTGGCGCACTTTTGATCCTTAAAAGGCAAGTCTGTTTTGATCCTTGAAGATATTCTCTCAAGCCAGAAGGACAGATTGGGTGGGGAGAAAAGAAGTTTAAAAAGGAGGATGATCCATTTCATCAAGCCAAGAGGCTGGGCTAGTTGGAAAGTCGGGATAACCTACACTGCTTCCTGTGGATATATCAGAGGTGGGTCCCCCAGCCAAGGCTCTCAGCGTCTGGCTCACTCCCTGCCCTGCGTGCGCAATGATGCCCAAATTACTGTCCACCGTGTAATCCAGCCCATTGAGCAAAGGAGCGTGGGATGGCAAGGACGATATGGAGGATGGAGACTGGGGGATCCCATAGGGGCTCCCATCCCTCAAGTCCTGAAAGGATTGTCCTGTCCCGTCCATGGAGAAGCTCCCATTCATTAACTGTCCGCCTGTAACGTCCCCCACGTTGCCATAAATCCTATTGGTGTGGCCAAGTTCTGAGAGAATTTGATCTTCTGTGGACAAAAGAACGGAGATTTATTGTCAGCTGCCAGGACTCCGGTGGTCCCCTGCTCTTCACAACCTAGGAATACACATGACCAGGACAGAAGCCCAAGCCGGCAGCTGCCTTGCTGCCAAGCACAGGTCAGACACAGAACATGGCAGCCTGATATCCAGAGGCCAACCCAGGTCAAGGGGAAAGCAAGAAACACCTGCAGAGACTAAATTCCCAGCTCCCAGAAAGTGGACATATGTTTGGTAAGCTTGTTGTTCCCACGTGACTTGTGCACTAAGATACCTGACTACTCTGATGAGTGTGAATGCCCAAGGTTTGGTCTTATGTTATCCATGTTGCAAATGGAAACTATGCTGAAGAGATTTACTCTGAAAGCTTTTGAGCTTTAGTTGGCTGGGAAGCAAGCAGGCCTACATGGTAAGGACAGCTGAGGACCACTCTTAGACATGGGTACAAAATCCTTTTGGAAAAGAGAGCCGATTTCTCAGAACTTGGTGTCTCTCTCAACTCAATATGCTCTTCCCTAGGGACAAAGAATTGACTTAAGGCAAGTGGTCTTCCTTGTTTCTTAAAAAAAAATTTCATTAAGGGGATCTAATAGAATCTTTGCCACTTAGAAGAATTCATCTCTCCTAAAGAGGTGAGCAGTTTAGGTCTTAAGAAATAAGGGATTATGTAGTTGCCCTGAGATGTGCCAAATGTGAGCCACCTGCACATGGAGCCACAAACAAGACGTAACAATCCTGTATGTTCCAGGCATCACTTTCAGCAGCACAGATGAGATTAGGTGGCCTTCTCAAGAGCGGCCACCTAAGTGAGCATCCAGCTCATGGTCCTCCCCAGACCCCAAATACCCTGTGTTCTGAGAGGAGGCTGACCCCAAAGGCTCGGAGACCTCTGGGCCGAGCTGTAGGCCTCTCAGGGCATCATGCTTCTAGCAGGCCACCTATTCCAGCCACTGTCCTACATATTGCTTTTGTTATTTCTCTGGGCCTCTGTATCATTTCTATCTAAGGCCTCCGTAGACTAGATTTCAACACTCCATCTTTTCTGAGGCCTGCCCCGAAACACCGAAACACCGTAAAATGAAAAAAGGGGGTGGGGAGCTCATGCCATTTAAAGGGACCCAGAAAACAAAGGCTCAGCTCCACCATGAAATGGCCATGATTTAGCCTTTTGCCTATACCTGTCATCCCATATGAGCAGGGCCCTCTGTGGGGCCATAAACTACCTTTGGGGACAACCATGCCTTCCACGTATACAAATGGGCTCAGCTTTTCCCAAGCACATCCACAGTGGGTTGTATTCATTGATCCCACAACAATGTTGGGGGGTAGGGGGAAAAGTGGTATTCCTTGTGGGAATGCTGGGGCTCAACAGAAGGGGGTACTGAGGCTCAAGAGAAGTGAATCAATTTGGCAGAGCCTCACTGGAGACCAGGTTTCTGATCCCCAGTTCAGCAATCTTCCCTTCCTCCCAACAGAAGACCTTCCACATCCAGGATTCAGTAACTGAGAACAATAATGGTTATTTGCAAACAACCTGAGGATTCACAACATGCAATAATTTGCAGTTTTGTTGATGCAATAATTTGCGGTTTTGCTAATGCACAAATTTGAATATAGCGCATGCTGCAAAGCTTGTGTGAGGGGGACAGGATGAGGTGAGTGGTGGGAAAGGGATTTCAGAAATGAAGCCTGTTCCCCATCTCACATGGACTCACAGTACTGATTTCTCAGGAAAAGGGCCTGTCCAGCATGGCCTTGGGAGGAAGGGCTGCACTAGGCGACCATGGGAGCTAGGCCAGTGTTCCTATAAAGGGGAGAGAGAGGCAGGAGACGGGCTGGGGCAGAAAGCTGAGACATGGCCATCTGCTCACAGCTACATGGGCTGGTGAGAGGGCCCCCGGTCAGCGGAAGGAAGAGGAGGCCTTGGGCCACAGAACAGGGCCCAGCTGGGTCCTGGGCACCCAGCTTCCATAGCTCAGCATCAGTGCCCTTTTGTTTTCTGCTCCTTGTCCCATCGGAAAAGGCCACTAACATTTCCCCACCCTTCGCCATATGTCGGGGAAAAGCCTGTGTGCAGGAGGGAGTCGCCAAGGCCTCAAGAAGATCCCTCCTGAGTGTCAAGCATCACTGTTTCCCAGGGGACTTTCCTAAGGACTCGGCCTCGCCCCTCCAGCCCTGCTCACCTCGGAAGCTCAGCTCACTGTCACTAACCCCACAGTCCTCTGCAGAGCTCTCCTTCTCCTGCTTGCTGCCTCCTCGGCTTCTCTTGACGCTCTTATAGAACTGCCCCCAGCGATGCCGTCCCGCGTCCTTCTTCAGGCGTTTCTCCTTGGCCCTTCGGTTCTGAAACCAGACCTGCCACACAAGCACAGGGGACACACTCAGAGGGAGTCCACCATGAACCCAAAGCACCCAAGACACCCCAGGTAGAAGGTGAAACAGACTCAAGACAGTGCGCGGCCAGAGTGTGAAGTGCCCACCGCTCCGCCTGCCTGGGCCTCAGAATTCGGGAAAAACCCCAAGGTCACAGTCCCAAGCCCAACTCCCCAAGGGGCACAGTGACACCACTCATGAGGTGACATCACTCATGCTCCCTGAGCCTTCTAGAGGTAGAGGGCACAGACACAAGGTCTGGCTCAGGACACCTTCCATCCCTGGCCCGGGCGCCACAGCCACCTCCCGAGGCAGCAGTCTCACCTGCACAACCCTCATGTCCAGGCCTGTCTCTGAGGAGAGCTGCTCCCTCACATGCCGCGCAGGCTTGGGGGAGTTCTTGTAGGCATTCTTTAACGTCTCCAGTTGCTTCGCAGTGATGGTGGTCCGGGGCCTCTTGGCTCCGGCCTCTGAGTCATCTGCAGAGAAAACCACTTCTTACTGAGCCTCATCCCTGTCCTCCTTCCCGTAGTCCCATCAGCTTGCCTGCTATCGGCAGGACAGTGGAAGGCAGGGGCCACACCGGAGTGGACAAGTCCTGGCCCATAATGCAGGCCTTCCCGAGTCACCGAAAGGCAAGGACAGCGTCCTTGTGCTCTCCTGACTTCCCCCGCTCTACTTCAGCCTTTCTTCAGGCTGGGTATACACAAGTCCACACACTCCCTGCCATCACAGACACTGTGCTGAGACGCCCTCATACGCTACTACCAGAGCTGTGAAGATGAACAGCCAGAGTGATGTCTGTGTTCCCAGCTGCCCCAGACGGCCCTCCCCACCATCCCATCAGGAGCTCCCATGCCCCTGGGTTACAGCCACGCTGCCTTTGCCACAGCCTAGCCTCCCCAAGCTCACAGCCAGAGCTGGGCCTACATTCCCACTAGTCATCTAAGCAGAGTTTTAAACTATGGCTCAGAATCTACCAGAAAGTTGTAAGGTCAATTTAGTGGTTTAAACAAAAAGAAAAAATAAGAGGAATAGAAATAGACTAGAATAGAAAATAGGAGTAGTACTGTTTTATGAAAGTTTTTGCTGCATGAATGTGCAGAGTTGTAATGTGAAATGAGTTTCTTACTATGGATTGTAGTCAAAATTTTTTTGAAAAACACTGGTCTGGGTGGCGCCTGTGGCTCAGTTGGTAGGGCGCCAGCCCCATATACCAAGGGTGGCAGGTTCAAACCCGGCCCGGCTGAACTGCAACCAAAAAATAGCTGGGCGTTGTGGCGGGCGCCTGGGAACTGCAACCAAAAAATAGCTGGGCGTCTGGGCAGCTACTTGGGAGGCTGAGGCAAGAGAATCGCTTAAGCCCAGGAGTTGGAGGTTGCTGTGAGCTGTGTGATGCCACGGCACTCTACCGAGGGCCATAAAGTGAGACTCTGTCTCTACAAAAAAAAAAAAAAAAACAGTGGTCTAAGGAATTTCAAGGCAACATACTGACTGATCAACCCAAAGTCCTTGATGAATTTGCAGTGAAGAAGCTCAGATTCCTGTTAGTGAAAGGCTGGTTTGTTCCATTCAGAATCTGGCACAGGGTCAGGCTCGGTCACTCATGCCTATATCCTCAGCACTTGGAAAGCCAATGTAGGTGGATTGCCTGAGCTCACAGGTTCAAGACCAGCCTGAGCCTGAATGAGACCTCAGACCTACTTGGGAGGCTGAGGCAAGAGAATTGCTTGAGCCCAGTATTTTGAGGTTGCTGTGAGCTCTGACACTACAGCACTATACCAAGGTGTTCTTAGTCAACACCAGCGCATAGCAGGTGTTAATAAGTGCAACCTATACCCAGGTGACAAAGTGAGACTCTGTCTCAAAAAAAAAAAAAAAAACAGGCACAGAACCACCATATGGGTGTGTTCAGTAGCACACAGTCAAGTGCAAAAGGTCTGTTTCCCCTCCCTGAACTAAGATTTACTTTCCTCTTCTGCACAGTATCCTGGAGGGAACAAAGAATAGGCCAGCAACGGGGCCTCTGGGCCCCTCAGCCTCACATGCTTCCTTTAAAGTGTCTGCTACATTCCTGCCTTCCTCTCTTTCCTTTCATTAGAGAACACACTTTCTTAGGGACAAAAATAGCAGAGACACTTATTAACACCTGCTATGTGCTGGTGTTGACTAAGAACTTTACTTGCATTCAATTTTCAAAATTCTACCAGGTTCTCCTTGAAGTCAGAAGGCCCAGGTTCAACATTCTTGTGGTGGTTGTTGAGTGTGTAACTTGGGCAAGTAACCTCTCCCCTGAGCAGCCTGGGGGCAACATCACCTTGCCTGCTGGTGGGTGTGCTAGAGGAACTCAATAGTTGTCCACTGTGCATATACACACAGTGGAAGGTCAAAAAGCTGGTGTCCTCTCCTCTCCCTGGGCTGTTTTCTTCTCCAATGAAGTCACTGTCATCCCAGAACCCTGAAACCCAACTCCCTCCTTTGGGAGTTCCAGACCCAGGACCCCCATGGCAGAGGCCACACTATTTAGGGAGTAATTCCAAAAGACTGAGGAAACCCTCCGAAATTCTTTAAAGTCTATTACAAGGAGCCAATCTTTTCTGCCTGTATTCCTGGAGCTTACAGCAAAATTGAATTATGCAATAGGAAATAGCATACTTATAAAATCTGTGTACAGTCTTTACATATAAAGTTAGAAATAATGAAACCAACAAAAATGTTTTAATTCTTCAAGAATCACTTCATTTCAAAAAACCCTGGCCCAGTAAATTAGAAATTCTTTTCACCACAGCCAGATGGCAGCGCCACTGCAGTGTACCCGTGTTGTCCCAGTTGGTGCCCCGGGGGCTCTGCACTGCCGCTTACAGGCATGGGACTTTCTTCTTGCAATTATGAGGACTAATATGCTGTTATTTTAACATTCACTGTTATTATAATTTAAAATCTTTTTTATATCCTATAACAATGTCATCCAAGTATTCATTAAGTAGCAGTGGTAGCGCTCGTGCTGAAAAATGTCCCCCAAAATCAATAACTTTGGTACGGAAGTTAAATGTGATAAAATGCTGTGAGGAAGGCTAAGCAAGACCATGATACCTGGGCTGTTAATTTAGGAGAAAGCATTCCACAAGGTAATAGAGATAATGCTGAGAAAATAAAAAGTAGCATTAAGGCAAAGATACACTTCGCTGGTTACGGATTTATGTGCTCCCAGAGTACACCACACACACACACACACACACACACACATACACACATGCATATACCTTTTACATTAATTCCTATAGTAAAATTAGTCTTAAAATGTTAATTTTGAATTATGCAGGGTCTCCTCGAACTTGTGCCTGGCATAAAATGCAATCTCATCATATTGAAATTGCAAATATCCAAGGAGATGGAACAAATGAACAAAATTATTCCCACTAAGGTCCAAATAGCTACTATTTAGATCCTTTGTTTGCCCCAAGGGTGTGAACAATAAACCTAAAGGAAGGTTTAAGGAGTAGTTAAGACAACATGGACCCAGCAGAGAAGCTGCCCTGCTGCTCTGCGGATCACCCGGATTACACAGGGAGGAGCAGTCCCTGTCTTACTGACAGCTGGAGGTGGGGGACACCTGGGGAACATGCCAGAATTCTGTGTAGTCTCAGCACGCAAAACCTCCTTGTTTGCATTTCTCTTCCACACTGGTCTCTTATTTGACATCCCAATCCCAGGCCTCATCCGATTTAAACTTCAGGAAACAGCCCTATGAGCTCCCCCTGTATACCCTAAGAAGCCAAAGCTTGGCCACTTACACAACTTGCCAGGAGCCCCCAAATTCATGGGGTTGCCCGCCCAGCTGAGGGCAAATCCAGTATATTTCCATTGTCCTACAGAGGCTTGCTAGGGTGTAAATATTCCTTCATAAATTGGGGAGCCCCACAAGGACATTCCTGCCTCCCCTGCCAGACTATGACCAGTGTATGTTTGTCTTTCTCTTCTTTGGAACCATCCACCTGCCAGCAGAGGCCAGGCCAAAAGCGCCCAGAGCTTCAGTGAAGAGAACCAGCCATGGCCCAGGGAGGTTGTACATTTCAGAATCTCTGGTGAAGGAAACCTAAGGTGCCTTGGTATCTAAGTCTGTCTGCCTTGATGGTTTATACCTGACAAGATGCCCTAATCTTCTGTGACTTCACAACTGACTCCAAAGCAGTAGCAAGGGATAAGTTTTAAGGAACCAGAATGGATGAGTACATGAGGACAAAGAGCCTTGGGATAGGTTTGCAGAGGCCCCCGGTCTCTGCAGGAAAGAGGTCAAAGGCCTCTGTCCACCCTGAAAGGCCAGAGCTGTAGGGGGTGGGAGAGGAGGAAGAGAGAGAGGAAGCCCTGCCCTTTCGTGCCTTCGGCCAAAGCCCAGCTGGACTCCAGCTGGCCACCAAAGGCCTCCCCGCCACCTCACCCCTATAGTAAACTGCATTCATTAAGCGAAAGTAAATGCTTACTGTACTGATCGGATCTATGTAATATGTGGGTGGGCCCAGAAAAGATCTGGAAGGACATACATAAAATTGTTGCTTAATTCTTTTTTTCTCATCAAGTCCAGAGCTGTCAACAAGAGCTCTCTGCACGGTAACCCTGAGCTGAGAAAAATTAGTCAAAGGCACAGGAGCTTGATGTTCTGGGATTTCGTGTATCTGAGAATCCATGATTCAGAGCCAGGGTAGGACACCCCCACCCTACAGGCACAGCTGCCAGTGAGGAGGCAAAGGTGGGGCTGCAGGGAGTGGGGCCTGGGGAGACCAGCCCTGTCTAGGCATAAGGAGAGCCGGGCTGCCCCAGACTGCCCAAGAACATGGCATGGAGGGTGAGAGCAGCAGGGCAGACTCTCCAGGCATGGCTGCTAAAGGCTGGGGCCTGATTGCAGCCTCTGCTGTGCAGTGAGCCCCTGCCACAGCCAGGGACAATGGCCCCTGGTGGTGGGGATGAAGGGTGGTGGAAGGCTGGGGTGGGGGTGGAAGTGGGGACAGTTGTATTGAGTTGGAGTGCCCCAGAAGTTGGCTGAGTATTCTTCCTCTTCCAGAGTGACCGAGCTCTTGCTTCAGAAACACCAGGGATCCCTGCCCTGCAGAAGCCCATAGTCTAAAAGAGGAAATACAGCACCACGAGCTCACACAAGAGCTGACCCATGGGAGGGTGATGGCAGCCACACTGAGCGCTCACTGACTGGTGAGGCAAAGGGTGCTGAGGCAAATGTGCCGCCCCAAGTGTCCAGGGTAGACCAGGCTCTCCACTGCCCCGTGGCACGCCAGGCCCAGTCCAGGCAAAGAGCCCCCAAGATGATGGCAGCAAGGTCCCAGGCTGCTCTGGAGCCCACCCTGCAGTGCAGGCCACAGGCACACTCTCAGTAAGCACGGCTACATCGCTGCTTCAGCAAAGCATGGTGCTCACAGATGCAGGCGTTCAGGTTCACTCTCAGGGTAGCGACACGGGACCACTTCTCAGAGCAGACAGTGTGTGAGCAGGGGTCTGAGGGATGGGCAAGGGGATGCAGGGACAAGGGCGCCCTGGCAGAGGGCTGCATGTTACCGTTCTGCTTGGCCGTCTCGTAGTCTTCCTTGCACACCAGCCGCCCATCCTCCATGAGGTAGAACTCGTCCCCCGTGGCCAGCTGCCGGTTGCAGATGACACAGGCGAAGCAGTGCAGGTGGTAGACGAAGTCCTGGGCCTTGCGGACCACCTGGGTGGGGGGGATGCCCTGCTGGCAGGCCGTGCATTTTGTGCCGAAGCGCCTGTCAGGGCAGCAGAGAGGGATTAGGGCACAGGGGCCGGGGGAGGTCTGACTCCCTCCCCAAACTTCCTGGAGCAGCTCCTCTCCCACCCCAGGACTCCACTGACCACGGGCATCACCCCTGGCCGGCCAGGGCTTACCCTCTGGTCCTCTCTGCCTCCATCTAGCTTCACTGCTTTGTGCCTGAGACTCCAAGCCCAAATGAAGGGGCCGATTGGAACTAGAGTCTCCAGTTCCTTTTCCAAAGCTGACATCTCCAGCTCAAATCGTCCATTCAGCACCCATCAACTCAGTGCAGTGGAGGAGCTCTAAGACCCCCAAGGGTGGGCTGTCTCACCCTCCACCTCCTGGCTTCCTCACCTTTACGGTGACTCCTAAAGGACTATCCTCACAGGGGTCCATGTGCCCACAGGCTGGTGTGTTCAAAGCATCCAGCAACACCTCTTCACTCGCTGCCACAGGAGGAGGTCCTTGTGGCCGGGGACAGCACATGCCAGTGTCTCTTATCAGCAGAAGGGGGTTCTCCTGACAGCTTCTCTCTCACGTCCTCCCCCATGTCTCCCCTGCCTGCCATTCAGCACACAGTGGCAACCTCCACTCCCTTCCCAGGCACAGCCCCAGGGAGCTGCAACATTCCAGGGCAGGGAGTCTGTGCATCTCAGGTCAAAAAACGCTGCCTCAGACCTTTCCCTGGTCTACACCTTTCTGGACCAACACCAAAGCAAGAGAAAGCCATCGGCTGCCATCCTGTGCCAAGGCTGGGAAGGAAGGAGAAATAGACACATTGAAAGTACAGCCCAGTGGGGCCATTTAAGCCCCTTTCCCCATTCTGGTCACAGAGGTAAACAGAGGCACAGCTGTAGTCGTGGAAGCAGAGAAAGGGGGGCCCGAAGTAGATGTGGGTGGTGAGGGAGAGCGCTTTGCCGCAGGTGAGCCGTCCCCACTTCCAGAGGGAGCGGGAGGCATTGGGGAAACAGGGGCAGAGTTTAAAACAGCAATCAACCTAATTATTCATGACATTTCACACAGCAGAACTTTATCTTCTTCAGGATGAAAGACTTCGCCTAATGGATCTGGGGAAGGTTTGATTTTAATGGTCCTTTTAACTAATGCTTATAGGCAGCCTGATTTCCCCTGAAAGGACAGTACATATTTCATCCACATTAATACCAAATAAATTAATTATGGTCATGGCTATCATGATGAATCCCAGATTAATGCAGAATGATGGGTCTCTTATGCAGTAATGATACCTGCTGAGGGGGCTGCGGGGGCCCAGGACAGACATGGCCAAATGTAGTGTCAGAAGCCCCCCACCAGGGACATGGTGTCCTAGAGAGAAGGGAGCTCCAAGTCTACAGGGTAACCCCAAAAGAGCCAAGAGCGTGGTCCAGGGGACTACTCTTCTGAGACCTGTAGAAGAGGGGTGTTGGAGTGTAAGGGGTTGAGAGGTGGTGGTTTAGGAGGACATCAAACTTCTGAATTCCTAGAATGTCTTTCTAGGAATGTTTTAGGGGAGTGGGGTGCCCAAAGGGGAGCAGACCTCTTTAGAGCAGTTCTCAGGCCGAGGGTCAGCCCCCAAGTTGTTTAAAACTGTGCCTCAGGAGGGAACCTTAGCTTTCCTCACATTTTCAAAGGGATCCAGGACCCAGAAAAGCAGAGTTAATATTTGTTCAGTAAATAAATCGGTGTATAGGGTGGCGCCTGTGGCTCAGTGAGTAGGGCGCCAGCCCCATATACCAAGGATGGTGGGTTCAAACCCAGCCCCGGCCAAACTGCAACAAAAAAATAGCTGGGCATTGTGGCAGGCGCCTGTAGTCCCAGCTACTCCGGAAGCTGAGGCAAGATAATCACCTAAGCCCAAGAGCTGGAGGTTGCTGTGAGCTGTGATGCCACAGCACTCTACCAAGGGCAACAAAATGAGACTCTGTCTCAAAAAAATCAGTGTATAATGAATCAGGCTTTCAGAGGATACGCACAGACACAGCTAAATCTGAGGATGGAGAACAAAGTATACAGTCGGCTCTGGGTGACTCTGTACCTCCCAGAACCCAGGCTTCTGACCAGGCTTCCCACCACAATGCCCATGTTAAAGAGGAAGGCGGCAGGCACCCAGTATGTGTGGAGGGGGCTGCACACGTGTTATCAGAGTGTTTGCAGAAGGTGGCCTGTACTCTTAATATCCAATCCTGGCCAAGACACAAAGTGAGCACCAACACGAAACGAGGCCTCCATCTTGTGCTCACTGCAAACCCTCCTGATAACCCAGATCTATAGAGTATATCCTAATCCTTTACTGAATATGCTGGGGCAGGAGGGCTCCAGAGGAAAACTAAGAATTTCCCAAAATGCAAATCCTACACTGGTGGTTAAAATAGCCAGGCAGAGATGGGAGGCGAGGAGGACTGAGGGAGACCCAAACGGCCTGTCCCACAGGGAGGGCCACTCTCTCTCACTGCTAAAAAGCAGACGGGGCTTTCAGTAACCAGAAGCCCAGTTGACACCAGCGTACCAGAGACATGAAAGATAACGGGGGGCATAAATTTAATCTACATACCGACAGTGATTCATGCATGAGAGTGGCAAGTGCACAAGAAAAATGAAAAATAAATGGACTTTCCCACCAGCGTTTTTTAGCAATTGAAGCAATTTTCCTGACTGTGGGACTTACAGGGATGGAAGTGGAAGCTGCTCCTCATGGCCTTTTCCCCTGGAGTACAGCCAACGGGACCCTCACCAAGGGAGCCTCATGCACCCCCCTTGGCTCACAGGGCTCCCCCAACCTGGCCCAGCCCCATGGGGCACTCTCCAACTCCATTTCCAGCCAGGGTCAGTAGATCTGAAATGAGGTGACATCCTAGGGCGTTTGTAGGGGACACAGTCCCCTTGTCCAGGTCTCAGACCGTCAGAGTCACAAATGACAAAGCCAAGGCCTGGTAGGCTGTGTGACTTGTCCTGTGTAGCAATAATGAGGCACATGGCCATGACTCAAATTCCCAAGTCCCAAACAAGGTAAAACTGAACTCTGCTGCTACACTGAGAACCGACTGTCTAACCCAGTGGTTCTCAACCTTCCTAATGCCGTGACCCTTTAATATAGTTCCTCATGTAGTGGTGACCCCCAACCATAAAATTATTTTCATTGCTACTTCATAACTGTAATTTTGCTACTGTTGTGAATCGTAATGTAAATATCTGATATGCGGGATGTATTTTCATTGTTACAAAGGGGTCTTGACCCACAGGTTGAGAACCGCTGGTAACAAACCTGACCAAATTTGAAGGATGCTGAGGTGAAGGAGAAAGGGAAGGGCCTGGACACCAGTGCCCCTTAGTACCCATCGTCCAGCACCTACCATGTGCAGGCCCTGCCCACCATGTGCCCTGGCCTCACTCTCCAAAAAGACAATCCTGCTGGTGTGACCCGGCCTGGCCAGGCCCCCAAGGAAAATCAGTCTCCCCAGGGAAAGCAGCTGGAATTGATCCCCAACCACAAAGAAAACGCAATGGAGCACTTGCCAGTGGCTCCCGTTAGTTTCTTCCTCTGACCAACATCAGGAACTTCTCTCATACCCTGCCCAGCACGTAGTAGTGGCCACAAAGACCAGTGAATGAACAAACTGCTCCTGAATCATGTGTCTGAGTAGCCAGGGACAGACTTGAGGGAACTTGGACCTTGCAGCAAGAGGGTAACAGGCAGACCCTGCAGGCACCAAGCCTTCCAGAAGCAGAGACACTACATCCTATGCCATGGCTGTCTGGCACACTCCTGATACTAAGTTCTGTCCTGGGAGCAGACCCATGTAGCACACCACATTTCAGTCCCTATGACACTACTAAGGAAGGCAGCTCTGCTCACCAGGCACCTGCTGCATGCCCTGCCAGAGCGGGCCCTGTGCTGCACACATGGTCCCCAAATCTTCAGCCCATAGCCCCATCACCCGCAGCACCACCCTACTTGGACCTTCATGACTTTAGCTCCCAGCTCACATCATCCATGCCATGACTCTTATTGGGTTTGGTATCCACACACTGTCTTGCTCCCCCTTGATCTTTGACCTCTCCTCCTGAGGTCATGGCCCCCACCCTCCTCCAGCTGCTCGCTCCCTGGTCTATCCTAGACCTTGTGTTACCAATAACTGCAACAGCTGCAGGGACAGTTCCAATCACTCCCTGTTGGCCACCACCCTCTCCTTCCAGCAAGCTCCCCCAGTGCCCTGATTCCAACAACTCAGGGACTACCCCTTCCCTGTGCTTGTCAATATCCCCCAGCGCTGCCTCATTCCGTGGAGACTCCGGGTCCCTCTTACTAACCCCTTTCCTCACACACCCTCTGTCCCACCCTCTCCACTCAGCATGGGGCACCCGAACAGAGCTGAGGAGAGCACAGCACCTGCCCTGCTACACAGCCATCCCAGCAGGGCTTTTCATCCTTCCAAGGGCTCAGGCCAGAACCTTGGGAAGCCCCCACCTGATTGTCAGCAAATCCTGTAGACTTCACCCCAGATGGCTTCAGGTGTGGGGCCATTTCTCATATCCACCTGGTGCCTCCTTACTTCA
Source organism: Nycticebus coucang (assembly GCF_027406575.1). Lineage (NCBI taxonomy): Eukaryota > Metazoa > Chordata > Mammalia > Primates > Lorisidae > Nycticebus > Nycticebus coucang. The sequence goes on from NC_069789.1 coordinate 81,883,504, forward strand.
GGCTCCCACCCTTGCACCACAGCAGCCTCCTCTACAGCCACAGCAGGGCCCAAGCTCTACCCTGCCACTCCAAGGAAATGGAAGTCCAGAGAGCGTGAGGAGCGTGCCTGAGGCCTCAAAGCCATGAGCGGCGGAACTGGGGTTTGAACCCAGCGCCCTTCCTCAGGGATGCCTCCCTTACTCTTGGCCACCGGAAGGCAGGCAGACCAGCTCAGGCCCCACGTTGCCTCTTGCATGTGGGAGCTGCCACAGCACAGTGCACCACCCCAAGGAAACAAAATACTGCATAACTTGATTTTATGCTTTAATTGCTTGGTGGTGATTTACTACAGGCTGTATATTTTTTTCCCAGCTGACACTTCGCTACATGTATTTCTTTTATCTATCACCACACTTGACAGGAAAGTTGCTGATATTTACTGTTACTGTACGTACCAATATTTCCAACATATATCACCACCCACTTCAAGGCCACAGCCATGTCATGGGCACATAAAGTCCTGCCCCAGTGTGGCCAGCCGGCTCCAGACAAGGAGAAAGCCTGACACCCCCACACCACGCACACACCACCAGGCATATACTTTCCTACCCACCAGAACAGCACCCCCAGCTGCTCTTTATTGGGGGTGTTTATGTAATGATTGTATTTTTTTTTTTTTTTGAGATAGAATCTCACTATGTCGCCCTCAGTATAGTGCTATGGCATCACAGCTCATAGCAACCTCAAAGTCTTGGGCCCAAGTGATTCTCGTGCCTCAGCCTCCCAAGTAGCTGGGAACACAGACGCCTGCCACAACGCCCGGCTATTTTTTGTCGCAGTTGTTTAGCTGGCTCCAGCTGGGTCAGAACCTACCACCTTCGGTGTATATGGCTGGCTCAATAACCACTGTGCTACGGGCGCCGAGCCTAATGTTTGTATTTTTAACGAGCATCCAATCTTATTATTTGGGGGTGAATGTTACTGGGACATCTTTAGAACTAGTGACCTACTCTAACCCCCTCACTTAAAAAAGGGGAGAACTGGGGCCCAGAGAGGGGTAGTGACTTGCCCAAGATCACCTAGCTCAGTTAGTGGCAGAAAAGGAACTAGAGCCAAACTCTCCCTTTCCTGTTCTCCTTCCCTGCTGAGGGCATATTTGCTTGCCAAGAGCCACTGGAACATGTAGTACTTGAACCCCTTCCATAAGAGCCCAGACCAGCCCCTCAGGCCAACCTGCCTGTATGTAGTATTTGTGTAGACACAAATCAAACCATTTCATTTAAACCACACAACAGCCCTTGGAGGTAGGTATTATTATTCCCCTTTTGCAGTGATGACAGGTGTGGAGCGGTCAGCTGTCTGACCCAAGGTCACTCTTCCCCATCCCCGCTCACTTCCCCACGAACTTAATCTGCCTTCCTCACTACAGGTTAATCAGCCTATTCCAAGGAGTTAACTCAGCTGTTACCAAACTACCTGTGTAGAAGACTCACCTGGGATGCTGACTTAAAAGCAGAAATGCCATCCTTGACTCCTGATTCTGGGTCCTGAACTCACACTTTTAACAAGCCCCATGGGTGGCCCCAGCGTAGCTGTGACAAGGACCACTCTGTGAAATAACTGTATGACTTAGGCTCCCTCCTGGGGGCATAGGCAGGTTGCTCATTGATGGCCAGAGTCCCAAAGTCCCTTAAAATCTAGGGCCTCATTCTCCAAAGGGGGGTAGCAGATACTAGCAGGCAGCGGAAGGGACATTTGAGGGCAGAGACCCATCCAGCCCCTCAGGCCAACCTGCCGTGCCTCCCTCATACACTGGCCACCCGACCCCTGTCTGTGGCTTCTCCTCAAAGTGGGTTTCCAGTGATAAAGATCACTGGGGAGTACAGTGATAAACTAGACACTGGCTCTGGCAGGTCACTAGTGTGACCTTGACCAGAGATTCCACGGGAGATGAGGTTGAGCCAGATGACGGGCCTTTGAAGTTGCCTGAAGCAGTGGGAGCTCCTGAGCAGAGGCGGGCCTAGCAGGAAGAGATCGGCTGAGGATGAAGAGAGGGGAAGGACAGCAACTAGAAAAGCAGGCCGCGGTGCAGAGCCCCAGAGACACGGGCCTGACGGGACAGAGGCAGCAGGGCTGGCCAGACAGGGCCTGCGGATGTGAGATCCCCACGACTTGCACCTGAGGGGCTGAGGAGAGAGGAGTCTGAGCCGTGGTGACTACAGTCACAGGGCTGGCTGCAATGGCTGCTCTGCGCGCTGTGGCCCCACACCTCCTACTCCCACGTCACCCACATCTCACTTTGCTTGGAGACCCTGTTTCCACAGCCCCGATGCCATCTGATTCCTGGAGTGATTTGCAGCTATTTGGTTCCAAACCGATTCCCCCAAGCTATAAAAGTCCCTGAGATGCAGTTTCCATGGATGTCAGGAGCCCTCGTCCCAGGCCTGACTCTGGGAGGGTGGCCAGAGCGGGCTCAGCTGAACCTGAGTGCTCAGGGCGGGCAGGCAGATCATCAGAGGACTCATCACCTCCTGATATACGGCCTCAGGTCCCCAGGGGGAACTGCTGGGCTAAGTAATTGCTTCTGCCCTGATTACAGGCCGTCACAAATGACTGTGGGCCTGGTCCCACCAGCATGTTTGAATCTTACAAATGTCCACATGCACAGCCACTATCTGGACCATCTGATCGTTACCCTAAAAGGTTTAATTTGCTTAGTGAGGGAATTAGACTATAAACTACTCAGAAATTATGGAAAGTCACACGTCAGAGACCTCTCCCTGCGGCATCCTTGGGCACATTTTACTAGAGCAGTGTGTGTGTGTGTGTGTGTGTGTGTGTGTGTGGCCTAGAAGGTGTGTAGTTATCAGAAATAAGCAGCTCGGTATGAGTCTGGCTCCAGACCGGATCCACCACCAAGCCCAGAATCAAAACGGCCTCTCCCTGGGGCATTAGAGCATGCATAGTGCAACAAAGCGCAGGGCAGCCCTGCAGCCGCACGGGCCCCTCCACTCTCTGGAGCCAGGGCTGCGGACACACTTCAAAGCTCTGGACCACACAGAGCAACACGTCTGTGAGGAAAACGCACAGCAGCTCCCACCCCGCCCCTCACACGGCAGAATGGACTTTCGCTTTAATCACTGACCTGCCACTGCCACCGGGCACGGCCTCAACACCACCCCGGGACCCTGTTCTGGTCCCAGGCCTTTTGTAACCACATGCCCCAGCCTCTGAGCCCAGGACCCTCGTTCCTTGCTTCCTCCTCCCCACCCAGACACAGGAGGGCGACAATAACTGCTAAGCAATCCCTCTTCTTCCTCAATCCTCACAGCAACTCAGGGGAGTATTTTTACTCCCTTTTAGGGACGGGAAAGTGAGGTTCAGTGAGGTCTAACACCCCATGTTCACGCTGATCCGAACCCGACACCTGCTTCCTCTGTAAAGTCCACCCACAGAGAGGTCCAGCCTGCCTTTCCCCGTGTTTGCTGCTGTCCTGTGGGCCCCTGCTCGCTGCCCAGATGAGGCACAGAGGCCCTCGTCACCAGAGTGACTGGGCTGAGGTCAACAGTGAAGACCTGTCCGTGGCCGCTGGGCCAAATGCAGCACAGCCAGGGCTGAAACACGCTGTTCTGGACTGTGGGGATAAATCAGAGCAGCTCTCAGGCTCCCAAGGGCGCTGCCTACCTGCCCTTGGCTGACAGCCCACCCAGGACTGAGATTGACGGGCTGGGGGAGGGAGCGGAGGGAACTCCTGCCTGGCCCCGCAGCCCGCACAGCTCCTCAGGACACAGCATCCTCTACCCCACCCCTGCCCCTGCCTGGTGAGGCCTCAGGGGCAGGGTGACTTCCCCTGAGAACCTCCTAGATGGCAGCACCCTCAGAATGCCCGAGACTCTCCTCCCACGGCCCCCTCCGACAGGCAGACATGAGTACGAACCCCCGGTGGTTGAAGATACAGCTTAAAGCACCACCCCCAAGCCTGAATGTCCTTGAAGTCTTGCCCCTTTATGTTACAACTTGTCTAAATGTTGCCCTCTTCTTAATTTCTATATATGTTTGTTTTCACGTTGTAATGGTTTGTTTCCCACATCTTCATGTAAATGGTTCATCCCATGGCACACTGCCACCGGCTGTCCTCCCCACTCCACTGGGCTACCCCCACCTCTGTCTGTAAAGGTCGAAGCAATTAAAAGTCATCTCAATGGGAAGCTCTCAAAGCTGGTCCCAGGGGGACACCAGGAGAGGCCAGTGCGGGCACAACCCTGAGAGAGAACTCTCATAGCCTGGCCCTCCAGGGCATCTGGTCAAGTAGCCACACATCAGGGCCAGACACCCAGAGATATTTATAAAGCTCTTAGCACTATGCTGACCATGGTTTACACACACTTCCCAGCTCTGTGGGTGAGTACGAGCTCCTCTTAACAGACAAGGGAATGAAAAATTAGCTACAGCTAATAAAAAAATAGGACAGGAATTTAGCCAATCTCCTTTTGGGTTCACCAAAACACTCCACTTACAAAATAACTCCCTTTTGAAGAATGTTCCTGTGTGCCAGTCTCTTGGGAAGGCACTATTAGAATTCCCATTTTTCCTGAAAAGGACACTGAAGCTCAGACAGGTTAAGAAATTTGCCCAAAGACACCCAGCTGGCCACTGACCACCAGCACTTGCACCCAGCTCCCAGGGCAGAGAACCTGCCCTGTCTGAACCATGCTTCAGAGGAAGGGAAATGCTTGGCTCCTCCAGAACCCAGTTGGCAATGACAAGGGAACCCATAGCTCTTCTCCTTACTCCCCTCAGGCCCTGGTCCCTTTTCAAGGAGATGTGGGACCCTAACATGCTGGAGACATGTGACCTAGAAATGACGCTTAGTAAATGAGACTCAAGGAGCTGTTGGCCCCTCAGCTTGTGATTCCAATTATAATAGGCCTTGGAACATCGCTGTGGGGGTAGGAGCCTCTTTAAAGTCCCCATAGACCCAGAACAAATGACAGCCCCACTATGCTGCATTAGTCAACACAGTGTCTCTCCTTTTGGGCCCCTAAATTTTATTTCCTATGGAGAAAGGAGAGTTAAGGATCTAAGAAGCAAAAACAAACAGCAGCAAAAATCAGTCAATGTACTGAGCAAGACAGAGTTCAACAGCCTCAAAAGAAAAGTACAACCACAGAGTACAACCTCCCCCAAATACTTCATCTGTGAACACACCAACATCACCCTCTGCAGCCAGTTACCAGCATCACCACATCCTCTGGCAAAAGACCCACCGGGAGAAATCCTGACCTCTGGCTTGCCCTTGCCGCCCTCCACCTCTAGGGGGCACTCTTCATATTACCATCATGATTTGCAAAACTTCGCATAGAATATAAAGTGAAGGACCAGTCCTGGAGTTGTGCAAAGCCGTAGCCCTGCCCCTTTTTATGGACAAAGTAATTAAAATGAATCCTACCCTCTGCCTCTGACCAGGCATCTCCCCAGCTGAGAGAATTCTGCATTTGACAGGAGCCATTCAAGCATATGGCACCCGCCGTCCCCCTCACAAGTTCACACAGATGTGGCCTCTGCAGTTTGTGCAAGACCACAGAAGGACTGGGGTTGCAGGGACAGCACACTTCTCCTGTCCTCCTCATGTTCTCTCTGCTCACATCACCCCCACCTCGTATGTGCCCCAATGTGCCAGCTAAAAGCAGGTGTGCGGTGACATTTAGTGAGCTGTAATGAGGAGCAGGCCACCCCAGAGCCCCAAGTGGGACTATGATCCCTGGGGATGGAAAATGAAGCCACGCTGAGCCTGAACAACGTCATCTAGGACAGGCCTGCGGCTGTGCCTTCCTGTACCAAGATCAGGCTGACGCGTGTGCATGCAAGTCCCCTCACTGGGAACTTCTGAGCCACCCTGTCTTCATCTCTGATCGGGCCTCCATTGGCAGAACCAGACTCACTTCAGCTTTAAACTCCTCCCCACACAGCACCCAGCAGAGTTAGTGCCTGGATTCAGCACTGGTCCTGTGGCCAGCTCCCCTACTTTACAAAAGGATCCCACCCAGAGGGGTCATTTTATGAAGCAGAGCAGTGCCAGGAACAAGAGGAATAACTGTGCTAAATAACGAGCCTGTGCATTTCCAAGGCAGCCTGGGCCTCCTTGACTTGTAAGACTCCAAGCAAGGAACAGGAGAAACTGGTCACTAACACTCTTGTAAATTCACTGTGTAATTTATTTATTGCATCAAACCTAGAACAAACCTATGGGCAAGGCTTAGGGCCAGGTACCTACTTGGGGACAGAAAAATGAATAACATATATAGGTCCTTTCCTGAAGCTAGTGCGGAAGACAAAACAAGTGCACGAGACATGAGCAAAACACAGCCTCATGTGCTGAGTCACCAGGAGAGAGAAGGCAGAGGTGACCATGCCCCAGAAAGGGCTCTCACCACAAGGAGGGGACTCTGAGCAGCCGTGGAGGAAGGGTAGCCTCCGAAGGGTGGGCATCCTTCTGGAGGGTGAAATATCCCAGGCCATGGTGTGGTGGCAAGAAAATGCAAGGCATGCTGGGGAAAGCACACCCTGTTTTGTGGGCACGGTCCCGGAGGAAAGCAGGAGCTAGGACTGGGGGGGAGTACAGGCAGGAGACTCGATGGTGCTGATGCCTCTGGCATGTTCTGTGGGTGGCAGGGGCCCTGCTGAAGGAGTGAGCGTGGGCGGCACCAGGCCTTCAGGCAGCCTATCTCATTTAGTGGGCAGGCTTGTGGGCTGCAGGAAGGGCAGTGGGGAACCAGCCAGGTGTCTGCAGGGCAAGGCCCTGAAAGGATCCAAACGAGGGCCATGGTGTGGGCGGCCATAACTGAGGTCTGTTATTGCGGTCTTGAGCTTATGACTCCTAGGCTTGGACTCCTCTTTAGCCCATTCTCTGGGCCCCTCCTGGATCTAGGGAGACCCTCTTTCCTTATCATTACTTCTCCCAAGGTCAACCCTACACTTGCACTGTGCCACCCCTCTCCACCCCTCCCTTTTCTAAACCCAGAGACAGCTACCCAGGGTCCAAAAATCAGACAGAGCCCGGAGGTAATGTGGAGGTTTATGGGGACTCTCTGGCTCTCTCTCTTATCTAGGGCCCTTAAGCCTTTTCTTGCACCCTCGTGGCTGCTCTAACACTCCATGCTGGACCAGCCAGAAACCCTATGGGCTCTGAGGTCTGACCCAGGGACATCTCAGCACCTGTTCTGCACCTAGATGGGTAAGCAGGTGGCAGGGCCTCTTGCCCTGTCCCTGGAGCTCACTGTGGATTTCCAAAGATGCAGGGACAAACAGGAGGATGGTGCCCTGGTCACCGAAGCAGGGCAGTTCACCCAAGCCCCAAGGCCAAGCCCTCGCACCTGCTTCCTCTTGCCCTCCTTACACAGACATGTTCACAGGCACGCACAGTACACAATGCACACGTGCACACAGGCAAACAGTGAAATTCACCCCATCCCAGGTACCATAGAGCCACTGTGGTGCTGGGCCAGGGCATCACTGATGGTGGAAGGGAAAGGCCAACTCTGTGGGTCACTGAGAAGGGATGGGGGTGGAGGAATGGGACAGCACACACGCCAGGAAAAAGGAAACTAGATGAGGGTCAGAGGTGGAGAAAGCAAGAAGAAGATTGAGAGGAAGGGCGACTGTACACAGTGCTTAGAGAAAGAACGAAAGGCCTGTCCTTCCATTTGAACTTGTTGGTCTGCCCGTACATGTATTGGCTGCTGCCCCCGCCTCCTGGTTATTCTCACTGAATGTTTGGAGGCTAGGCTAAGCCTCCCAGCAGCCCAGGGCCACCTGGGGCTGGTGTGACTGGGCATGGGCGGAGTGTCACTATCCGATGACCCCACCTCCTGTTCTGCCAACTAGTCCATGTCGCCTGAGGCACCTGCTCAAGGACCTTGGCTAACAGATTCTGGGAGACAAGCCCCAGCCTAAATGCCACGGAAAATAAATTCTAGGAGGTTTCCTCACCCTGACTCAAAGCTCCAACAACATTTTTCAGGAAGTCTTAAGAGCTGACACTGAGGTGTCAGGTACTGTCCTAAGAACTTTATAAATAGTGACTTGTGGGTGGCGCCTGTGGCTCAGTGGGTAGGGTGCCAGCTCCACATACCGAGGGTGGCAGGTTCAAACCCAGCCCCGGCCAAACTGCAACAAAAAATAGCCAGGCATTGTGGCGGATGCCTGTAGTCCCAGGTACTCGGGAGGCTGAGGCAAGAGAATCACCTAAGCCCAAGAGCTGGAGGTTGCTGTGAGCTGTGATGCCATGGCACTCTACTGAGGGCAACAAAGTAAGACTCTGTCTCTAAAAATAAAAAAAAGGTGTCTTGTTTTTATAATCCCTTGAGGTAGGGATTATTATACACCCAATTTACAGACAACCTGAGGCACAGAGATGCTAAGTAACTTGCCCAGGAGCAAACCACCAAGGAGTGAGTTCAAATTCAGGCAGGGTCTGGACTCTCAACTATCACAAGAAACTGCCTTTTCATCATGTTTCCTTTTAAAGTGATGACACTGACCAATCCTGGCTTGACCCCTCCCAAGAACAACTCTCCCAAGCCTCTGACACCCTTGAAGCAGGAAAATAGAGCCACAAGACTTCTGCAGATGTAGGGCATGGACCTGAAAGCACTTGCTCTGAAAATAGCAGGAATGCTACAGCTGAGTGTACTGAGGCACGAATTCATCAAGACAAAAAGGGCAGCTCCTTCAGGATTTGCAGACATCCCGTGTCAGCCAGCCCAGAGAAATCAAGCCCAAGCCCTCCCCACTCCTGCCCCCTCGCAGAGCTCGAGTGAAGCTGAGACACTGGGCCTCAGGCAATGACAGGGCCAGTGGCCAGAAGGGGACCTCAACGAGAGACATCCTCTCATCACCAGGATTTAACCACTTCCCCCAGTGGACCCTCCAGACTCCCCATCCTGACTCACTGCAGAGGTGTCCAGGATTTCCCCCTCACTGCAGTGGAGAGGCAGCGACAGGCCAGCGCAAGCTGTGGCCACAGTTCTGACTTACTTGAAGAAGTCCTCCTTGCAGTAGACACTCCCGGCCCTGGAGAAGCACCTGTCGGCCAGCTGCATCTGGCAGTCTGCACACTTGAGGCAGGAGCTGTGCCAGTGTCTGTCCAGGACCTTCAGGATGAACTTGTCCAGGATATGCTGGTTGCAGCCAGCACACTGAGGGATCTCTGCAAGGATAGGAGAGAGAGCCAGTGTGAGCCTTCCACACAGTCTGGCGAACCAGGAAGGCCCTGTGTGGATGCCTTCCCATCCTGATGTTATGGGAACAGACATGACTCAAGCCCCCAGGGCTGCGGCATACAGTTGTGCAGTTTGCACACTGCACAAATATGCCTGGTCAAGGGGGCAGGTAGGGACTGAAAGTAACCCTTGCTTTGCTAGCCAGGCTGTGTGTTCTGGCTTGGAGTGACTTTGGCTCAGAGGGGTCACCAGTTACTAAGGGCACCATAAGGCTAGCAACCTCAGCTAACCCCATTTATGTCAGCTGCAATTCCATAGCCAAGAAGCCAGGAAGGCCCAACAACATTTACCTCTGTTTCCCTGACATGTTCACTAGCGATTGGAATCTGCAATAAAAACATCACCCTCCAAAGTGAGCCCTGCCTAGTATCAGGCCTAAAAAAACAAATGATATGCATGAGGCGTGGGCAGTAGCAAGGTCCAGACCCGAGTGCTCTTGGAGAGAAAAATCTCGATACTTTAATGGACTGCAACAGATACCATGGATTGGTTTGATCAATACTCAGTCCTGATGTGCCTTCCCACGCTGCAGACAGGAAAGCTAGAAGCTGCTTTTCTGGGACTCCCTGCAGCTTAGGTTCTGAATGTGATTTAGAGTCTGCCACTCAGATGCACTTAAGAGAGACCTGAATTCAGAACTGAGTTCAGTGTGGGGATTGCTGAGCAGGGAGCTTCCATTGTGCTGGTGTGGATCATGGCAGAGGGTATGAAATGCTGTGTTTGTAATTTCCTGATCAATCAAAGCAGAGCCAGTACAATTCTGGGGACTGAGAGTTATTTCTGGAAGCTCCACCTAGTTGGCTCCACTGAGTTGAAAGCCATTTAATTAATACCTGGCAATTAATCACTTTTCACTTAAATAGTATAAGTGGATTCTGTTATCTGCAACTGAATCCTAAGCACAGCCCCATTCTGTACCGTTCCTGAGTGATTTCCTATCCAAGGTCTGTGCTGCCATCCCATCTTTACTGAGGGATTGCTTGGGCATGTAACAGTGTTCTGAGTCACTCAAGGTTTCAAAATCTACAAAATGATCACGGTCAGATGAACAAATAGTGCGAGCATCCCTAGCCATTTCCCCTGTACTTTTCAAAAACAAAAAAAGGTAACCAATTAACAAATATTAAGAACAAAATATGAAGTCAGACAATTAAGTTCACGAACTCATCCTAGAAAAAGTGCTACATAACCTCATTGCTAAATATCATATGATCACCTTGAAGCCCTCCCCTTGGGAAGCTGTGCACCGATGTCAGCACCTAGCCCACCCTCCAAAGCAATTTTAGAACTCTTTTTTCTGGAATGACCATCAGAGCTGTCATCATGTGAGGTCTGACAATTAAGATTGCAAACTCGTCCTAGAAATAGTGCTTTATACCTCATTGCCGAATATCACTAGTCAATGGGAGATGGCCAAAGGGAGGACTTTGAAGATGACAGCCGTGATGTTCAGCAGTGAGGTACATAGCACTTTTTCTAGGATGAGTTCATGAACTTACTTGTCAGACCTCACATATAAGTACAAGAATTTGGCCTCAGCTTGGCGCCTGTGGCTCAAGTGGCTGGAGCGCCAGCCACATACACCTGAGCTGGCAGGTTCGAATCCAGCCCGGGTCCGCCAAACAACAATGACGGCTGCAAACAAAAAATAGCCAGGCGTTGTGGTGGGCGCCTGTAATCCCAGCTACTTGGGAGGCAGAGGCAGGAGAATCGCTTGAGCCCAGGAGTTGGAGGTTGCTGTGAGCTGTGATGCCACAGCACTCTACCCAGGGGGACAGCTTGAGGCTCTGTCTCAAAAAAAAATAATAATAATTTGGCCTCTTATAGTATCCTGATACAGCACTCATGAGGCTGGCAGCGCCAGGGTTTCTCACCTCTATTGCAAATAGCACTTTTGTTACTTGTTTATATGTCGTCTTTCCTATGAGAAGGAGGAGTCCTCTAGGGGCAGGACCACTGTTATTTCTTTCTTGGCTTTGCATACCAGCGGCGAGCATGCCGGGCACACAGGTAACTGCACAGATGTTTATCCCTGAATAATGCTTGATCAAATCAGCCAGGCCCAGTGGCTCACACCTGTAACCCTAGCACTTTGGGAATCTGAGGTGAGAAGATTGTTTGGGGCCAGGAGTTTGAGACCAGCCTGGGCAACAAAGCAAGACCCCATCTCTATAAAATTTATTTAAAAATTAGCTGAAGGAGGATTGCCTGAACTCTGGTCTTGAGGCTGCAGTGAGCCTCAAAGATCACACACCTGTACTTCAACCTAGGTGACAGAGTGTGACCCCATCTCTCTTATGGGAATTAGCCTCAAAACACTAAGACAAATTTTAAACACATACAAGGCACTAAAAAACTTTAAATACTTGAGAGAAAGCTTCCTCAAGGATTAAAACATTTGTACTCAAAACTTATAGGTAAGTTATTGGGATATCCTTGCAATGCCATCACTAGCTCTGTACACACATGCCAACCTCAGAACCAGTTCAGCCAGAACGTTCAGTGAAACCCTGACCCTTGGCCTGTTCCCTTCACAGCTTCTGCACCACCAGCATTTGCACGAAAGCTGGACCTGGTAGATGCCCGGTCTTTACACTCCTTTCTCAGACCAAAATTCCCAATGAGAACCATCAGGATCACACTGAGGCAGTCACACAGAACCCCAGACACTTGCTAACTGTCCCAGTACTATGTGATTCCTTTTCTCTATCTCAAAAGTTGTCCTCATTAAGCAATTGTTACAGGAAGCACTTACCAAGGACTTCTAATATGCCAGCAAAGCACTAAGCACTCGACAGCTACAGGAATTTCCAACTGACAGGGTGGGCTGGTGAGACCCAGGGTAAGAGCATGGATTCTGGAGCCGGACTGCCTGCATATGAAGTCTGGCTTTGCTTTCTAGACAAGTAATTAGCTGCTCTCTGCCTCAGTTTCCTCACCTGTACAATTCTGGTCACGATGACAATAGTGCCTGGTAGGATTGTTGTGAAGAGCAAATGAATCAACACACGTAAAATTCTGAGAAGAGGGCCCAGTATACAGTAGGCACTCGGTAAGGACTCACTGTCATTAGGAGAGGAGGTGACTGCAGAGGCTGTAGAAAGTGAAGTTAGGCACTGTGCTCGTGGTCTTTATCTCACTGAGCCTGATTCTGCAGCAGAGGCTCCGAGTGGGCGCCTCGGGCAGGCGCTCATTCAGCCGCCCAGCCTCCGCCTAGGCCCCTCAGGGACCGGCTGGCATCCCTGGAGGCGGTTTTGGAGAGGAGGTGATGTGAGAGTTGGCCAGTCTATGAGGAATGGGTAGCCAGGAGCTCCTAAGGTGACAGGCCCACACTCAGGCAGGGGACGTGGGGAGAACTCAGGTCAAGAGTGTCACAAAGGACGAGGGGCGCGGGTTCTGGGCACACGCCACATTACAGGCATCAGGGGAAGGTGCTCAGGTACCACCCTGCAGGGGACGGGAAGAAAAACCTAACCAGGAAGCCCTCCCCGATCAAGAGAGAGTTGTAAGGACAAAGACGGTGCAGGATCCGTAGGAGTGTCGACTGTGTGCCACGGGTGCAGCCTGCGGTGCCCACTGAGCCCCGATGGCTGCTGGGCACGGCCATTCAGGACGTCATGCTGGATGGCAGCAGTAGCTCTTGGAGTGGGGCGGGGGCTTCTTTGTGTGAGCAAATGACTAGATTTCCAAAATCCAGACACTGAGACCAGTTAACCCTTTGAGAACTCGGACGGGGAAGTGTCCCCACTGCCGTGGGCTCCCCTGCAGAAAGCAATCCGGCTCCCCACACCTCCCTCGCTCCTGGGCCAGAAGGACACCAATTCCCACCTCATTGTTGCTTGGTCTGCCCTCCGAGGAAAGATACAGCTATATTTTTCCTCCCAGCTACAAATGCATGGGATGAGGGTGAGGATGTATGCCCATAAAATTTATTTCGAGCAAGGTATCTCCTCGGAGCCTTAATATGATGAGTATTCAAGAGAGAATACATTAGGGCTAATGTATGCAGGGAACGCAGGCAGGGGAGTTTCGAGGCTTGTAAGAAGAGACAACATCACGGTAAGAAACAACCCCAGCGCTGACAGACAAGCCATTTCAGCTGGACCAGACTGGGCTGCCCAAACTAGGGTCCTTCATACTAAACTGGGGTCCTCGGGTTTGGCAAAAGCGTAAGGGATAAGTTAAGGGTGGCTTTTAAGTTAAAAGGTTTTTCTACTGCATTACCCTGTAGGTCTGGGGGGTGGGGTTTAAACAAAGATAATTTGAAAATGGTTTAAAAGAGCCACGATATATGCCGTCAATAATAGTGAAGCTAGACATCCAGATCCTGGATGAACTCTGTCGGGGTTTGAATGTGTATCATCTGAAGAGTCCATCTTCATGGAGGAAGGTAATATCAGCCCTGTTTTATAGATGAGGAAACTTAGCCTTGGAGAGGCCACGCAGTGTGCCCGAGACCCCACTGCGGGGAACCAACAGCCTGCACTCTGCTTCCTCACATGACCAACTCCTTCAAAGAGCTCAACAGGCCTTAGCCGGCCGGCCTCTGTCATTTTACAGAGGGGAAATGGAAAGACTCAAAGCTGCTCTGTGTACAGTGACAACAGAGGAGATGACCACTGGTCTCTTTAGCCCTCCAACAACTGAGCAAACGGCAATGTTTGAGACACAAATTTAGATCCTCTGGACGGGGTCTGCATGTGCCTTATGAGACAGACACCTGGAAAAGGGTTGGAAGCAGGAAGGACCCATGGGTCTCCTCAACCAGCTGCAAGGAGCCTGTGTCTGTTAAATTCAGACTCATCCCCACCTGGGAGGAAGTGGAGACCTGTGAACTCAGATCCCACCCCCCAGGCTACACAGCTCCGACATGACTAGTTAGATTAGTAAAAAATATAAACTATCTAGAAATCGTTCAAAGAGCAACTGAACATAGCCTTTTAAAAAATTCACAATAAATTTTTTAAAAATTTGCAATAAATTACTATTATTCTTTTTTCACAATTTGGAGAGCCTGAACAGGACAGAAGTCACATGGGTTTCCTACCACAAATATAGTTGTGGTAACCAAACTTTGCAGGATCAAGAGGTTTTCCAAATCCCTAATAAGCTCAACTTATCTAACGCAGTATTTAGTGTCTCAAAATTCCACTTTAAAACTGGAATTTAAGCAGACCCTTGAAGTCACTGAAGACAGAATTTGATCTGTAAACTCAATTCCCAACATGAGGAATCATTTCATCTGAAATGAAAGTTTTGATCTTATCTATCCATAAACGTTCTGTGGTAATGCTGTCTTCTGGGTAAAATCAAGCACGAAAAGATGGCCATGCCCCCTGGAATAGCCAAGTACTCTGTGGAGATGCAGGACCACAGGGCAATACACTCCCCATGGGCAGGACCTGTCCAGCAGAGCCTTCTGTGTCCTGCAGAGTGACAGACTGACATGGCTCAAGGCACAGACCTAGGCCCTCAGGTAGAGTCTATGCATGTACACACACACACACACACATAGAGACACCTGCGTGTACATATATGCATGCATACTTATACACACAGGTGTATCTATAACACAGACACATACATGTATACAGAGAAACACATCCATTCACAAATAAAGACACACCCTGAGACACATCCACAGAGGCCCACACACACATACATATCTATTCCCACATACTCAAACACACATGCTTACGGCACAGACACACACTCACATGTACACAAACACACACACGTGCATACAAACACACTCACACACAGCCTCATCCATAGGCTGCGGCATTGCCATTCTGGGAAAAGGCCAATTCTGCAGTCAAGCTCTCTCCATAGAGAGGAAACCATCACTGAATCGGGGAGCTGTCAGGGGACGGAGAGGGAGTGACACAGAAAGGCGGGGAGAAGCAGAAACATTTTCTCAAATGCTTTTCAGAGAGGGCTCAAAAATATTGGGAGAATTTGCAAGTTTTCAGTTCTGGTTAGAGTTTAGACCTTCAAATATTTAGGTCTAGCCAAACTGGGTCCAATAAATCTCACATCAGAATCAGACCTGGGTTCATATCCTAATTTTACTCTGTATGTGATCTTGGGCAAATTATTGAGCCTTGGTTTTCTTATCTGTTAAGTGGGAATGATAACACCAGTCACTCAGGTTGTGACCACATCAGATGAGAGTAAAACATGGTAACACCATTGTCCAAGCTCAGTGATCAGCTCCCTTCTCCACTGTCTCACAACCAGTCACCAAGATGAATTTATCTATTAAAGAAGTGTCAAAATTACCCATGCTTTGTTATTTTCTCCCCTATACATTTTTCCCCTCCCTCACCTTCCCAAAACCACTTGAAATTCTCTTCTCCCTCCTTATTCTAAAGTATCCAAAGGATGTGCAGGCTTGTCTAATCAACATAGTCTTAGAGGAGGAAAGCAGGTAATGCAACATTAAAAGGCTTCAGTCTTCGTGGAATAAAGAAATCTGACAGCTTCTTTTCTCCGCAGAATGGGGGCTGATTTGACAAGCCTTGGTCTTCTCCCCACATGTGAATGGTGAAAACAAAGAGCCTATGGCTACCAACTGCTAACCTCACTTCACTGTTGCTATAATGTATCCAGTTAAGAGTAGATAGGGTTCAAATTAACTTTTGAGGCTTCTAGCATTTTTCTTTCTTTTTCTTTTTTTTGAGACAGAGTCTCACGATGTTGCCCTCGGTAAAGTTCTGTGGCATCACAGCTCACAGCAACCTCCAACTCTTGGGCTTAAGCGATTCTCTTGCCTCAGCCTCCCATGTAGCTGGGACTACAGGCGCCCACCACAACACCCAGTTTTTCTTTTCTTTTTTTTTTTTTGGTTGTAGTTATCATCATTGTTGTTTAGTGGGCCTGGATTTGAACTCACCAGCTCCAGTGTATGTGACTGGCAGCCTAGCCGCTTGAGCTACAGGTGTCAAGCCACTTCTAAATGCCCAAAGGAAAAGTGTCTATTTCTTTTTTACACTTGATCTTAGCCAAAAGGCAGGGAAGTGATTCTATTTCTTTTTTGATAAGAAATGTTTACAAACCCTTCATCAGTGGCCATAATCTACTTCTTCATCAAGGAAGCTTATTATCATTATTATTATTTTTTTTTATTTTTTTGGAGACAAGAGTGTTGCTTTGTCCCCCTTGGGAGAGTGCCCTGGGGTCATATCTCAGAGCAACCTCAAACTATTAGCTTCAAGTAATCCTCTTGTCTCAGCCTCCCCAGCAGCTGAGACTACAGGTTCCTGCCACAACACCAGGCTATTTTTTTCTTTTTTAGAGGCAGGGTCTTGCTTTTGGCTCAGGCTGGTCTCGACCTCATAATCTCAGTTGATCCACCCACCTTGGCTTCTCAGAGTGCTAGGATTACAGGTGTGAGCCACGGGGCCAGCACAAGGAGCTTATGAAACCCACAACGTGATAGCCTGTGATAGGGGCACCTTGGACTTATTTTTCAGAGGGGCCCAGCAAAAATGGAATCCATTTTTAAATTTCTAAATTCTTAGAAAAGTTAGTTTCTAAATTCCTAGGAAAGTTAAATTCATTAGTAAAGTTTCAGAAAGCTGGGACATAGATTGAGATCAAAAGGTCTGATGTGGTCTGTGGCAGACCAAATTTGCCCGCACCTCTCTGGTGATATATAATAAGTATTGTGCATTTTAATTCTCTGCTCACGTTTCTTCATTTCTAAGAAACTGCTCTCAAGGAACTAGGGGCCACCATGAAACATTTCATGGAGGGCTTGTGTGTATTTGATCGATTTTAATTCTTTGAAAAATGGCGTTTTCTATCTTTTTGGTCACAGAAGATCAACAGGGTGAGGAGAGGGAGGAGTCTTTCTAAAGAGACTAAAATTAGAGCCAACGCACATGACAATGACTTCTAAAATGTACTTAAGAAGATGCACCTTTCTGGGAAAATAAAATCAGAGCTTTCCATTAGAATCCTAATCCTGATGCATTACTTCAATATTTTAAAAACTAAGTTCCTTTGTACTGAGAGAAATGCTGTTCATTTTACTATGTTCTGAGATCAGATTACTACTTTGTAAAATTTGAACTTTGATGTACCACCTTAGAGCCCTGTGTGACATTGCTTTTTAACTGCCGTTTGGACAAAACAGAATTCTTTTTGTTGTATCATTTGACTTGACAGCCTAATGCTCAGGACATGTTTTCCTTGCTCCTCCATAAAGGGAGTTGGGGTCCATGGGAGTCGCTTCCAGAACTCACGATACCCCTGCTTAACATGGCCATCCTCTTGGGACAGCCAGCAGAGCTCCGGTCCACTGGGGCAGCTCCATCTGCAAACTGGGAGCCTGGTCTCAGCACTCCCAACTTAGTCAAATATATTCAAATCTGCATGCTTGTTTTCTCTTCCAGACACCCTGTGAAGTGCACATTGTCTACATTTAAAAGATTATGAGACAATAAGGGGCTTCCCTAAGAGTACACAGCAGGGGGCCATATTGAAGCTAGAGACTTCTTCTCTGGGGCTGACCAAAGACCCTGGCTTCCACCAACTCACAGAGCCACCTCTGGGACATTCCGCCCCAAGTCCTTTTGTTGGTGACTTCCTTCCAGGAGTAAGTAGTTTTCTGAGCTGTCTCAAATAATATTTGGCTGATGTATGTCTCCAAAACACCTTATTTTATTTGCTTGTTAAGTTTTTTACTGACTACTACTAGCTGATAGAAGCTGAATTGAATGAGGCTTTAAGGAAACTTGCGTGCAATTGAAGGATTGTACAGATGTTTTTCTTGGAATTTTCCATTCCTTATCCATGAATGGAGGAAAACATGAAGAGGAAGAAAACAAGAGCCAGATGGCAGGCATTGCTGGTCTGTCGCCTCAGGTTCCCTGAGTAAGAAAAAAGGAAAATCTTCTTTTTTAAAAGGCAGACTTGGGAAATATCCCCAGTGTTAGGTCCGGGTGCTTGTTGGTTTAGTAGGGAATGACTAATTCTAAAATGCAGCAACAAGGTAAAACCACAGGACATACAAGTTATGGCACTCCTACCTAAACTTGTACCTGAACTCCGCAATGTTCAAGTCTAGAAATGACCACAGAGGTGTAGTCAAATTAAAATTAAATTAAAGTTCCATTATTGGGCAAGTATTTAAAAAATAAAACTCTCCAATTCAAATTGCCCCTATCGCCGCTGACAATAAAAATCCTGTTTTCTGGTGACAACTCCCTTTTTAAATCACCTGATAATTGTGACCGAAGGAACCAAGGACTGATTCATCTATGCAGTCTGCACACAGGGAAAGCCTGAGACCCAGGGTTCACTTCTAGTGACAAATCATGACGAGCTACTTCTGGTGTCCTTCCTCCCCCCACTCTTTGTCATTAAAGACATTTCATTTTTATTGAACAATTTATAGTTTTCTTTTTTATATTTTCGCCTATTTGAAACCAGGGTTATCTTGAAGAGACCATAACATAATTTTCCAAAATATTTTATAAATTTCCTCTTAAGGGATTTTCATAACCTGGTAAAAATAATCTCATGAACAACACAGCTGAAGTACAAAATTCCGATATTCATTCTTTAAAACTTAAAGAGAAAAGGCACATTGAACATCTTGGTATTCTGCAACGGTGACAGCAGCTTTAAACACAGGGAGCTGAGGCAGCCACAAAAATATTGGAGAAATTCTAATTTGAAAATTGGCATCACACTTCGGGTAAATCATACCTCTATCATCACAGCCACTTTTGTGCTTTAAAAATACATTAGTGTGGGCATGCGTGTTCTGTCAGCTAATTTCTAGTTCTTTTCTAGAGTTTCTTGTCAAATGACTAGCCACTAGAAAAAAAGTCAGAAAAGCCTTTTCACAGCAGCAAAGATCACTCCTAAAACTGTCCTTTCCCTCTGCTTGTTTTCCAGAACCCTTCCTACGATGGTACTGTTTGTTTCATTGGGCAACTTGGGGTTCCTTTGGAAATCTCCTTTGTTCTTTTCCTGCTTTAAACAGCTCAAAAATAGCAACCTCTTCAATAAAAGAACAAACTGGAAAGTATTCTGGAAATAATGTCAGTGTTATCATTCTAAAGCTGTCATTCGGATAACATTTTAACAGAAGGAGTCCAGTAGTAAATGAGAGTTACAATGGATGTGTGTATTTGCAGGGACAGGATTATCCTCCAGATGATACACTGTCACATGATTAGTATTCTTCAGTAGAATATCAAATATCTCAGTAATTGCAAATAAAACAGAAAATTACATTAAACCTACCCATGATGGAGTATGGGAATGTCGCAGACACGTCTCTATTTCCACTCCATTTTCACATTTAATCATTGCTAAATCTCTACAACGCATGTTTCTGATGTCTCACTCTGTCACAATATTCCATATGTTTGGCAACCTCTCCCTCATAAGAAGAAACTTTCCATTAATTTGGCTGCAAGTTTTGTCTCTATGAAGCTATTCCCAGAACCAATCCCTTAACCCCTTAACATTATAATTAAAGCAAATTATCCTTTAAAGGCATCTGGGGGTGAGGTACGGCAGTAAAACATCCGTGGCTAGAGCAGGATTGACAGAGGAAAGGGGACAGGGAGGTCTGAGAAAGGAAAAATCCACCGAAATACCAGCAGGAATTAGAACTCACCTCCCAAGACGATTTCCCAGCCAGCTGCTAATATAGTTAACCCAAAGTACATTTTCCAAGGGAGAATCAATTTCAATTTCACCAATTAAACTCAACCTGTCCACCTAACCCCCAACAGCAGTGCCTCGAAATGGTTGATTTGTGCACCTTTTTGATCAGGGTTCCTATAAAATCAAGGGCGACAAAAGGCAAAAGCCTCACAGTGGCATCTATTTTTAGTGGATTTCTTCCTACCAGAAACAATAACAGCCCAGCTCCAGGGCAGCTTCTGTCCTAAACCTAGCACCTGTGCCTCCCTCCCAGGCTCCAAGAAGAGATGGGTCTCACCATCCTGCACCTGCTGGACACATGCCCCCCAGTAAAATCCCTGTGTTCTGAATTCTTGAATGATCCCATGTTCCTTCCAGCAAAGATTCCAAAAGAAAGAAGGAAGAGACAGAAGAAGGGCGCAGGAGGAAGGAAGGAAAAAGAGAAGATGATGTTCAAGGCACCCAACCACAATGGAATCTTACTAAAAGCAGGAGAGCCTATCTGCTCACATCTGTGTTATGGATACTGTGAACACTCATTCCAGGAAGGGAGAAAAACAGAAAAATGTTACAAAAGTAAATGCCCTCCCCACCCCCAACATGACCCAGCCATCTCCAAATCCAGCAGTCTAGGCAGCAATGTATCTGGTGCTGCTGTCTGTCTCCAACCTTGAGTTTCCCAAAATGGGTAATATTACTCCTGTTGTCCTCTCATCAGCTAAACTGATTCTAAGTCTCTGTGTGTTCCAGAGCTTCTCAGCTCTATTCCTGATAAATTTCCCTAATTGAAAGAAATGGCACAAGGTCCCTTCATCCAGCTCCACGGACCCTCCCCCATCCACAACTCTTCCATTGGAGGAGGATTCAAGTTTCCCAGCCAGAAAAATCCAAATATCTACCATACCTGCCCAAAACAAGAGGCTCAAAGGAGATGTCTTAACAAGGTAATAGAAAGGTTAATCTTTGTTAACTAATTTTCTATCTGGTCCCCCCCTCCCAGGGCTTGTCTGCCTCCTCCCAGGACTGGGGTCTCTGAGGGTCTGTCTGCTCATGGGGACGCGAAGTACTCACCACCTGACTGTTACACTGAGTGAAAGGCACGAAAATCCAGGAAAATGGGAAGTTAGGACATAGAAAATATTTAGGACTTACGGCTGGGCAGCAGGGTCATCAGGTCACTGTTCAAACTACAAGATGCCCTTGTGGCCCGTGTTTGTGACTATTCAATGGAAAGAAATGGCTTTGCCTGTTTCCTTGCCTCCCCCACCCTAACCTCTGGGACGACTGGATTTTTAAAATTCGACCTTGGAATCTGCAGTCACGTAGGCGGTCTTCAAGGCGTCTGGAGGGCTCGCTTTGCCCTAATCCCCACTGCATTTAGTCTACATTCTTGCCTTAGCCCCTCTTTGTTTTTGGCGCGTCAAGAGGCAGGTGCGGGTCCACCTCGCGTCGGCCCTCCTTCCTTGAACTTCCTGCCGCTCCCGGCTTCATCCCGACACGGCTTTTCCAATAATTCTTTTCCTTCTTCATTAGTTTCACCCTTCAGATCCCAAGACACATTCGCCCCGCCTTCTAAAAAATCAACAAATTTAAAAGGTCCCACATTGGATAAAGCCAATCTCCCAAGAGACACAGGGTGAAGCCTGCGCTCGGTCCCAGGCCAGCGGCGGCCTCTTGTCCAGCGCGTGCAACCCACCGGCGGCGCCTACCCCGGCAGCGCAGTCACCAACTCCCGCCCTGGTCGAATTTAATTTACATCATATGCTGCCCAGGTAGCGTTCTGGTCTCTCTTGAGTCTGCCACGTTTCCTCCGCTCGTCAAGGTCCCCAAGCAGAGAGGGACCCGAGGTTCGAACGCGGGCAGAACGCGCGGGCTGCGCAGAGCCTGGGCCGCCTCCTCGCTCCAAGGCAGAGCAGCTCCAATCACGGGAGCATTGCTTTCAAAGTGCTAAAAAGTCACTGAAGGCTCTAGCCGCCAGCCATGGGGTTTAAATTTGTCTTTCCAAATGCTCTGCGCGAAATGGGCGTGGGGACGGAGAGGGGTTTCAGCACAGGACACTCGTATGGGTCGCGCCGTCGGCGCTCGCGCCTACCGCGCTTGTACTTGCGAGCAAAGTCCCTGCCACTACGCTAAAGGGCAGGAAACACGGTCCAGGCTTAGCCAATCCCGGCTCAATCGGACCTGAGGGCTGCTTGGCAACGTAAATTCGCAAAAGAAGCGATTGCAAACCGCTGAATAGATGGAAAGGGCCGAGAAGGAGGCCGGCCGAACGCAGCGTGCGAGGGTCACAGAGGAAGTCCCTCCCTTGCCCCATTCCCGGCCGCGACCTCTACCCACGGTGGCGGGATGCGGCAAGAGCAAAGCCGTCTATCTCCGAAAGACGACCCGGCCCTCATCTGCCTTCGCCGACAAGTCCCGGAAAACTCGAGGCACTCCCAGGATGGATCCCGGGGCAAGTGCCCAGGATCGTGCGTTGCCCGCAGGTGCGCAGCAAACACCGGTTGAAGGAATTCACGTGCAGTTCTCCGGACCACCCAGGCCGGCGCCTGCCCGCGGGGCGGAGGAAGCCCGCCCCGGCCCCTACGAGGTCAAGCAGGTCGCGCTCCCAGACCCCAGACGCCACTCTCGCCCAGCCCTGTGCAACCCCGCCTAGCGCAGGTTTTCCGCAAGCCAAGCGAGGAAATAAACTCGAGTTAGGTCCTTCCTCTTTTCAGTCCCTTCTTCCCAGATCACTGGGGACCGCTCGGTGTAGACCTTTGACCCTCACCCACTCCACCTGCCTACTCGGTGACCCGGTTTAATCGTTAATGCTGCAGCCTAAGCGCTCTGGGGCCGCGGCTTGCCAAGCTTCCCTCGGCCCTCACTACTCTCTCCGATCCAGGCTATAGAAAAGGAAGAAGCGGGAACCCTCCCGCCCCTCGGGCGTCTTTGGCTACCCGCGGTCCCAAGCTAGGCGCAGTCGGAGTCACCCGGGGTTTCTCCAAACATCCTTCAGGATGACAGTTTTGGCTGGAAGCTGGGGTGGGATCCCTAGAGGTTAGGGAATTTGAATCCTCAACCTAGCAGGCAGCAATCTACTAGCTGGGACAGCCGGCCTGACCTTTAAAAATTGTCTTGCTCCTTGCAACAGAAAAATAGTCGGGCCTTGTGGCGGGCGCCTGTAGTCCCAGCTACTCCGGAGGCGGACGCAAGAGAATCGCCTAAGCCCAAGAGTTTGAGGTTGCTGTGAGCTATAACTCCAGGGCACTCTACTAAGGCGACAAAGCAAGATTCTGTCTCAAATAAATAAATAAATAAAAATTGTCTTGCTCTTGATTCTCTTTTTGTGACACAGGGAGGGAGGTTTATGGTGCCCACGGCTGTAGTCCGGTTTTCTGTATTGGAATCTGATACTCTTTAGATAGACAGAAGTGGGGGTGGTGGTTATTCCTTGACACCCAGACAGGGCAAGAATGGAAAGAAGAGCAAATAGCTCCTGAGTTTGAGAGAACTCCTGGCTTGGGAAATGAGTCCCTTTCACCTCCTAGGGAATGGCCTGCAAGAAGGACAATAAAGTCAGGGGCTAGGATTCACAACGCCAGCCACCTGCGCTGGAAGATTTACTCATGCACCCCTGAGGGCCCCAGGAGGGGAGCGAAGAGGGGGTGGGGGGCCAAGAGAAGTCCTTCACCCAGATCCTACTGAATACAAAATAAAATATCCTTTTCCCACAACACCAGGGTTTGCAAAATGTTGCAGAAGCTATTTTAGGAGACAAGGAAGGGGGACAGAGACAGACAGCCTGTTTTCCGTTTATCACTCCCAGCCCGACAGGGAGGGCTCTCCTTCCTACCTAGGGGGTTGACTGCCCCTACTCTCTCGCAGGCCATCCCGGTCCCCCAGGCGTCAGTTGTCCTTTCCTTCTGTTCCTGGGAAAACTACGTGGGAGGTGGGTGCTCTCAAAACTGAGAGCAAAGGGCAGCTAAAACGCCCCACCCTCCTATGTACCCTGCACTGTCCGCGGCTCCTTAGCCCTTGAGTTGGGCCAGCAGGATCCAGATGGGTGAAGAGGACTGCTGAGGTCCAGGAAGAGAGTTTGGGACACTGCTCCGGAGGCACTCAACACACGGAATGCTGTCCCCCATCCAGGAGGACGTTCAGCGTCCCTACAGCCCAGTACTGAGGTGACGGGTTGACCAGGACAGAAGCAGGCTGTTTCGGAGACAGATAGCTGATAGACAGGTAGGTGAATGAGTGGTGGAAGACAGAACAGTGACCCTATATCATGGAGGGCCAAGTAACCCAGGAGTCACCAGCCCAGGATGGGGTCCTTTCTGACCCATCATCCCACCCACCAAAAGCTATGGAACCTTTTCCAAAGGGCCCTCGGCCCCTGTTGGAAGCAACTACCCTTGGGTGCCACCTCTTTCTGACTGAGCGCTCCTGCCACCCACGGCGAGGAGCCAGCGTTTTGAGTTCCTCAGAAGCCACTGACGTTAGGCGGCAGTCGGGCTGCAACTGTGAAAGGAAGGGGACTCTACTTTCCTACCCCAGATTGCTCCTGGGATGGCCACCAGCCTCCTCCCGCCTGATTCCTTCCGAACTCCTAGCTCCAGGCCGACACCCCTCGAGCCGATGGTCACCACAAAGCTTGCTCCGAGAAGTCCGATTGGGGCTGCCCCAGGGGCACAGGCCAGCAATGGGACCGAGGGACGGCTGAGAAGTGAAAATCACGGAAGCTGATGGCCCTACCTACCAGTCGGCCCTGCAGTCTGCAGTGGGCGGAGGCAGAGGATAGAGCGGTGAGGAAACTGCAGAGTTATGAGCAGAGACCCGTGTAGACAGAACTTACCACGTTACTTGGTAACATTTTCCTGAAGGGAATGCACCTCACACATTCCCAAATAAGCAAAAGAATATTCTGACTGCTGACAAATCAAACTAGATTTAAACCCTTAAAATGCCCCCACCATCCCTAGGGGATCCCTACACCTGCTCCATCCATGGTGGCTGGAGTAATGAAGAAACAGAACTGACTGGGTTAGGAGCAGAGTAGGGGAACCCAAACCTTCCAGTCGGCACCCCTGTGATCCAGCCTTCTGTCCTCTCCCCACCACAGGATTTAAAAGTCTACTGCCCTGGGATTACCCTTCTTCCTCCCAGAGGCTCCCCCCAAGACCTCTTAGTTCTTAGGCCATGGAGCCCCATGTTCCAGGAAAAAGAATGTGTATATGTGGGTAACCTACCTAACCTGCCCACCTACCCATTGGCTCCAGCACCAGAGCCAGCAGCCAGATCTGCTGCAAGTGAGGGTACAATCTGCACAGTTACAAAAGAAAAAAAGTTGATTAGGTCCCTCGAATTTGGCCAGTGCCTCCTCCAACGGAGGCCATAGAACCCTGGCAAGAAAAAAGAGAGGACTGATCACCTTCTCTTGGTTTGCTATTGTCTAGCTGGGCCACCCCCAGGTGAGAGTTCTTTTCTATATTTCCTTAAGTTTTCTACAGTTTGAACCCAGACTCACAGCCCGGGAGACCTGCAGTTCTGAAGGCAAATTCTGAGCATGTTAGGAAAATGAATTCCTGAGATAGAACATCAAAGTTGTCTCTGCACAAAGAGAAACAAAAAAGTGAGACAATCTGAGAGTCCAGCATCACCAGAAAGGCTGTGGGAGCAGAGCTCAGAGTCCTTTATTGCAGTCCGGACAGGCCACCTACAGACCACAGCCATCAGAGCACAGACCTACCGGATACCAATGATACACCCTTCCCCCAACTCGCACACTCCTCTCCAGAGCTACAAGCAGCTGAAGGACTTAAAGCACCTTTGCCAGGGTTTGTGTTTCTGTTTGTGCAGGGGCTGAGACCCTACTCTGTCCCTGCCTGTACCGGGTAGGGGGAGCAGTGAATTTCTAATGCCTTCCACCGAAACATGCCAGCAGTAAACTCCCCAAGACACAGCACAGGTGTGGAACTATCTGCCGACAGTTGACATAAAGACACAAAGAGTCTGTAGGATATAGTCAAGAAACAATGTAAATAGACTTGGATGAAACTATTCTAGTCCCTTCTCAAAAACTTCCCCGGAGAAGCCAGGGACACCGGCTTACCAGCCCGCCCTTTGAGGTATCGCCAGAACAAGAACTCATGCCGTGGAGAGAGAAGGCACAGGAGGGCGCGCTCGTGCGTCCTACTTCGCAGGTAGTCACCATCCTTGGATGAACTGTTCCTTTACTTAAATGAACCCTGAGGACAGAGCTACCGCACCAGTAAAGATTAATCGCAGGAGGAAAGGACAGTTCCTTGGCAAGGGGACAGAGGGAAGCCTTGGTTTCTCCACCTTGCCCAGGGGCACCCTACTTGAGTGCATGAACAGTGTCGGGCAAGACTCTCACCGCGGCCCACCACGGGCACGCGCGCGCGACGCTTGGGCACCTGTTCTGGCCTCTGCACAGGTCCTCTTTCATGGACTCTGCATTCAGGAGCGAGGGAGAGTCAGATTCCCTCCGGAAAAATCAGATTTCAGAGTCAGATTTCCCTCCGGAAAAATCTGCGCGCGCGCACCCGTACACACACTGAAAGACCAGGGGGGTAAACACGCCCGGAGCTCACGTCGCCTTGCTAAATTTTGGGCGCAGGAACAGAGCGGGCGGGCCAGCAAAGCGCCCACCCACCCCAGTCTTTCCCTGTTCAAATCTGAGCCACCCTGAACACCTGCCCTGGCGTGCGCAGAAGATGACCCCCAAGTCCACAACTTCGTCCCAGCGCTTCTCTCCCCTGCATTCCTTGGCTAGACTGTGGTGAGCAGCTTCCCTCACACCCATCAGTCCCTGGAGGCGCACGCGGCTAGTGCCCCTGGCAGCAGCGGTTGGGGACGCACTGGGTGCGCACGCCAGGCGCGCAGGCAGCAGGGACCAAGAGTGCGCCCCGGCTTCCCAGCTGCCAACCCCGGGGGCGGGAGACGCGCTTTCCAACTTCCCGCCAGCTGGGGTGAAGTTGAACTAAACCGTCTTGCCAGCTTTCACAGTAGCCCGGGAGGAAGGCGATTTGGGGGAACCACCCTCGCCCTCAGGCCTGGCCTTCAGCCCGCACCCCAGGTGTCTCTCCAGCGTTCCCAGAAAAGCCCTGGGTTGGAGATGCGGGCTCTGTACCCTGGGCTCGCCTCAAGACAGATCTAGCAGGCTTTCGCGTTCGGCTCCAAATAGCCACAAGCCAGGCCCTTCAAACGCACTCCGGCCAATGCCTCTGCCCTATGACCGCCTCTGCGCCCCGGCCGCCGGCCCCTCCCGGTCAGGGCCGCCCCGCAGCTGCTGAGGCTGCTGACTCGTAACCAAATTAAATCAGCGAGAAAGGGGGGTGTCTTACGTTGCATCGGCACACCGAGCATCTCCGGGAGCCCTTTGACAGCCCCCTCCGCGGGGACAGTCGCGCTCTGCATCATCTCGGAGCGAGAGACAGGGAGTCGCAGCCTACGGAGATCTCTCACTCTCTTGGTCTAGCTCGATTCAGAAATTTGAAAATAATAATAATAAACCCAACCAGGCCGCTGAAGTCGCGGTGGAAGCCGGGCTCTCAGTCTCTCCCGGAGGACTCCACAGGCTGGCCGGCCCCCTCCCCCCGCCACTCCGTCTGTTTCAAATCCCTTTGATCTCGCTCTCCCGGGTTGGTGCACATCCCAGGTTGAGGAGACGCTGTTGCTGCAGCTCTGGCTTTTTTCCCCTCCTCCCTCCTCCTCCTTCCTTCCTCCCCCTCCCCCTCCACCCTTCGCGTGCCGGCCGCCCGGGAGGCCGCGGTCACCCAGGCATTTTGATTCATTCACACTGCAGGAGCGGCCGTGACGTCGCTTTCCGCAGGGAGGCCCGCCCTTCAGCAAATCCCCCCGCCGGGCAACCGGCGGCCGACCCCGGCCATAGTGGGGCTCCCCGGCGCCCCAACGCTGCCGGCGGCGCAGGAGGGCGGGGCCGCACGGAGCGGGGCGGGGCCTCGCAGGCCCGCACACCCCCTCCGCCACCAGCCCCGCCGTGCGGGCTCGCGCCCTGAGTATAAATACTGCGGCTTCTCAGCGGCTGCAGCAGGTGGTCGGGAACTGCGGCGCTTGGGGCTCCTGGGTTTCTGCGGGTCTTCCAGGGGTTCCGGGCCGGCAGTTCGTGTCTTCTCCATCCCTCTATTGGGACCAAAGGGCGGGGCGGGGCAGACCGTCCAGAGACCCCGGCCGCTTGGCCCTGTCTTCCTTGCGCGCTCTCGGTCCCGGCTTCTCTGCCGGACCGAGCGCGCTCCGTAACCGGATGACTCCATCCATCCTCCTCCTACTCTTCTCCTCTGGCCAATTCCTTTCCCGCGGCACTTTCCAGCCCCTGCTTTCTCTCGCCCGCGTCTGGCTGAAGCTGGGCCAGGGACAGCCCGTACTCGGCCCGGAACGCGCGAGTCACGCAACGGGCAGCGGCCGGCGGGGCTGGGGAAGGCGGCCCGGGGCAGTGCGCGGGGTGGCGGGGCGCGGGCCCCCGTGCGCGCCCCCGCACGCCGCGGCCTGCGGCCCGGAGCCCCCTTGTGACGGGCGGGGGCCCCGTGGCTCGCTCGCGGCGGTGGGTCTCCCTGGCTGCCTTGCTTGCGTCCGCCCGTGGTCCCGTTCTCGTCCCCAGAGGCCGGTTTGCCTCGCCACGGGCGCTTTGAACAATTCCCGGCCTCGTGTGTGCAGGTCGGCGGCGTGCACGGGACGCCCGGGGCTAACCAGCGAAAGGGCCTGCAGTGCTTTCTGTGTTTAGAAGATGCACATATATAAATAAACGCTTTAAACAAATTCTCCTCGGCGCGAGTGTCTGGCGGATACGAAACCGAAGGCCCCAGGCTGAGTCTCCGCGGAGATCCCGACGCTTCGTCGGATGCTCGACGCCTCCCGACCGCGGGCGGGGAAGCCCACCCCGTCGGCCCCAGGGTCCCGGCCCCCTCGGCGCGCCCATCCGGGATTTCGTACCAGAGGTGAAGGCAGATGCGTTCTCCAGAGAGTCCAGCCTGGGCGGGAAGGGGCACCGTGTGCCGTCCTCACCCTTCCAGAACATTCCCTGCTCTTTCCCCTGGCGTTGTCCCCAAACACGGGGACACCTGCCCATGTTTCAGGATTAGTGAGGCAGGATGCGGGAGGGGAACATGGTCTGCGATGCTTAGAATTGGTCCCCATGTGGTCACAAGGACTTTTGTCTATCCTGGCACTGGGTTGGCACCATCTCTTCCCCCGGAACTCCCGTGTGCGCTCGAGGCTAGAGAACATGTGAGAGAAAAAGCAAAGAACGCGGTGACATTTTCAGTGTTTACCGAAGTGTGTTCTACGGATATAGTAAACAAACACAGGGAAGAGCCAGCCTCATTAGTAACCAAAGACGCGGAAAACAAAACAACATAGTACGTAGCTCTTGGGCTGTTAAATGAGCACCAGGGTGGGGGATCGGGTGGGGGTGCGCTGGGGGGTTCAGTGCTGGTGAAAGGGTTTGGAAGTTGGTCAGCTCACAGGCACTGCTGCTGTGCATATAAATTCAGTATACGTTTGGAAAGCATTTTGGCAATATGTATCAAACCCATCAATTTTTCATATCCCTTAGCTCATGTAATTTCACTTTTGAGTGTCCGTTCCACAGAACAAAAATAATCTAGAGTTTTAAAAGTGTTTCAGGCACGAAAACATTTCTTATAGCATTAGGTTTTAGGGGGAAATAACTTAAAAAAAAACACTCTGAAACAAAAGGGTATATTAAATTTGGTAATATGTTGTACAATTATTGAAACGAATTATGTAATCTAGCAACGTGGGAATGTTTGTGAAATACTAAATTTTTAAAAAGCAGAATGCAATAGTGTATAGTAAGTACATAAACATGTCCGTCAAATATAAAAGCAGTGGTAACTCCCACTGTTTTGCTGCAGTGTGAAGAAATAAGAAAACAATTTCCTGGTGGGGATGCAAAGAAGGGAAATGGCTTCGAAGGGCATTTTGGCTAAAAGTGTGATGGATTTGACCCAATCCAAATAGAAATTTATTCAAAGAAAATAATCGAGGATATTTATAATGTTTTCAAAAGAGAATAACCACTAATAGGGGATTATTAAATAAATTACAGCAAATTATTAAATAAATTAGGTAAGTGGAGTGAAGGTAGAAGTAATACAACAGAAGAATATTTAATAATGCAGGAAAGTGTTTGAGACTTATTAGGAAATGTGAAAAAAGAACATGAAGCAGCATGACTTTCAGTATCTTTTTAAAAACCATAAGTAGAAAAATATTAAAATGTAAAAGTGGTTCTGCACAATGGACATTTTTATTTTATTCTCCCTAGGTTTTTATTTTTTCAGTTTTCTCATTATTTAGAAGAAAAAACTAATGAAAATATTTTTTAAAAAACATTGAGAAAAAGGGAAGGAAATATATCAAAATACCATTGAGAAGTTTATGAGGAAAAATGTATACTAGGAAGACGTAGTATGGAACTTTTTTTCCTTTTTTCCAGATTTTGTGAAAAGTCGTTATTTAAAAAGGAATATTAGTAAAAGATATATTTATATGCAGTGAAATGTAGAGCCCATATGATAATTACTTCTATAATTTAAAATTATGTTCTAAAAATGCTCTCTGCAGCTTCTGCTCCCCTGGTATGCACTTGCTGGGGTCCTGCCCTGTTCCAGTTGCATGTCACTAGCCTGTCACTGGGTGAGGAACAGCATTACTGTGTGTCTGGGGCTGATTCAGGGAATGCCACTCTCACCTCTTTGGTAGAAGAGCCCTGGGAGATCTGTCTGGCTCTAAGTTCTTGAACCTGAGGGTAGCAGCTCCCTACCATCCCTTGAGCCCCACACAATGCAACCCAGCCAGCCAGTCATGTTCTGAGACTTTTCTAAAAGCATTTGCTTCTGGTATGAGCTGAGTCCCATTCCCAAAGTCATCCGATAACCTCTATACCCGCCCAGGCATTTCATTTCCTTCCTAGAGTCTCAGCTTTCTCATCTGCAAATATGGAAACCCTGGTAAAAAGCTTTCCTTAAACAGATCTTTTTAGTGCATTCTACTGTTAATAGTAATACTAATAAAAGAATAGTATGCAGTGGTACTAATAATATTTGCTGGAAGTACCAGGAACTGTACAAGGCACCAAGGTAGGTGCCTCTACCTATATAATTCCATCTATTCCTCACAATGACACTACTCGTGAATGACAAAACTGAGGACATCAGGGCTAAGTTAGTTTCTCTGTCCCCAAAGAACGAGAGAATGGATGAATCCCACAGAGATCAGAAAATCTCCACTGTGGAATGGCCCAGAAAGACCCTTGGTGTGTGTGTATGCGGGCGGCGGGGGTGCTTCAGTTTGTATTTAAATTTGTGACCAAATTCAGGACAGCCTTTCTAACTGAAGTCCTCCCAATGCCAGTGGGTGATCTCCCAGGAACAATGGCTTGGAGGCAGCTGACCTCAGACCTGGGCCTTTGGGCTAGGACTTAGTTGGAGGGTGGGCACCATCGAATGGGCCAGTGGTGACGGGGCTTTCCTCAGTTCTACGTTCTGCAGGGAAGTTGGTCAATAGCCAGCACAAAGTATCTAGTACTTTCTAGACATTTAAATGTTACATTTCTGGGAACTGAACCCAACATGTCAGTGGATCCAATTCTGAGGGAAGAAACTCAATTTGGGAAGATGATTATGGCTTACATTTCTCTAGCAATTTACATTTTACAAAGTTCCTCCACATATTTTATCTTGTTTGATCTTCATAATTCTGCCTGGGCTTGAGTACGATTGTCAGGAAACAGAGAGTTTAAGTGGTTTGCCTAAGGTCACACAGCTAATAAGTTGCAGAACCAACTGTAAATTAAATCTAGCCTTTTGACTTCCAATCTGGTGCTCTTTCTATTCAGCACAGCAGACTGGTGTATTCTTCTAACCCTTGCATTTTAAGAGCCCCACTCGGTAGGCAAGTGAAGGAATCAGATGCTAGGAATCCTGAACCCCAGCCTCCTCCTCCACTGGGGAACAAATCTCACTGCCCCTGCTCCCCATAACCCCATCTCCAATAATCTCCTTCTTGTCCTCATCCCTTTCAAACCCCTTTTCATCATTTACATTTTGAAACTGTTTCCTTAATTATTCTGCTGCTGTTGGAAACCTGCTCTCCCCCGGCTCTTGGCATCCTTTGATTTATCTCTGTCTGGATAACAGCTCCCCGATTCTCCTTGGGGAATTCAATTTTCATTCATTTTTCTGCTGGGCTAGATTGATATAGACCCTCTGCCCCAGTCCATATTACTCATCCCAGCAGAGAGAACCAGGGAGACCAACCCTCCACCCGGCCCCTGGGGAGCCACTGTCTTGTTCAGGGAGCCACAAGGAGTTCTCCAATAAAAGGACAGGGGCCTTTGCTCTCCTCCATCTGTCCACCCAGTCCTCCCAGTCATTTGTCACAGGCCCCTTTCACAGGCCCACCACTTAGTCATTTGTCTCCTTCTCTTCCCAGAATCTTGCAGGGATCTCTCCTCACCAGGATGCTGATCAGAAGGAGGTCACTGTTCATCTTAAACCTGCCCTGTGTCCTTGACACAGGAATTTAAGGGACATGAAAAAGAGCTGGTCCTGTACTTGAGCATCTAACTCACAAGATAAGATTTTGACTCAGTAAGTGGCTGAAAAACAGGACAAGAAAAGGGCATGAGGATCCTTAGAGGAAGAAGAAAAGTGATAATAGCTAACACTGATATTGCCAGCACTGTCCTAATACTCCATATGTATTACATACTTAATCCTCAGAAATCCTCCAGTCAGGCACCATTATTATTCCCATTTTACAAGATAAAGTAATGAGGCATAGCTGGGATGATAGCACAGAGAGGTCAAGTGATGTGCCGAAGGTGGCACAGGTGATAAGCAGTGGACCCAGGATATGGTTGCAGGTAGTCTGGCTCTATCCTTGCCAGAACCACCAGCATCACCAAATAACTCTTATTTAGATGTCCCTGGGCATGGCCAGGTGATGGATCCATGCATAGTAGGTGACTTGGCAGGACCGAGCCTCTGAGACTCAGCTGTGCAGCCATCATACCCTATGGCCTGTGTGCATGGGAGAGCTGGGAAATGAATCAGGAAATTTGGTTTTGTTCTATTTTCAGAGTCAATTCTATCTGTCATATAAAAGTCTAGAGTACCTGCATCATTCCTTAATTTGTGCATTTATTAAGCACCTATTGTCTGCCAGCTCCAAGACAGGCCCTGGAAGGCAATGGTGTGAGTGTCCAGTGCAGCTTTGTCCTGCCACTGACCGAATCCTTGTGCAATTACACCAGCAAAATTCTCCAGCTGCATCTGCCATCCTTGTCCTGGGAGGGGCTTGGAGAACTGGGTTGGCAAATATTTGGGTTCTGGGTTCAGATTACCTGCACTGAAATCTTATCTTGGCTATATCCTAACCAGGGTACCTTTTGTCAAGTTCCTCACTTTTCTGCTTTCTCACTAACTAAGTGGGGATAACAATAGCACTCTACTGATGGAGTGTCACTTACAGGGCCTCAGGGCCTCGGAAGCTCTTTCCTTAGAAATGTTAGCTAGCACCAGGATTGTATTGTCTGCAGTATTTTGCCTTTTCTTTTTCTTTCTTTTTTTTTTTTTTTTTAGCTTATTTTACATTTATAGGAGAAACCAGGGGACAAGGGAGATCTTGGATGTTTTGAGTAAAGACTAGAATTGGAGAGCTCTTCTTTCCTAAGAATGCAATTGGAATAGAGAGAGACCCATGGTCAAGGGCTGGTCTCTATTTCTCCCACCTTTGGAGATGGATGAAACCTGCCTTTTCAGTTTGGTCATGAGCTGAGGTCAATGTGACAGAAGTGTTCCTTGGGTGAAATTTTAGCTATCTGGTGCAAAGCTCCAGTCCATCATGGAAACAGGCACCTTTTCTTTTGCTCCAAAGGGATAAGAAGGTAAAGCTGGGATGATTCTGATCTTTGGAAGCTGTTCTGCCCACATCGCCTTGCTACTCTGCTCTCTTTGCTTTGTTTGTTTCTGATTTGACTCAGTCTCCAAGTTTACTTCAAGAAACAGCTTGGGCTCCAGATGCTGCCCAGTGGACACCTTCCTTTCTTACCCATTTTCCCTCTTCAACCTCCAAGACTCAGGGCCATGCCAAATCCGAGAGTGATCTTAGGAGGAGCTGACTTTCTTAGAGTGCTGTACAGTTGAAGTGCCCTCACATACCTCTCCTTACCTACGCCTGACAAGGCAGGTGGGGCACTGATATTCTGGCCACTGTGCTATCACTCAGTGCTGCACAGAGGGGCCCAGCTGTCTGCACTACCATACCCAGGGCTCCTCTCCAAACTTCTCACCCACGCTCAGTTTCTCAGCTCCTGAAGAGGACACTGTGAACAGGGAAAAGGAGAACAGAGAGTCTAGCCCGGCTCCATCTGAAATAGCTGCAGGTGTCAAAGCTCATCTATAAAACAACTCCTTCAGGGGAGAAAGAGTTTTGCTGGAGAAGCTTAAGTCAGCAGTTTCCCTCAGGAACTGACTTACAACCAAAAAGATGTAGCTGTGTCAGACAAAGGCAGAGGGGCCAGGAGAATGGCCCAGGGAGTCTGTGTGAGAAGAAGTGGTGAGGCAGGGGCCAGACTTGTGACTCTGAAATCAGGTGGACTTTAGTGTCCATGCCAGCTCTGCTGCCCACCATGTGGGACCCACTCTGAGCCTCCATTTACTTATTTGTACAATGGGATAGTGACAGTTCCTACTTAAAGCCCTGGCAAAGGAGGGGCAAAGCTGTTGGCACAGGGCCCAGCACATACATGTTAACTCCCTTTCTGTACAAGTACAGAAGACTCAGCACCTTTGAGTGCCACTGCTTGGCCCTCTCTTTCCACAGCCCTAGCTCACGATGAAGATTGTGCCCTTGGTCACCAAACCTTTCTGCTTGAAAACATTGATCTGCAGAAAAGGGACGGAGCCACCAGGACTATGATCGCTCTGGGAGTGACAGCACTCAGATAACTCTCCTCAGAAGTGGGTTGTTGGAGGTCAGGAGATCCGACATGCAAAGCTCCGAAGGCAAATGCTCTATAAATGTCCCTTCTGCTCTACCTAGCCTCTCACAAGGCTCCTCGGACTTTACCATGCATGGAATCACCTGGAGAGTCTGTCCAAGTACAGACTCTGACTCAGTAGATCTAGGATCTGAGATTCTGCATTTCTGACGAGTTGCCTGGGGATGCCAGTGCTGCTGACTGGACCACAGTGTGTAGAGGGACTTTCTAGAACTCCACTGCCCAATACAGCAGCCAATAGCCACATGTGGCTACTGCACACTGCAGTGTGTCTGGTCAGAATTGAGATGGGCTGTGAATGTAAATTTCATACTGGATTTCAAAGACTTAATACAGAGGAAAAAATGTAACATAGCTCATTCACATTTTTAATATTTTATTATATGTTGAAATGATAATATTTTGAATGTATTGTGTTAAATAAAACCTATCATTAACATTAATTTCACTTCTTCTTTAGCATGGCTATTAAAAAATTTAAAATTACGTAAGTGCCTGACATTGTATTTCTATTGGGCAGCACTGTTCTAGGGCATTCTGGCATGTATGATTCTGTCCATGAACCTGTATACACCTGCACAAGGCAGTCCCCTTTTCCCTTAGCACAGTTTCTGGCACCCAGCAAGGGACTAATAATCATTTGCTGGGCGAGTGAGCCAGGAGAGTACCCACAAATGCTGGCCCATGAGCAGCGGGCCCCACATACTGAGGAGACCTCAGCTGCACAAGAGAGCGCCTGGAGCTGCGGGTGGCAGCACCTAAAGGATGACCATCTCCCCCTGCAGTTGACCCTGGCCTGCCACCCATCCATTCTCTGTCATCCTTGGCCCCTCCCTCTGCTGTTTTCAAGGCTTTGGCTGCAAAGAAAAAATTCCAGAGCTGCCTCCCCAAGGGCTCACCAGATAAGAGGACAGGGCTGGAGGGGGATGGGTCATGGGATTGCCTGAAGTCCAGGATGCACTCTGCATCCCCAGGCTTCCTGCCACCCCTGAAGCCCCACCTGCCTCTCTCCTGCTCCCCTCCCCCAGAGCTCACATCACCTCCTCTGTTTCTCTTTGTGGTCCTCTGAGCCATCCCTACCAGCCATCCCTACTCCAGAACCATGGCCTGAAGGGCTCAGGCGTGAACTTCACAGACCTCCCTGAGCCCCTGTCACTCAGGAGAAGGAGCTGCTGGTAGCCAGGAGAGTCTCACAGAAAGAAATGGAAAGCAGCCTCTGAACGTGCCCTGCCTTCCACCCTGACATGGGTGGGGAGGGAGGTGCAACTCTGATTCCTACAGCTCCCAATACTCCCAGTGACCAGTCAGGTCTCAGGGTGCTGCCACAGTCTAACATCTGGGGGTGGGTGTCATCTGGAGGGAAAACCAGCTCCAGGGAGGGTCTAGTGAGCCAGGAAGGTCCCCAGGGCTGCTGAGGAGGGTTGTGCTCTGGAACTGAGGTGATTTCCATCCCCTCCACCAAGGCCTTCCACCTGTGTGTACATGTGGGGGCCCACACCCTCCCACCCTGGGGTCCCCTCAGCGAGCCTCTGACACTATTGAGCAGGACAAAGAGAAGTGCCAACTTACCAGAGGTCAGGGGAGGAATCCGCCTTCATGGTGAGGCTGTGGATGGGAGTGGCTGTTCTCGCTGGGCCCAGGCAGCTCTAGAGAGAGTCAGAGGGTCTCTGGGAGGGGAGCAGCACCCCCATCTAGGCAAGACCTGGAGAAGGGGTGAAGTGGGTGGGTTGGGGGGGCATTCCAAAGGAGGAGGCCAGATGGGGCGAGCGGATGGAGCCCAGAGGATGCCCCTCTCCTCTTTTCTCTAAGAGAAGGTGCTCTGCTCCCCCTTGGAAGCTGGGGAAAGGAGGGTCTGCCTAGGGGGAGGGTAGCAGAGGGGCTGGAGACCGCCTCAGAGAAAATTAAATTGCACTTGAGGGCAAATTCTATTAGGGAATAGAGCCTGTCTCTCAACAGCCTGCGTCCATTTAGGTGATTAGCTCGGCCCAGCACCTCCACCCAGAGCCTAGTGAGCCCTGTCCCTCAGCTGGGGGAGCAAGGCTGGTGGCCTCAAGGGCCCAGCTGCCCCTGCTTCCCTCCAGTCTGCCCCGGGAGGACCCCTCTCTCACCATTCACAGCCCCCAAACCCTTTGAAAGTGGCCAGAAGGGAAGGAGTGCCTTGGGGTTCTTCTAGAACACTGTGTGTGTGTGTGTGTGTGTGTGTGTGTGTGTGTGGTGGGGGTGTGTCATGAACACACATGGGAAAAAAGATGGGCAACACCAGAGGGACAGAAACAGATTACCCTGGTTAAGGCTGGAGCAGGGACGTGGAAGGTCAGAGGGCAGGGGTGAGAGAAACTACGGGGGTGGTCAGGAGGGCTGGGACAGAGGGGCTGGGAGGCAGGAAGGATCTGGATAGGGGGGGAAGGCCAGAGGCAAAAGGGCAAGAATCAAACTGAGGAAAGGGACCAGAGACAGGGTTTGAACAGTAGAATTGGGGGCCAGAAAGCAGGCTCAGAGGAATACAGCAGCTGTCAAATGTAATGGCAGATTAATGGAACACAATGGTAAATGGTCAAATAAAGTCATCTATAAAATGGGCATAATAATAGTGCCATGTACCTTAGGGGGCTGTTGTGCTGCTTTAATGCACACACTCAACAAATGCTGGGGGCCATTATTAGCAGCTGATTGTCTGCTCATGTGCTTCCTGCTGCACCCAGGCCTTAGCAGAAGGGTCTACACCCCAGGCCCTTTGAGGCTGACCTGCTAATCCTCCTTTCCTAGTTCCAGTGGCACCTAATGTCCCTAAGTTACAGGCCAGCCCCAGCCGGCTGGACCCTCCTCTGCACCCTCCTGGCCATCTGTCCCAGGAAGAGATGGTCCCTTCTCCCCTTCACAGTGACAAGTGAAAAGACGTTGCTTGACTTCCTTCAGTTTCTGGCTATTAAATTATTTTGTTTGCTTAACAAAACTTTATTATGCACCTACAATGTGTTCTGCGAACCAGTACCCAGTTCCCAGAACAAGGAGAAAAGTAAGCACCTGCAATTTATTATTTTATTTTATTTATTTATTTTTTCTTTTTGCAGTTTTTGGCCGGGGCTGGGCTTGAACCCGCCACCTCCGGTGTATGGGGCCGGCGCCCTACTCTTTGAGCCACAGGCACCTCCCAGCACATGCAATTTAAAATGAGTTCTGAGGCTCAGCACCTGTGGCTCAGTGGTAGGGCCCTGGCCACATACACCAAAGCTGGCAGGTTTGAACCCAGCCCAGGTCTGCTAAACAACAATGACAACAATAACAAAAAAAGTAGCCGGGCCTTGAGGTAAGCACCTGTAGCCCCAGCTACTGCAAGGCTGAGGCAAGAGAATCGCTTAAGCCCAAGAGTTTGAGGTTGCTGTGAGCTATGATGTTACAGCACTCTACCCAGGGCGACAAAGTGAAACTCTTGTCTCAAAAAAAATAAAACTCAATAAATAATAAATAAATAAAATGAGTTCTGAGGACACGTAATGGGGCATAAAAAACTGTCTCTGACCAGTGGTATGAATTATTCTGCTTTCTGTAACCCTTCTCTCTCAGGGTCCCCTAAGGCCCACCTGTGCACCCTGGAGACACAAGTTCATCTCCAAGAGAACTTAAGCTTTTAACCAATGTATTTACATTGATAGGGTGATTGCACTTGCCCAAAGTGCAAGGGATTTGTGTCCTGTCAGGGAGGGCAAAGGAGGGAATGTTCAGAAAGGGAAGACCCCAGGGGAGGGGAGTAAAGTATGTGGTGTGCCGGGGTGGGGGAGTCCCCTAGGCTGTGGGTTAGTCATGCTGTGTCTGGAGAAACCCAGGCCTGTTCTGCCCACACCCTCCACCACAAGGTCTCTCTCAGTGAGGATACTCCTGTCCAGAGATGTATTCCAATGAGCTCCTACCAACCCCCTGATGCCCAATTTTTGAGGCGCAAGTTTAGCATCGGAAGGTAATTGGTCAGTGCCAGCTGTTGGCTGATGTTTCGGAGAGTCTGGTGCCCTCCCAGCAGACATTACTCAAGTTTCCCCGGGCCCAGGGTTTTTGGCCTCAGACACCCCAAGCAGCACTGACAGAATCCCTTTTCCCTGAGAACACTCTCTTCCCTGCAACTCCCAATAGCACAGGGGTCAGCTCCCTCTGTGGGGTTCCAGGCATCTTCAGGAAAGGAATATCCCTGATAACGCACACTCCTGTCCTTGATGGGATTTGGGTACCCCCACCTTGTCCAGCCACCCACTCCTGCGGACCTTCTCAGGCGACTCTGAAATTCAAGGACTGCCAATTTTCATCAGCTTCACTGTCCAAGGATGGCTGGGCAGACCCTATCTAGTGAAAGACTTTGCTCGACTTCAGTTTCTGGCTATTAAATTATTTTGGCCGTGAGATCTTGAAGAAGTTACTTAATGGCTTCCTCATGGGAAAACAGAGGACTCCCCTCTTCTCCGGAGCAAACATGAAATCATGATGAGGAAATGTTATTAAGAAATTCTTGGGCCCCTTCTTTACACCTCTCTACCAACAGTCAAGAAATGGTCTTGTTTACCATTGTATATTTTTCTAGCTCCCGGAACAAGGCCCAGCTTACTACAGCTTCTTACTAAGTGTTTGTTACATAAATGGAAACTGCTACAGCCCAAGAGCGGGAGAACTCTCAGCGAGGCTGGGGAAGTGGCATCTGCTCTCCAGAGACGCTGAGCAGCCGATGGTGGCTCTGTCAGGCCTGGTTACATGCGGGACCTGTTATTGGAGTGGTCAGCCGACTAGATACTCACAGTTATGCTGCTGTCAGGGCCCCGCTAACCTCTCATCTGTAATGGCTCTTGGCTTTTTATGTACTTCGGGCTCTCCCACCGTACTCTATTACAGTCGCCACATGGTCTCCTGTGATGAGAGCTAAAGAAGAAAAGAAAAGCCAGGGAAAATGATCCAGAACCCAAAGCACCACCCTTTGGCCAGCCATTGTTGGCTGGAATCAGGCTGAGGTTCCCACTTTTGAGCTTTGAGTGTGCTTCCCCAGGCCTGGGGTGTGTGTCCTGCCTCTACGCAGGGCCTTTCCAGTCCCAGGTATTCCTCCAGCCAGCTCAGGAATCAAGTCTCCTGGACCTCTTAGCATGAAGGACCATAGCCTCAGATCGGAGGGGGTCTTCCAAGTCTTCAAGCCTGAACACCCACTCTGCAGAATTATGTCTGCCTCATTCCTGCATGACAGTCATCTGGCCTCGGTATGAACACAGCAGGTGTCAGGGGCTCTCTGTATTCAGAGATAGCCAGGAGCATTTCTAAGCAATTCTACAACAAGGCCACTACTTCTTAACAATGTTTCGCTTTTGAATAAATTTAGTTGAAAGTTTGATTTTCCCAGGTTGTGTGGTTATGCATGTTACCTATGTTATAGTTAGCACTTAAATTGTTGTATATCCTTTCAAAATGACTTTATTTATCTGGGGTTATTTGCTTTTCCCACTATTTCTTTAGCCTACAATAACAAGAGTAAGAGGTGATCTTTAAAAGTCAAGATTAGGTCTTTACTTTTTGCAAAATGAGCAATTGATTTTTAACTAAAATTTAAATTTTTAACTACTTTCTTAAAAGACAAAATTGAATTGCCCTAAAACATTTAGTTGCTAATTACATGATTACGCCCTTAAACATTACACAACATTATGTGCGCAGCAACACAACACAATTGATACTCTCCCAAGGAGGCCCTTGATGTTTGTATTAGTCAGAAAAGGCCACGGGCATTGGTATGTCACAGGTGGCTCCAGTGAGCCACGTCTCTGGTATTCATACCCTTGGGGAGTCCTCTCCTTTGGAGTCCGGGCTGGGCCTATGACTTACCTTAACCAATAGAATGCAGCAGATGAGACACTGTGCCCCTTCTGGTACTAAGCTTTAAGAAGCTGCGGCTCTTTAGGAAGCTTTGCAGACCCCATCTAGGCCAGAAGTCTAACTAGGCTGCTGGAGAGAACTTGTGCTTTGTGGAGGGAGAGAGGGCAAGCTGTCCTATGGTTTCTGCTAAGCCCCGTCCTCAGCCTGCCCAGCAGCTGAATGCAGCCGCATTAATAACTCTGGAAAGATGTGCAAAGGAGCTGCCCAGCTGAAACCTGCCCAGGCTGCAGAGTCATAAATGAAGAAAATTAGTGTTGCTTTAAGTGAAGACATTTGAGTGGTTTGTCAGACAGCAACAGAGAACTGAAATAGGCCACAATATATGATACAGTATCAGACTACCCCCAAAAGCTCAGTGGCATAACAAAGTCGCAGCAGTTGGCAGAAGGTGCTAGAACGCGCTGTCTCCTTAGTAGCCAAGACAGAGGAAGGAAAACTGGAGAGTTGGCATAGGACTGACACATGTCATTTCCTCTCACATCTCATTGGTTAGAACTAGTCACATGACCCTGACTCCCTGAAAAGGGGTAGAAAAAGGGGGAGCCAGTGGACTGGCTAGTGAGCAGCATTCCTGGCCTTAATGTTCAAATTTTATATCTGTGAGTGACTTGGAAGTTCCTTGATAGCAGCTAGTAGTTTTGCTGAAGTAGAAATTTCCCCCATTTTATTTTTATTATAGAAGTAACACTAGTGCTTTGCCAATGATCAAACACAGAAGTACCTAGAATTGCAAATGAATATTCTTCCCTACACCTACCTTAAAGTTCTTCTACTCTCAGAGGTAAGCACAAGAAGGAATTTCATGAATATCATTTCTGACTTTTTTCCTAAGTTCTTCACAGACATCAACACACACAAACATATCTTTTTTATTCAAACAAATTTACAAATTTCTATACACACTGTTCTTCAGTTTGAGTTTATTACTTAATAAGCTAATACTTAATTAGCTTATTACTTAATAATAATATACTTATTAATACTAATAAGCATAAGCTGTTGCATCATGTGGTTGTAGAATGTTGCATAAGACAGGCAGTCCCTGGTTATAGATGAGATACATTCCTGAGAAGGTCCTTGGATCGGACTTGCATAATATGTAACTCAGAGCCCCCATGGATAGTGCGTATATGGCAATAATAATAATAATAATAATGACCAAGACAATATTCTAAGGGCTCCTATGTGGTGATAATAACACAGTGTAATATTGTAATAATAATAATATCCCCTGCACTGTAGTAATAAGTTACAGAAACTACTGTGCTCTTTCAACTAAAACAAACAGAACATAACAACAGACTCATACAAAAAGTTTAGATACAAGATACAGAAAGAAGAAATTTCAAAAAGGAATATAAAGCCAGGTACGGTGGCTCATGCCTGTAATCCTAGTACTCTGGGCAGCTGAGGCAGAAAGATTGCTTGATACCAGGAGTTTCCAGACCAGCCTGAACAAGTGTGAGACCCTGTCTCTACTAAAAATAGAAAATCTAGCTGAGCATGGTGGCAGGTGCCTGTAGTCCCAGCTACTTGGGAGGCTGAGGAAAGAGGATTGCTTGAGCCCAAAAGTTTGAGGTTGCTGTGAGTTATGGTGAGGCCACAGCACTCTGCCCAGGGAGACAGAATGAGACTCTTTCTCAAAAAGAAAAAAAGAATATTAAAAGTCAACACTCATCTAATGTCGCGTCTATGTCTTGCTTACTGGAAGGGGCATTTCTGAGGCAAGAGAGGAGACTGACATTAATCAGAAGATGATGATGGAGATGGTGCTGGAGAGAATGGAGTGGGTGCTGGAGAATCAGGATTTGGTTCTGTTACTGGAGCAGGAAGCTCAGCCCTGAAGTTGGTTTCTTGATGAAGGTATCGAGGGCTGTTCTTTGTTCTTGTTTCCATCATAAATGGCCTTGCAGCAGCTGATGTTCTCACTAACTGCACAGTAAACCTCTATAAACCCACTCGGTGTTAGGTCTTCTTCCTTACCCTTAATAAATCCTGCTTCAGTGAGACACAAGTCTTCAGCTAATTATTTTGTTATAAACATTCTCAACTCTGGATCTTCTGATTCTTCATCTTGTTTTTCTGTCAGCTGCTTCTCTACCTGTCTATGAGATTAGCTGCTAACACAAAGATGCTGCCTCAACGAGATGCTTACACCAGGCAGAAGAAATGAGTTCCCGGATGATTCATGTAATTATTTAATGACAAATTATCCTTATGGGGAGCTTGGGGAGCCTGTACATAAGTATGGAACACTATGTTGGGGTAGGTCAGTAGTCCTTAACCCAGGAACTGCCTGCATTCATATACAATAATTTGGTCCCCTCTTGATGGATATTTACATTATTTTTTACTATTATAGATGCTGCCATAAATATTCTTGTACATGTATATTTCCACACATATGCAAATATCCCTAAGGGTTAATCCCTGGCAATGGATTTCCTGGGTGAAAGGCAGGCCCATTGCCATTTAATTTTTTTTTTAAACAGAGTCTCACTTTGTTGCCCTTGGTAGAGTGCTCTGGCATCACAGCGCACAGCAACCTCAAACTCTTTTTTTTTTTTTGACACAGCAACCTCAAACCCTTTTTTTTTGAGACAAAGTCTCACTTTGTCACCCTCAGTAGAGTGCCATGGGGTCACAGCTCACAGCAACCTCAAACTCTTGAGCTTAGGCAATTCTCTTGCCTCAGCCTCCGAGTAGCTGGGACTATAGGCACCCAACACAATGCCCGACTACTTTTGTTGCAGTTTGGCTGGGGCTGGATTTGAACCCACCATCCTCGTTATATGGGGCCAGCGCCCTACTCACTGAGCCACAGGCACCACCCCCATTGCCATTTTAATAGATACTGCCTAAAAGCTCTCCAGAAAGGATATACCAAATTGTAAATCTTTTTTTTTTTATTTTTTTTATTGAGACAGAGTCTCACTTTGTCACCCTCAGTAGAGTACTGTGGTGTCATAGCTCACAGCAAGAGAAAACTCTTGGGCTCAAACTATTCTCTTGCCTCAGCCTCTCGAGTAGCTGGGACTACAGGCATCCTCCATAATGCCCATCTATTTTTAGAGATGGGGTCTTGCTCTTGCTCAGGCTGGTCTCAAACCTGTGAGCTCAGGCAATCCACCTGCCTTGGCCTCCCAGAGTGCTAGGATTATAGGAGTGAGCCAACGGCCCGCCCTCAATGTGTAAATCTTATGCTGTTTCTGAGAACCTAAGTAATCTTTTTAAAAATACCTTTTGGAGGCTGGGTATGGTGGCTCACAACTGTGTTCCTAGCACTCTGAGAGGCTGAGGCAGGAGGATTGCTTGAGGTGGAGAGTTCAAGACCAGAGTTTAAGACCAGCCTGAGCAATACTGAGACTCCATCTCTACA
Organism: Nycticebus coucang; assembly: GCF_027406575.1. Taxonomy (NCBI): domain Eukaryota; kingdom Metazoa; phylum Chordata; class Mammalia; order Primates; family Lorisidae; genus Nycticebus; species Nycticebus coucang. Next base: position 81,927,756 of record NC_069789.1, read on the forward strand.
AGACCCAGAAAAATTACCAAAAACAAAAAAATTATCGAGGCATGATGGTGAGTGCCTATAGTCCCAGCTACTCAGTAGGCTAAAGCAAGAGGTTGCTTGAGCCCAGGAACTGTGGAGGTTGCAGTGAGCTATAATGACCCCTAGCCTGGGTGACAGAGTAAGATTCTGTCTGAAAACAAAACCAAACAAAACCAAAAAACCTTTTGGTATCTTTTCTCTTTCTAGGAGGTTGAGTAAATCAAGGTCATGGGGAGTTTGGTCAGCCTGGAGCAGTGAGGAGTTGAGTCACAGCAAAATCAGGAAGTTTGTGCTCAGTGGTGGGAGTTGGAGGCTGTTCCTTCAGGCCTACTCCTGCCCACTCGCTCTTGGTGACTCCCCAACTTTACCCCATGTTGGCCACTCCTGCTGAACCCCCTGCTCCTCCTGCATTGTTACCCTGTCTAAAGGAGGAAGTGACCATTTATATTCACATGCCAGGTGACAGTCATGGGACCCCCTGAGGGCCAGGTACCTCATAAATACTTCTATGAACATTATTGCCCTCCACCCTTTCTTCTCCCTTAGGAGAAGCCCACGCAGAGCTTTCCTCTGGAAGGGGACAAAGCTTCAGCAGCAGCACTTTCTGTAGGAGACTGCCCCACATCTGAAGCCTCTGTAACTGAGACTTCCTTTAGTGACTGTTAAAAAAACCATAGCCACAAATTCTTTGACACCTCCCCGCCCAAACACACACATAACACCAATTCAATATTTTCAGTCATGGCAACTGGGACAATGATGATAAGAAGTGTTGCTCCAGCCGCAGGGTGGACACAGAAAGGAATTCTTCCAGAGGGAAACACAATTAGCCCCTCTCTCTCCTTCAGGCCTGGAGGTGACAGCTTCCTTTAGGTCGGTAATCCACCATGAAGGCCGCATTTCACACTTGCCGCTCTGGAATAGGCCTGCAGGGAATTGCTCCTGGAGGGTGAAAATTGGAGCTCCACAGGGTAATTTGTCCATTTTACCACACACATTTCAGGGCTGGTGCTCAGGCCTGCGGCTATGGCAGCTGTGATTGAAACTGGTCTCACAAGTGCTGAACCTCTTTAGCTTGGTTGGGAGGGGGCTTACCCGCTGACTAGCCAACCTGGCTGCTAGCCCTGGCATGTGACTTACCTGCTGTGTCATCTGGATTATCCATTTTAGCTTTCTGACCCTCCCTCATCAGGGGCAGGAGAATCTCCTGCCTGGCCTACTGGAAAGCCTTGTCCTTGGTCTACATGGAATGACGGTGGCAACTGTTTTGGACATTGGGAAAATCTTCTTTCACTCTGTAATCTCTGCGTGCACTGGCCTCTGGACAGAAATTCTTCTTTATGACATAAGAAGTCCACAGACACCTCACTTTATGCTTTGTGCTTTTGAAATTCTATTTAAGAAGTGCTTCCCCCCCCCCACCATGTTGTATTGGTGCTCTCCCATATTTTCTTTTATTAGCTTTCTCATTTTTATTGTTCAGCTTCCTAATCCATCTACAGCCCACCTCTGATGTAAGCAGAGGGCCAGTTTTCTCCATGTACTGAGCCAGTTTCCCTGTCACCTTTGACTGACCTATTGACTTAAGATGCTACTTGTAGCCATAATATCATGTTTCCAAATATTCATGGGTCTTCCCTTGAACTTTTTATTATAATCCATTGGTTCACTTGTTTGTTTCTAGGGCAGAATCACACTTTTGAAGTTATTTAACTATGACCGTTTTGTAGTATGTTTTAATTTCTCATAGGGCTAGTCCTCCCATTTTGCTCTTTTTTTCTACCAAAACTGATTCAGTATCCCGTGGACATATCACCCGTAAATTTTTTGGTATAAGGTTGTTGAGTTCTATAAAAAAAAAAAAAAACTTGATGTTGGTGTTACATTGAATTTTAGATTAAGTTTTAAAACTTTTAGCTTTAAAAATGTTAAGCTTTCCATGGGTAACTGTAGGATCTCCCTCTATTTAGTTAGACTTTTATGCCCTTTGTAAGAACGCCTGTTTTAATTTCTCCATGCCATGTATCGCTATGTGAAATCCTTCATTTCTTTACCTGATCGTAGGGTTTCTTCCTATCATCTTGCTACGGAAATGTAATCAGAGACCTCTCTTTTATTCACGACCCCAATTTTACTGATGAAAAACACTGAGGTTCAAAAAAGTTGTACTTCCCAAGGTCGCAAAGGTAGTGAGCCTCAGGGCTGTGGTTTGCAATGGAGGAGCAGGTAGGAAGAGCGCGTTGTGGTCAGCCAGTGCCAGGCTTAGGGCTACGCTAAGAGATTCGGCCTCTACCCTTCAGGTAAAAGGGAGAGGGACCAGAGGGTAGGAAAGGGAGATTGGGGGTCTCCCACAGACAATGGGGCTGAGGTAGGAATGGGTGGAGCCCTGCGGAGACTGCAGCAGGAAGAGGAAGAGAAGCGGGAGAGTGACCAGTGAAATTGAGAAGATGGGGAAGAGGGGCTTTCAGTCCTGGGGAGAGGGAGAGAAACTGCTGGGGGATCAGAGAGGGAACGGGCTGTGAGAGGAAGCAAAGGAGCTGGACTTTAGACACTTGGAGGTTCAGAACTGGAAACATCCCAGGAAGATTTCAGAGAGGCAGCACCAGTCTGTGCTTGGTAGCGGGGCAGACCCTGCTGACATGACAGGGTCTTTAAGATGCAGTATTAAGGCTCAGCGCCTGTAGCTCAGGGGCTGGCAGGGTGCCAGCCACATACACCAGAGCTGGCAGGTTCAAACCCAGCCAGGCCTGCCAAACAGCAATGACAACTACAGAATCAACAAAAAAAAAAATAGCCGAAATAGCCAGGCATTGTGGCAGGCACCTGTAGTCCCAGCTACTTGGGAAGCTGAGGCAAGAGAATCACTTAAGCCCAAGAGTTTGAAGTTGCTGTGAGGTGTGATGCCACAGCACTTTACCAAGGGCGACATAGTGAGACTCTGTCTCAAAAAAAGGATGCAGTGTTAAATTAAAACAAACAAACAAACAAACAAAAAATCCAGCCAGGCACTGTGGCTCCACCTGTAATCCTAGCACTCTGGGAGGCTGAGGCAGGTGCATTGCTTGATACTAGGAGTTTGAGACCATTCTGGGCAAGAATGAGATCTTGTCTCCACAAAAAATAGAAAAACTTAGCTGAGCCTTGTAATGGGCACTTGAGTCCCAGATACTCAGGAGGCTGAGGCAGGAGGATCACTTGAGGCCTGGAGTTTGAGGTTGCTGTGTGCTATAATGATATCTTGGGCAACAGAGCCAGACTCTGTCTCAAAAAAAAAAAAAAAAAAAAGAAACAAACAAAAAACAGGTGCCTTCAGGGTTTGTTTGTTTTTATAAAAACTACTAAAATAAATAATAATAAAAAAAAAAAACAGGTGCCAAATGGTGTTGACAGTATGTCTCCGGGAGGGGAACTGAGTGGCTGGGATATAGTTCAGGGAGGGAGATGTTTCACTCAGTGTCCATTGGAACTGTTTTTTAATGCTTAAGCAGGTATTACCTATGCAAAAGAGTTAAAGAAATTAATTTGTTAAAAGGAATGAAAGATGAGAAAGGACTTTGAGATGTAGAAAAGATGTTGAAAACATGAAGTGCTTTTGCCCTTGAGGAATGGTACTCAGCTCCAGGGGGAAATCCCCTGTGGAATTCCCCAGGGGCAAGGCAGCTCCTTCATTTCTGCTGCTCCTCAGCCAAAACCAAGTGACCAGGACACTGTATCACTTCTGATGGTCAGTGCCCAGCACCCTCTGCAGCCGGCTCACATTGCTGCCAACGCTGGCTGCCTGATTGTCCTTTGCTACTTAGGTCTCTAAAGTCCACCCCGCATCCTAACCCCTGGCCAGCTGTGACTAGTAAAGGGGCTGATGACATTAATGATGAAAATGTGTAGGGAAGGAACTCCTCTGGGTTGGGCACTGTCAGCCACACTTTAACCTTCTATTGTCTTTTTTTTTCTCTTTGAGATGAAGTCTTTGTCTCTCTCAGTAGAGAGTGTGGCGTCATAGTTCACAGCAACCTCCAACTCTTGGGCTTAAATGATTCTCCTGCCTCAGCCTCCCAAATAGCTGAGACCACAGGTGCCCACCACAATGCCCGGCTATTTTTTCTTTGCAGTTGTCCTTGTTGTCTAGCTGGCCCTGGCAGGGTTTGAACCCACCATCCTGGGTGTATGAGGCCAGCACCCTACCCATTGAGCTACGGGTGCCACCCTGAAGGTTATATGTTTTCTTAAAGCTTTTAAAATATATTACTAGGAAGTGGGGGAGAGAGAAGGAAGGGGAAGGAGGGAGAGGTGAGAAGGGAGGGGGATTTGTGTGTTCTCACTTAACAGGCACAATGTAAGGGTATGTGCCCCTGGGTGAGAGGCACAACTCTACAACAGGGACTTTACCTAACAAACACAAACAATGTAACCTAATCATTTGTAACCTCATAGTAATCTGAAATAAAAATATGTATTTTACCAGTTACATTTCATCACAAATTATATATTTCCCAAAAGCAGTATCAGTTTATACTGCCACTAGCAGTATATGAGAGAATTCTGGGACAGATTGCATATTCTTTTTTTTTATTATTTTTGAGACAGAGTCTTACTATGTTGCCCTTGGTAAAGGGTAGAGTGCTGTGATGTCACAGCTCACAGCAACCTCAAACTCTTGGGCTTAAGTGATCCTCTTGCCTCAGCCTCCCAAGTAGCTGGGACTACAGGCGCCTGTCACAACACTTAACTATTTTCTTGTTGCAGTTGCCATTGTTGTTTAGCTGGCCTGGGCCAGGCTCAAACCCTCCAGCCTTGGTGCATGTGGCTGGCATTGTAACCACTGTGCTACAGGTGCCAAGCCAGATTGTGTGTATATATATATATATATATATTTTTTTTTTTTTTTTGAGACATAGTCTCTCTATGTTGCCCTCAGTAGAGTGCTATGGCATCACAGCTCACAGCAACGTCAAACTCTTAGGCTTAAGCGATTCTCTTGCCTCAGCCTCCCAAGTAGCTGGGACTACAGGCGCCCACCACAACGCATGACTTTTCTTTTGTTGCAGTTGTTTAGTTGGCCCAGCCGGGTTCGAACCCACCACCATCAACGTTTGTGGCTGGCTCCGTAACCACTGTGCTATGGGTGCTGAACCCAGATTGTATATTCTGAAAATGGCTTTAACAGTATCACCCATCTCACATAGTTATCCAGAACTTGGTCATGCTCTTGTGAGGAGGGGGAGCCCAAGCAGGACTCCTCCCCTTGAACCTGACTGAGCCTTTTTGTGTGCATCCTGGGAAAGCTGACTTGACACCAGCACCAACTTGTCAGATGAGCCACAACCAGGTACACTGCATGGAGCAGTGAGGAGCTGAGCTCACATTGCAGACTCATGAGCAAAATGAGTGACAGTTGTTGCTTCAAACCACTAGGTCTTGAAGTGGCTGTTTCACAGCAATAGATAACTAACGCATCTCCTTGCCTCTCCCGTGAGCAGCACTAGATATTATTACTATTATTTCTTTGCCAATAGGATAGGCAAAAGGTGGCATCTCTCACGTGATGTTAATACTTTGGCCCATCATTTTCAATGGGACTTCACCATTTTTCTTATTTAAAATAGAACTTGTCACGTCTGTAACCCTAGTACTCCGGGAGGCCAAGGCAGGTGGATTCCTTGAGTCCAGGAATTTGAGACTAGCCTGAGCAAGAATGAGACCCTGTCTCTACTAAAAATAGAAAAACTGGGTGTCATGGTGAGTGCCTGTAGTCCCAGCTACTGGGGAAGCTGAGGCAAGAGGATCACCTGAGCCCAGGCATCTGAGGTTGCTGTGAGCTAAGCTGATGCCCTGGTACTCTATCCAGAGCAACAGAGTGAGACTCTGTCTCAAAATAAATAAATAAAAATAAATAAAGTAAAATAGAATTCGTCAAAACACATAATTATAACAAAGCCAGGATAAAAACTTTAATTGGCTTTCATTCATGATTATAGAATTGGGTAGCCCTCAGAACAAGAAAAAATTCGTTCTGGGGATGAAACATGGCCAGATTGTATTTAAGGATTGGAAACAGAAGGGAGGTATAGAGTTTAATTGGTTTGCCTTATTTGAATCAGTTGGCTGACTAAAGCTCAGCTGTTGTAACTGATATACAGCCATTTATGAGTATACTCCTAAGTTAACTAAGTCATTCATTCAGGATGAAAGCCTCCATATTGGTTTGGCCTGTTGGATCTAGCACAGAAGCCCAGTCCAAATGAGTAGACTCCTATAAACTTTATTTAACCATATTTAAGATCCTTTAATCCTATTTATTTCATTTATCTATGTCTACCTATTTATATATCATCTATCTATTTATCTCTCTCTCTCTCTCTCTCTCTATATATATATATATATATATATATAATGTATCTGTATTTTTAGAGACAGGGTTTCACTCTGTTTCCCAGGCTGGAGTGTAGTGGCTATTCATAGGTGCTATCACTGCAGCCTCATATTCCTGGGCTCCAGCAATTCTCCTGCCTCACCTTCCTGAGTAGCTGGGGCTATAGGCATATGCCACCAAACATGGTTTTCAAAAGAAATATTTTATTGGCTGGGCACAGTAGCTTATACCTGTAATTCTAGCACTCCGGGAGGTTGATGCGAGAGGATTGCTTGAGCTCAGGAGTTCAAGATCGGCCTGAGCAAGAACTAGACCCCTTCTCATCTAAAAATAGAATGTTGGGTGCCTGTAGCCCAGGTACTTGTGAGGCTGAGGCAGGATTGCTTGAACCCAGGAGTTTGAAGTTGCTGTGAGGTGGCTAGATGCATTCTAGCCTGGAGCAACAGAGTGAGACTCTGTCTCAAAAAACAGTATTTTACTGCAAAAATTCAAAACATATTCAAGGTAGATCCAAGACTAGGGTGAGGGCATTGAGGTACCCCCTCTTGGGAGGGTCCCTATACCTGCGGAACTCATGGGGATGTGCCTCCTTAACTTTTGCACTCTGGTTCCTTCCTTGTCTCATTCTAGTCGTAGGCCTTTTGAAAGTCCACCCTAATCTCACTTTCTAGACATTACCACTGTTCATAGCTTGGTGTATATTCTTCCAAACTTTTTCTAGACAAACATTAACATATATATAGAACAATAGTAATTTTTATTACTAGAAAATTTTATTTATAGAAACGTATCTTTCTTGAACATTTTATTGGGTAAATATGTGAAGACCTAGCTCATTCTTAAGATGGCATGTTACGTAAAGTCATATCCCTTTGTTATATTTATGGCACATATTTTCACAGTTTTTTAAAACCCAGTTTAATTTTGCTATTTTTAACTTATTTTATTTATGTATTTTTTTAATTTTAATTTTAATTTTTTTATTTTTTTGTAGAGACAGAGTCTCACCTTATCACTCTCAGTAGAGTGCCGTGGCATCACACAGCTCACAGCAACCTCCAACTCCTGGGCTTAGGCAATTCTCTTGCCTCAGCCTCCTGAGTATCTGGGACTACAGGCGCCCGCCACAACGCCCAGCTATTTAATTTTAATTTTTTTAGAGAATAAGTCTCTGTCACCCAGGCTAGAGTGCAGTAACGTGATCATTGCTCACTGCATTCCCAAACTCGACGGCTTGAGTGATCCTCCTGCCTCAACTTCCTGAGTAGCTGAGGCTACAGATATGTACCACCACACCCAGCTAATTTTTTTACTTTTTCTTTTTGTAGAAATGGCAGGGGGAGTCTCAATATGTTGCCCAGGATGGTCATGAACTCTTGGACTCAAATGAACTTCAATGCCCCAGCCTCCCAAAATTCTGGGATTATAGGCATGAGACAGTACACCTGGACTTTTAACTTACTTTTAAAAAATAATGTCAAGTAGATCGAACTCTCACGTTAGTAATATTTTCCATTGTCTTCATGCTTTTGTCAAAAACAGTGAAGTAGTCAACTGTATTTTCCTGTCTTGTTTTACATTCATTTGTTTTTTTGTTTTTTTGAGATGTGGTGTGAAGGTGAGACCTTAGCTAATTTTTCCCCCAAGTAATCAATATTCCCATCATCTTTTGCTAAGCGATTCCTCCCTCCTCAAGGCAGAACTCTGACCACGGGAAGATGGTTGGGAGCTTGATGGAGATGGTATAGGACAGATTCAGGCTACGTGAGATTTTTTAGCTCCTTCCAAATCTAAGCTGCTCTTCTGTGGTGGGCAGAAGCTTCCAGGAGGACACCGATGAGAGGCAAGCCATGCCGTCATTGTGGAGGAGGAAGATTTGCCAGGAAGCACCTGAGGCCCACTGTCCTCCGGAAGAACCCAGAAGCCCCAAGGAAAAGCTGTTTGCTCTCGCAGTATAGAGATGGGCAAGTCTTTCCAGAGAAGCAACTGGAACTCACCAGTCCCATCAGGTAGATCTCGCCTTAGAATCTAGAGAGATGTTCCCTGAGTCTTCCTCCATTCCTCAGAGGTCAGTGTCCCTACAGACTACCCCCTTAGCTTTGTCCCCTCACGTCAGCAAAAGTCCCCCACCTTTGCCTGTGACTTCCAGACTATCTTCTTGCCCGGGCAGCCGTGAAACCTGAAGGGACCAGTGAGGGTGACCAGGGAGACCGGGCCAGCAGCCTTGCACTCTGCACACCCTCCTCAAGGCCAGCAGTGCCCTCACACTCATTGCGGGGGGGGGGGGGGGGATGGGAAGCTCTTCTTCAGAGCAGAGGCTCAGGCTCTGAGAGAGACCCTAGGAACCAGTGTCCCCAGTCAGGAAAGGGTGAATGAGAAGGGCAGTTATCTTCCCTCTGGAGTGTGAATGACTCCCCAGGGCAGCAGAGAAGAGGGGAAGCAAGTGCCAAGGGATAGGCTAGGCCAGTCTGGACACCCGGGAGAAGCCAGGAGGGACTGTCCTGGGGTGGGGGTGGGGGGGCACAAAAGCAGGCCTGAGGAGGAAGCAAGTCAGGCCCCTGGGCTCAGGTGTAAAACTTAAATCACTATTACTGGAGTTTGGTTTAGCTCTTAAAGCTGGCAGCAGCCTTTCCCTGCAGGGGAGGTTGGCAATGAGAAGGGAGCGCAAGGTGCTAAGGGAGAGTGCCTGGGCTTTCCTTGCAGCTTCATGGAACTTGGAGGAGGCTCAGGGCCAAATCTGGGGGAGAAGTAGGTGGTGCCAAGGCGGCTGGAGTAAGCTTTCCCGTTCTTGGCTATGAGGATTCTATCAGGACACAAATCATGTGGGCTATAATTTCTCCCACCCTGGAGACCTTCTTCTGGAAGGCCCTGTGGGGACTGCCCCTCACTTCGGATTCCCATTGGATTGGCGATAATCGATTTAGCTAAAGGAACCTTAGGGAGGACCTGCAGGCCAGGCCCGTGCCCTTATTTTACAGATGTGTGGCTGAGGCCCGAGAAGTGAATGGTTCACCCAAGGTTAGTCATAGAGCCCGCAGAATGACCCAAGTAGCTCCTCTCCTTCAACTACTGGGCCTAAAAACAAGGACCTGAGATAGGGTACTTCTGCCTCTCTGTAGGGAATAGGGTGAGAGCTCTAGAAAAGGAAGGGACAGACAACAGACATCGCACAGAAATGGTCCCATCTGGCCTCCTGGTCATGCAGGCAATAAGAAGGGTAGAGGGAAGGAGGGCTGGCACCCTCCTATTTAATTTTAATTTAATTTAATAGTCTCAGGAAAAAAGCCTCTAACACAAAATGTAATAGCGTGTGTAAGAAGGTCTAGAAATTGCAGCTCCAGGGTGGAAGGCAGTGGGATCTGAGGCCAAGTCCTGGATCTCTCTTATTACCACCTGTGAGAACTAAGCAGATGTATTTCTCCTAGTGGGGGAACAGGGGATGCATCTCTTTAAAACCTTGAGTATCTTCAATAAATGGTAAATATTAATTCTGCAATAGTATAAACATCCCTGAGATAGAACAGCAAAGGCTTTTGGGAGCCCCATCTCACAGGGACACCACCAGTACTGTGGCAGATTGGGGGTGGGGAGGTGCTAAACTCTGGACAGCGGCACCTGCTAGGGCTTGCTCTCTGAAGGCACAACTCCAGGGACACTCTCCCCAGAATATCTGTGTAGGTGGCATCCCCTTTGGGCACAAGGGGGTCCCCAGAGGTGGTGTGCATTAAGACAGGAGGCTGACAGGAACAATGGGCTACCATTATTAAGGCCTTATTGTTTGCCCAGGATGGTCCAACAATCTTGTAAGGTAGGTGGCTTATCTCCACTGACACATGAAGAGGTGCTTCAAGAAGTAAAATAACCTGTTTTTTATAACCTAATTGTCATAGTCACAAGTCAGGTGCCGGCATCCATTCTCTTCAAGGATAGACTTGACTGCCCCACCTGCCCAGGTCTGAAGGCGCCCTGAGTCCTCTGCAGTCTTTCCTCCGGGGCAAGGCTGTGTGGGTCCCCGCACCAGAGGATGGGCTGCACCTGGACTCCCCCACGCTCACTCCTCTGCATGGCTGTGGGGGAGGAGCCTGGCCAAGAGCAGGCCCCCCTCTGCATCCCCAAGAATGTGACTGTGGCAGCCTTGGGGCTGTGGTCCCTCTATACCTACCTGGTGGCTTTTCCAGCCAGCCCCACCCCCCATTCTGGCTTCACACCCTCATGTCTCAGAGAAGCTCTTAACACCCTCCCTGCGGCTCACCACCCTTCAGAGCACTCACCACACAGCCTGTAACCATCTTCCTCATTGGTAATCTGTCTTTCCTGAGAGTGAGCTTCATAGAGGCAGAGGTCACCTCTCTCCTCTCTGTTCTATCCCCAGGGTCTAGCCCAGTGCAATACTGAGAAAATCCTTTACAAAATCTAAGTTTTCTGCTTAGACTCTCCTGTATTACTATCTTTCTTTGCTGGACGTGGTATGTACCTCCTCCTCTGTGTAATACTCGCCCTTCCTATTTTCCTTGTTGACACCTACTGTTTTTTCACAGCCCAGCTGTCCCCTTGAGAAAAGTGTTCCTGAACCCTTCGTAGGTCACATGCCAGACGGTGGCGACAAGGAGCCTTTACTTTGCAGGGCTCCCGGGGGAGCCTCCCCTGCCACGGGAGCCTCCCAAGGTGCAGAGAAACAATCTAGAAAGGTGTTTGAGACTCAGCCAGCCCCAGCGCCCAGCCCAGCAGACCGGGTAGGGGTGGGCACCAGCTGGTGGGCGCAGCCGGTTTATCGGTGCTGCCGACCAGAGCCCTGGGGAAATCAAGGTGAAAGGCAGCGGTCCTGCTGAGGAGGCCCACCCGTTTATCAATCAGAGGGGCTGGGACAAGGCAAAAAGAGGCTTGGCTGCCAGAGACAGCTGTGAGGAGGGAAACCCACGCCCACTCCACGGCCCTGAGTGAGGCCCTGCCTGCCATCCCAGGCACTGTGGGTGGACACTGAAGCCCGGGCTGCATCTGAAAGCAGCTCCAGGGCAGCCCTAATTCTAAATACCAAAGTTTGCTTTTAGAAAATGTAGTCGAGGGAACCACAGGCCTTGCTGAAGGAAATCCTCTGCTCTTGACTGTGTGTGGGAAGCCTGGCAGTGGCTTTGGTCTGGTACAGCAGTAGCCCTGTGGCCTCTCTCATACTCTCTCAGGCCAGGGTTGCCTCCAGATCGTGGGCTCCTGTCGGCCTTTTAGACCCCAGCCAGGGCCAGGGGGAGCAAGGGGAGGACAGCAGATCCAGCCTGGGGGGACCCAGGGAGCAGACAGAGGCCTGACTGGGGCACAGAGAGGGAGCCTGCAACAACGAGGGGCCTCCGGGCTGGAGTCCACCCTGAGGAGCAGCAGCTGAGGAGGTCAATGGAACAAGCAGGAACCAGGGGAAGGCTGACCCCCCCTGCCTTCATCCCAGCTGCCCCTTAGTGGGAGGGTCCTTGGCACCCCACCTGCTCCACCCAGTGCCCAGGCCATCTAAGCAGAGTGAAGACATCAAAGAGGGACCCCCAAATCGGATTGAGGCTCCTGCTCCCCCTTAATGAGGTTCATTATTAGCTGCTCTGATCCTTGTAAAACCCAGCAGGCCAGATTAGGGGCAGGCGCTCTAATCCTGGCTGACTCCTCCCTGCGGAGCAGCCAGCCCCAGAAGGCTCTGACAAACAGCCATCTCCCGGAGGAGGAGCTGGACTTGGGAGGATACCCAGCTGAGGGGGCCCGGCAGGCATAGCCAGGCTCCCAAGCAGACTTGGGCCCTGAGACAGGTGCTCCAGGAGGGTGGGAGAGCAGGAGGCAGAAGAGGCTCCATGTCCACAGAGGCCTGTCCCCTGTGCACAAGGGGGGTTCAGGGACTTGGGGCACAGAGAGCTCTGGGAACAGTGGGGAGGATGCCTTCTCCCTAGGCCAGGAACTGCCTGTGCTGGGGAAGTCAGTGGGTGGGAAGTCAGTGGGAACTGCGTGTGTGGGTGAATCCCAGGCAGGGCTGGTCTCTGTGCATTCTGTCCAGACCTGGACGCTAGGTCTCCAAGTAGCAAGAACACACCGATGCTTGCCTTAGCAAAAATAATTTATTCCACAGGGGGTAGAGTAGGAATCAAGCATGTGTACAGCGCTGCCCTCCCCTGGCCCTCCTAACCTCTGTGCACTGGGAGGTGGGACCTGGGAAAGGATGACACCCACCTTGCTATCTTATCTTCAGCCCAGCACCCAGCATCTACTTTGGAGACCAAAATAAAAAGAGGAAAGACCCGGCTCGGAGAGGGCAGAGCTCAGTGGGAGAAGCCAAAGCACATTCAACGTAACCACCTCTTCCTTCCACCTCCCTCCACTTCTCAGAGCTGAGCCCAGCATCATTCCCTGCAACACCTGCCTGGGTCCCGCCAAGCCACTCACTCCCCAACTGCCTGGCAACTGTCACCTGCCACCTGAGAGATCAGCATGATTTCCAGAAGCTTCCAGACTCCCCCACCCTACAGCCCATCCATCAGGGAGGTCTGTGGAGCTAGAGGCTGGGCAAGCCATAGAGAGCCAGAGGTGGTCTGTCTTTGGTGCCAAGGCCTCTCTGTGTCCAGAAGGCAGAAGGGATGGATGGTGGCCTGGGATGGGGTAAGGACTTCTACTTCTGCCCACCCAGCCTAGGAGACCCTCCTCTAGCTTCACTTGGCCCAAGGTAGGGCAAAGACCAAGCAGGAGAGATTGAGCCTCCAGTGAGGATGGGGCAGGACTTCAAATAAGCTGAAAAATAGGGATTTGGTGCCAGGGCCAGCAACTTAGGCTCCCTAAGCTCACTGCAAAGCAGCACTCCTCAGTGCCTTCAGATAAACCTGTCTTTTCTGTCTGTGGGACTCTCCCTCTCAGACCCAAGAAGGTTCACTGGACCAACTGGTCTTCCTGGACTTCCACTCTGCTAGGCTGGACAGGAGCAGGGGATGGGAGGGAGGGCAGAGCAGGGTCTAAAAGAGCTCTGTGGATGGCAGCTTCTGCTCTGACTCCCTCCCAAGGTGGGCACTTCAGGCTGCAGAGTGGCCAGCGTGGGCCTTCAGAGCCCTCACCTTGGCCCGGAAGTAGGTGTACACGGCCAGCAGGCCCATAAAGGACAGAGAGTAGAGCCCCACTAAGAGGCTGATGTCCAGGTGGGAGAAGCTCCCCCCTAGAACCTGTAGCCACTGGCCATGGCCCCTCCGGGCTTGGGCCTCCAACTCCCCAGCAGGGACATCTGCCAGTTGCTTGGAACTGTGGCCTATATGCCTAAGCCCCAAAGGGCCCCTGGGGTGGTTCTTCCCAGCCCAGGGCTTGGCGAGCAACACAGCCCCTGAGTCTCGCTTGCTCAGATGCCGCAGCCTCTGCTGCTGCCCCAGCTCACCCCTCTGGGGCTCAGCCACGGGCTTGGGGGCCCCCCTCTGGGGCTCTGCCACGGGCTTTGGGCTGGCATGCAGCCCCAGGGGGTGGTTCGCCTCAGGTTTCTCTGCTGGAACATCTGGGACAGTGACTCCCAGGAATCTGGCTACCTCAGCCTCCTCAGGGTCCAGAGTTGAACTCTCACTTTCCAGCTTTGGGGCAGCTGTCACATTCTGTGCACTGCTCCGGGACGCCAACCTGGCTGGAGGGGCATCCAGCACGATGTTGCTTGGGGAGAAGTGGGCCTTGAGGAAGCTGAGGGTGGCAGCTACGTCCCACACAGGGACACCATGCAGCTCGTTGTGGCAGGCAGAGCAGAGTTCAACGGGTGGCCACTGCACCTTGGGGAACTGGGGGTCTTCACTGGGGGCACCTGCGGAGGAAAGCACATGGGACGTGAGAAAGCACAGACTAAAAGACCAGCTCATGATGGAGGCTTGAGAGATGGCAGCTCTTCAGAAAAGGCTGAGGAGGATTCTAGCCACCCACAGCCCCCAGCACGCTGCGGTAACCAGGGAAGTGTGACTGGCTCCTTCCCAGTGTCCCCCTTTGCTGACTTTACCAGCAGTTTGTACCCTGGGACCAGACACTGGACAGAGACACAGGATGGTCAGCTTGCTGTCTCTGGATGGTCTGCTAGTGTTGGGTTTTTTGGTGTTTTTCTGAAATTTTCTGAATTTTATACAGTGAAAATATATTACTTTTGTTAATTCAAGGGAAAAATTTTTTTAAAACAAGTGCTGGCTGCGCATGGTAATTGCACAGCTGCACTCCCCAAGCCCCTGCAGCCCTCCAGGGCAGGCAGGAAGTAGGCCAGGCCCCAAGGGGTGGGTGTGGGGAGCATAGGAGAGGCCCAGTGCCAGGACCAGCTATCTAGGCAGAGCCCCAGGCTAGCCCCAGGGAACACCAGCCACGTTCCCCTCTTCTGAAGGTCTTAAAAGAGGGTCTTAATAGGGAGAAATGACACAGACTCCCAAGGAAGCAGCAGCAGGGACACTGGAGCCAGAATGGTTATTTAGGGGAGTGTGCAACAAGTAGATTCCAAGGCTCAGGCCTCTCCAAGTGAGCGCTCAGCACCTGCTCATTATTGGTTTGCTCTGAAGGGGCCCCACCAGGGACAGTGAGGCATTGCTTTGCTTTTGGCCCTGGGAGACCCCAGCTCCTGGCCCTCCAGTGGCAGCTGGGACTTGCAGAGGTCACAGGGCTGGAGGGTCAAATGCAGCATTTGGTGGCACGGGCAGGGCGGAGGGAGGGAGAAGAAGGCAGGCACGTGTCTTCTTTTCAAAGTCCACAGGACCCAGGAGACCAGGACCAAGTGCAGCTTGCACCACCACCTGCTCCTGTTCAGCTCCTTTAACCTCGGCCCGCCCACCCCCACCCCTGGGAAGGTTGTCACAGCAGCCTGCACCACACCCCTCCCCTCAGACAATCCCCTCCTGTCCACAGATGGCTCCCTCCCCACCCTGCTGCCCCTGGAGTTTAATGCTTTTGCCTGTTGAGCCCATCAAACTCCTGAGTGTGGGGGAGGGGTGGGGGGTGCGGGTGGGGTGGGGGGGAAGCACTGTAAACGAGGGAAGAGCAGAAGACAGTGCCTCCCATTGAGGAAATTGGTCCTTGGCATTTCCAAGAGGACCTGGTCCTCTTTTCCAGCACATTCTGTCATTAAACCCTTCCCAGGAAGGGAAATCCCAGCTCTCTCCCCTCTATTGGTTTGAGTAAGGCTCAACACCCAGGAAGCAGAGCAGGAGAGGGACCCCAAGAGGCCTGCATGGGGACCCTGGCCCCACGTGGGTGAAAGGGTATTGGTTTCCTCACCTAGAGAAGGGGTCTAATGGTACCAGCACTAGTTAGCAGGGATGGGGTATCACTAAGAAGACAAGTGTCCCTTCCCCTATCCCTACCCCTGGACCAAGACCCCAAAGTTCCCTCACCCCCTTCCTCCCCTAGGTGACTCCAGCCTTGAAGACGGCCTTTCCTTACCTGCGAGGCGAGCATTGACCCTGTTGTGGCTAGACCAGAACCAGAGGACGGAGTCATTCAGAGTCCCCACCCGGTCCATGGAGCCAACAGCCATCTGCTCAAAGTGTCTGGCGCAGTCTCGGCAGCCGAAAAAGAAGCGAACATAGCCGCGAATGGCTTGGAGGACCTCCTGGGCCTCGGCTACAGGAGAGAGGAGACACCGTACACCAGGGCCCTTGAGGCTTCCTGGCCCTGCTGGCCCCACCTCCTTTCTCTCCACAGCCCCACTGTGGTCTCCCCTACACAGACGCCCCACACCCCAGCCTATGCAAGGAGGGACCCCGTGCCCTTTTGCCTACTTCTCCACCTGCCAGGGGTCACTTGAGAGGTGACCTCATCTCTCCAACTCCTAACCCCAGTTATGTTCTCCTTCTCTGCCCCTCATCCAGGCACTTGTCACACCTAGGACCAAGTCCATACTCTTCAGGCTCCTGTGACATGGCAGGTGAGCACCCTGCCCTGGCCCCACACTCCTCTACCCCATCTGCTTCAGGCTTCCCATGCCATTTGCTCTCTGGGGCTTCTGACACCATCCTCAAGTGGCCTGCAAATGCCCTAATCTATCTCCGTCTCCCCCAGATGGGCCTTCTGGGCTGGCAGCCGCAAAGGCCTGTTAACTGGCCTGATACCACTCTTCCCTGTCCCCTGCTCCACCTGCCCCAGGGCCGCTGCTCACTGCTCCCAAAGTCTCTCCTTCCTGCTACACTCCCCACCCCCAGATGTCAATCTCCTGCTCTTGCCCCTCCATCACAGGGGCCTCAGCACCCTGTCATTCCTGGGAAGGTCAGAGCTCACACCAGCCCATGACTGCCCGCCAGCCCAGGCACCCACCTCCCCGCCACAAGGGTACCAACCACCAACTGTTCAGCCCCCTTCTCACCTCCTCCAGGATTTTACTCTGGTAAATACTTTCTTTCTTTAATGCATCATCAATTTCTCCCTTAATAGGGGATTATTCTGACTGGCAAAAACAATTACAGTAAAGAAATCCCCTCTCTGACCCAGTTATACCCCCGTTCCTGCCCATTATTTCCAGCATCTTGCCTCTTCATCCCTCTTCAGCCTAATCCAAGTAGGCCATCGTTTCCATCGCTCCGGTGACACAGCTCTTGGGGAGATGGATGTCTTCATCTCACACCACCCCCGCAGCATTCACTCAGCTGCACCACTTTCTTTTGGGGCCCTGTGGACATCACAGTGGCTGCTCCCTCGGCCTTCTCACCGTGGGCTGGATGCTACAGTGCCCCAGAGCTCAGTCCTCAGCCCGCTTTTCTGCCTTCCTGCTGAGGAGCTCATCCAGAGCTGTGGCTTCAACTGTAATCTATGTGCCAGTGACCTCAAGTGGATCCCCTATCCTGCACCGCTGCCTAGAACCCCAGGCTCAATGTGCCCATCTCCATCCAGATGTCCAGTAGGCAAAAACAGACCTTTGACTCCACCTTCTCACTTTCAGACTTCCTACTTCTCAGCTCACAGGACCATCATCCACCAGCCCACAGGCCCCACAACCCCACAACCCCAGAGCCCACCCCAAGTCCTGGTTCCCACATATCCTTCCTCCAATCCACTACGAAGTCCCATCAGCTCTGCTTTCTAAATATCCCCAGATCTGGCCTCCTCTCCCCTGGGCACATCTGCAACTGGAGTCCAGGCCACCACCAAACAGTCCAGGACTATTTCCACAACTTCCTAATTGGCCACCCTCCCCTCTTGCCCCAGTAGAACCCACCACCTACCCAGCAGCCAGAAACCTTCCTAAAGCACTAACTGCCTGTATTACGTCCCTGTTAACTCACCAAAACCCAACCCCCTCCCTCACTGAGGCCTCCTCTCTATGCCTCCCTCTCCAGACTCACCTCCCGCCTCCCTCCCAGGCTCAATCCACACCAGCCTTCATATGGGACTGCCAAGAGGCCAGGCTTGCTCTCTGCACAGCTGGCCTTTGGCCTGTGTTGTGGGCTGAACTGTGTTCTCCAAAATTGGCAGATTGAAGTTCTAAGTCCTAGTGGCTTGGCATGTGGCTGTATTTAGAGGTGGGGTCTTTAAAGAGGTAATTCAGGTAAAATGAGGTTACTAAGGTGGGCCCTTATCCAACCTGTCTGGAATCCTTGCAAGAAGAGAAGATTTGGACACAGACAGGGAGAAAGACAACCATAAGAAGACACAGGAGACAGCCTTCTACAAGCCAAGGGGATGCCCCAGCTAACACCTAGATCTTGGACTTCAGGTTCCAGAACCGAGAGATGGTAAATATCTGTTGTCTGAGCTCCCTGGCCTGTAGTGTTTGCCAGGGCAGTATCCAGCCCACTGGTACTGCCGGAAAGGTTCTCTTATCAGGTGTCCTAGGCCATTTCCTTCTCTCCACCTGGGTCTCAGCAACGCCTTCCCCACCTCACACCCTCTAGACACAGTCCCCACACACCACTCTGCTTGTCTCTGTCACAGCACTATCATTATGCCTAGAATTATCTGCTTGTGTTTGCTGTCTGTCTCCTGCCCCAGGACCTTGTGTCATGGGCACTGCTGCATCCCTGGCACCAGCAGCCCGGTCACACCGCCTGACTTGAGATCCCTGCATGGCTGGCAGCTCCTCTGATTCACTCTGCCTTTGCGCAGGCTGCTCCCTCTGGCCAGATGCTCTTTTTCTGCACCAAATCCCTACTCAGCCATCACCTCTCCACTCACCCCCTGCGAAGCCCCATGTCCCTACCCAGCAGCACTGAGCATGCCCTCTTTTTTGCCCAAACATCCTTCATTCCACCTTGGCCCTCAGCCCTGCAGCACCACAGGAGCTCTCTGTCTACCCTGCTCACAAAGGATGACTCCTGAAAGTGGCCATTGTCTCTTTTTGCTCCTTTCCTCCAAGTTGGGCCAGGGCCTGCCATAAACCTGGTTCCTCAGTAACAGTGACCGACTCCGATGCCAGTCCCTTAGTGGTTAGGAGCAGGAGTGAGATTGCATGGGTTATAGCTGTGCCGTTTGAGAGGGAACAGGGAAGTTGGAGAATTTTTCACCAACTTCTAGAAAATTATTTTTCAGTGGGAAATTCAAAGAAATTATTTAAAATGCCTGGTTATCATCTATCTCATATGTTCTTTCTTCATGAAAATCTAAAAAAAAAATAGAATTGCAAAGTTTTCACGAAGACTGAAAACAAAGCGAACTGTAAGTCCTGGGAGAGCTGGGGGAGGCCTCATGCCCCCAGTTTGAGGGGGCACCACCCCAGAGACAGAGGGCAGGACTGGATGAATCCTCCAAGTCCTCCCCCTTCTGAAATCGGTTCCATGCTGGTCATATGTGGTCAACTGCAGATGCAGAGACCCCACCCAGAAGGGAACCTGGAGACTGTCTCCACCCTATCCCCTGCATATGGGCCAGCGGGGAACTTCTAGGGAGTGGCCCTGCCCCTGTCCCTGTGGAGGGCAGGGTCTCAGGCACAGTGGACTTACCCATATCTTGTGGCTGGTCTACCTTTTGCCGCGCTGCCTGCGCAGTCAGGAAGTGGAAGAGGACCCACAGGGAGCAGGGGAAACCCCGGAAATGGGGCTCACTCCCCTGGCAGCCAATCCAGTTCACCTTCTTGGCAATAACAGTACCCTGAAGACACATGGTTGTGAGTGTAGATATGGAGTAGGAAAAGGATGGGATGAGAGAGAGGAGACGCTTCCAGGAGACTTGAAGGTCTGCATACAGCCTTAAGAGGGATGAGGTCCCTTGCTCAGGCTATCACCTTGAAGGTGGCATTTCCCTTCTGCCAGCTTGACCCATGGAAGGAATAGCAAATCTGAAAATCTATGACACAGATCAAGTTACATCCTGTTTTAGCCTCAACTTCCCCATCTGTAAGACAAGAGAGTTGATCTCTGAGGTCCTTTCAAGCTTTGACATCTTACAAGTCTACAAGGTTTTGCAGCTCTGCTGGCTGTAGTGGCCCACCTCTGCCAACAGCGGCATGTGCAGGAGCCCAGCAAGGTGCCCCAGAGAGGGCCAGGGTAGTCATGCTGAGGGGTACCACCTGCCTGGAGAGCAGTAGTTAAAAACTGGTGTCTCATTAGCCTTTAATCCCAGCCCAACCACTTACGGACTGCACGATCTCAGACAAATTGTTTAACCTCCCCTAACCTCAGTTTCTTCATCTGTGAATTAGGGATAACATCTATCTTCTATGAATGTTATGTGAGTTACATGCATGTGGAGAGCTCAATAGATAGTTTATTAATTATTAATGGAAGGACCCAACTAAGATCACTGGTTCCTTCCTGAATGCAAACTGGTGGAGGTCACAGATTAGACTGTTAACCCTGTCCATTCCCATAAATACCATGGATGGGGAGAACATATTCATTTACTTCCCACACTCACCTCCTTCCTGTCATCCAGAACAGTTTTAAAGAAGTTGTAGGGAATTTTCTTTCTCTGCTGCCTCTGGAGCCACTCATTCACGGAGTGCAGGAAGTTTCGGGCTAAGGGCTGGCCAGGGAAGTACTGTGGGGAGGAGCAGGTAGGAGGTGAGCGGAAAGCAGCTCCCTCAGGGTCCCACAGCCCTGCAGAGGGCAGGGGCTATGCAGAAGTAAGCCAAGGCAGGTTTTTGGAAAGTTCCAACTACCAGGATGTTTATCCTGCCTAGGATGCAAATGGAGATGCCTCACTACCTTTGCTCTGGGGCACATGGGGCTGGGCCCTGAAGGTGTCCCCCTCTCCAAGTGTCAGGCCCCCCATGAAGCCCCCTAGCACGTGCCACCCCAGGGAGGAAGGCTGCTTGCATGTGGGCTACACAGTCCTCTCTGAAAGTGATCTTCTGGTAGAGCAGCTGACTTATCAACTGACAGGCTGGCTGGGGTAGGCTGGCAAAAGACCTTTCATTTGTATTCTATGGGCTGCCAGTGGGAATCAGCCAGGCCCGGGGCTTATAACTAAGATCCAGATCTTGATGGTAACTCCCAATAGTCTCTGAGGAGCTTGAAAAGCTACTTTCACAATAAGTCAACTCAAATCTGATTAGTATCAGGACTTTAAAACCCCAAGGACTCCAGGGAGGAGGACACATGTGCGCTCACATGTGCACACCCACCACACACCGAGGGCAGTGGCCAGGAGAAAGAGGGGTGCAACAGCCCTGCAAGTCAGATAAAACCAAGAGGCAGGTCACGAAGACAATGACCCCCAGAAACTTGCAGTGAAAAAAGAGCAAAGAAAAACATTTGTGAGGAGGATACTGGAGGTAGAATGACAACTAACAGAAAAACTAGCTAACAGATCCAGTCCTCCTAGGGAGCCAGTACATGTTCTTACCAAACCTCAGATGCTGGACACCTTGCCCCAGAGAAGTGGCAGGAAAGAGCCCTGTCTTGCCCTGCTCCCTGCTGCTCAGCCCACAATCTGCAGCTAGAAGTCAGCACTTCTCACTGACCTTCCGGGCACCTTGACTGGGACCTTCCGGGCACCCTAAGGCTATGCATCGGAGGGAGGAGGGATCAGGGACTCCGGATCACAGGGAACCAGGAGACCCTGGTGACCACACGCCACCCAGTGGCCAGTTCTGACACAGCAGGTGCGCAGGCAGGGAGGGGATGGGAGGGCAGTGGCAGGACTTGCAGAAAGCCCCTGGACCGGGACTCCCAGAGCTGGCAGTTCTCCAAGGCCAAGCCCCCAGGGTGAACACTTTTACTCTTGGGCCTCTGGTGTCCCTGGAGTGCCATGCACGCAGTGGTGAAGAGGAACCTGGGCAAGGTGCTTCACTTCTCTGAAGCAACCTTTGTTGCTTCAACTATGAAATGGAAATAACACTAGAACACACCCAGTGGAGTTTGTTACGAGGCATAAAAGCAACCTAATATACAAAGAGCACTTTGCCGAGTCTGGTGGTCCGTCAGAGCCCAGGAAATGGCACCTGGTACTGTCACTGCCATTCTAGATGAAGCAATCCAGCAAGGGGATGGCCAGAATATTCTCCTGTCTCCCAGGGATGTTTTGGCAAAGCTCATGCAGCGGGGGCTTGGAGCTACGGCCCCAGGTCCCTCTGTTACTACTGTTGGGCTTTCCCGGCTTCCCTGTGTCCCCCACTCGTGGCCAGCCCTGTCCTCTCCAAGGGCACTGGCTGTGGCAGGAGGGCTCCTTCACCTCAAACGCAGCAGGCAGCAGGCACCACTGAGAGGGGCTGCTTACACCTCCACCCAGCTCTGGGATTTTCTGGATTTCATTCTTTCCCCCTATTCTGGCTGCAAACAGCCAGCTTTGGGTATACATGAGATGTGAGCAGCGCCGAAGAAACCTCCACGGTGTGATTCCTTCAGAGGGACTGGGGGGAGGCAGTGGCTGTCCTTGTCATAGGACACTGGGGGCTTTTCTCAGGAGGCAGGAGGGGGATCCGCATGTGGGACTGCTCTAAAGTTTTCCCCCTAAGTGCCAGGCCACTGCACCCACTGCACCCTGGGGACCTCGCAGCTCTCGGCCTCTGAGGAAAGGTCTCTACGGTGGCAATGGGCTGAAGAACCGGGGCCAAAGGCTGTCTTGCCTCAAACCATAACGTCCCTCTCAGGTCCCTCTCAGCATCATCACACATGCATGTGACCAAGTAGCAGCATGGCAAGGACTGGATGAAGTGGGGAACAGCATCCAGGCTTGCAGGAAGCCCCCAGAAGCAGCCCCAATTTCCTGCAGACCTGCACTGTGAAGGGCAGGCTAGTCCCAGCCCCAGGGCTGAGGGAGGCTGAACCAGCAGCCTGCCTGCAGGGGCCAGAGTTGCATCTGGCCCAGCTGACTCAGCAGGAGGCCAGGGTTTCCTGCAGGGCAGCACTGGCAGTGGATCTAAAGCCAGAGAAGATGGGGGGCGGGGTGCGGCCACTCCCCACCCTCGGAGAGGATGCAGTAGGCAAAAGAGCCCTGGCTCTGCCTCCCTAGTGCTCAATTCAAGGCCTGGCCAGAACACCTCCCAGCTGGAAAAGACCCAAGGCAAGTCACTTGGCTCTCCAGGCCTCTTAAATGGGGGTAATACCTGTCACCTGGCAGAGCAGTTAAGAGGGTTAAATGTGTGACAGACATCAGGCAAGTAGGAGCTAGCCTTCATGCAGCAGCCACCCTCCCAGGAAACTACAAAGGAAGGAGGAGGATGTGGCTAGGGGAAGGGGTCTGGGTCAGACTGGGAGGGAAGAAAGGAGTTTCAGAAAAGCATCCTGTCCTTTGCTGTGCTGTTCCAGGGCTCCTGCTTTCCCAATGACCACGGCAGGGAGAGAGAAGCCACACTGTGGGGTTCAGAATGAAGGGGAGGACTCGGGCAGGTGGGCAGAGCCACAATCACTGAACCAGCTCAGAGCATTCCCAGGTGTCAGGGCTTCTGGCCCTGTGTCCCACCCAGCCCCTGGCATACACGGCTGTTGTGGGGCACAGCTAAGGCTGGAAGGGAGAAGCCCCTGGTGGGCTGGAAGAACTAGGGGTCCAGGTGTCCAGCCAGACCATCGGAGCCTGGAAGGAGGGGCTAGAGGGTGACTAGCTTACAGCAAGGCACACTAATTGTCAATGAAATCACGTGAACAAGGGAGGCCACGCCCCTGCTTACCTTGGCCAGTACTGCCACAAACTTTTTCAGGGCCACCAGGCGCTGTCCCTCCAGGACAGAAAACTTGCCCACTTCTACCCGCAGGATGTAGTGTAGGGCAGATTCCAGGTCAGCCATGTAGATCTTGGAGCTGAGGAGCCAGAGGGAAGCAGAGAGAGACAGGGGCATTAACTGTGGGGCAGAGGTGGGAAGGAGCATTCAGGGAAGAGAAGAGGAGGGACCCTGCTGAGTCAGCACATGCTTCTGCCAGAAATGTGCTGTGTGACCTTGGGTAAATTACTTAACTTCTCTGAGCCTCAATTCCTCCTTTGTAACATAGGAATAATAATAGGCTCGGCACCCGTAGCTCAGTGAGTAGGGCGCCAGCCACATACACCAAGGCTGGCAGCTTAGAACCCAGCCCAGGCCTCCTAAACAACAACAACTGCAACAAAAAAATAGCCAGGCATTGTGGCGGGTGACTATAGTCCCAGCTACTTGGTAGGCTAAGGCAAGAGAACCATTTAAGCCCAAGAATTTGAGGTTGCTGTGAGCTGTGATGCTACAGCACTCTACCCAGAGTGACATAGCGAGACTGTCTCAAAAAAAAGAAAAGAATAATACATTATTCACAAGTAGGTTGCTGAGGGGATTCAATAAAAGCACAAATGTAAATTCACAGCAGCTCCTAACAAAGAATAGGGGGTGTCCCCTGCCAGCCAGGCTCAAGGCCAGCCTATGGCTCACTAATCAGGCCAATCAGGTGTCTTCTGAGCAAAGACACCTAGGGACAAACAGCAGATGCACACACAACACGGCTTTTGGGCCCTCTTTGAACGACCAAGGCTGCTAACACAGACTGGGCACTCGGGGGGCAGGACCAGGAGAGGAAACAAGGTTTGTATTTCGTTCAGCACTGATGTGCTCACAGCTGTGGGCCCCATGTCAGACCTCCCCACTGCCCTAGGGGAAAGGGCTGTACTTTCCAAGCTGGCTGCTCCACCCCACACTATCATGCTACTTGGGGTCCAGGCCCAGCACTCTGACGGCATGAGCCCTGAGCACTGGCTGCCCCTCTACCCCTGCCCTCTGAGACCTGGGTTCTGCCCTCAGTGGACAGTGAGCTAGTTCTGTGAGCCTGGGCAGCTCAGTGACCTCCCGGGGACTTATTACCCAACCTATGCAATAAACGAGCCTGCCTGCCTCCCAAGGTCATAGGAAACCAACATAGTCAATGACAGGTGAGTACTGGGGCTGCCTGTGTTTCCCCTCAAAACCAAATCTCCTACTCTGCTCCATATGGGATGCTTGGGCCTCAGTTTACCTCTCCATTCCTGTGTCCCGCCTTAAGGAGTGGCCCCATGACCAAAAGAGACAGCACAGAGAAGGTTCCCAGCACAGAACTTAGCACATAAGCCAGAGTTAGCTGTGGTAAAAATTTACATGATCTGAATAATCACAATTTGAATGATGAAATGCTCATGGCTGCCTCTTATGCTATGATGCAAAGTCCTTCTTGTGATCAGATCACCTTTCCTTCAATTCTCTCATGTACTCCTGGTGAAAGCCACCTCTCAACCAGTTCTGAGCTTCCTGGTCACGCTGGGAGATGTGTGGTACGCAGCTGGTGCACAGCAAGGGCTCGATGGCTCTGTCCCTGCCTGCCAGTAGGAAGTCTACCACAGGAGAAAACCAAGGAAGGAGCCTCAGAGAGAAGAGCAGCTTTCCTGCTTAGGATTGTGCGCAATAATACAGGCTACCTGAAGGAGGCGTGAGCTCCCTGACGCTGGAGCCAGTCCAGTGAGGTGAGCTGCCCTCCCAGCAGGGATGCCGTGAAAGGGATCGTGAGCAGGGCCTATATCTGCCCTGCAATTATCTGTGTTGACAGTGCCTAAGGCATAGTAAGTACTCAAAAGTATTTGCTGAATAAATAATTCCTTGGATAGAAAGTTGGTTTGGAGGCCTTGGAGTATCCTTCCAAGCTGATTCTAACTTGCTCTTGAATGCAGTTAAGCTTAAAGACCATAGGAAGGGGAAAGCATTCCTTCTGCCAGGAAGGGTAACCAGAAATGCTGTTTCCCGCCCTCTGCCGTCACTGGGGGGGGGGGGGGGGGGCGGGGCTTGGCAGCTGCTAACTGCTGTGGCTCCTGCACATCATAAAGCCCCCTTTGCCCGTCTGGCCCTCAGTGGAGGGCGGGGGAGGGTTGGCTCAGGGCAGCATGCACTAAACCTATGACAGGGGACAGGGGTAAACAAGAGTCTGTGTTCAGAGGAAAGGCCGGGTGGGGGAATATGTAGGAACCAGGCAAGGCCTTACCGATCCGCGAACTTCCAAACTGTGGGAGCTATTGAGCTGGTAGGGGTTGGTGCAGCTGTGGTCTGAGGAACCTCCCTGGTGAGCCCGGAGAGCCTCTGCAGGTAAGTGGTATAGAAGGACCTGGACTCCATCAGCCTGTGAGGGCAGAGAACCACAGGGGAGAGCCAGTGAGTCTGGAAGAACAAAACCCAGAGTTAACCACGGTCAGAAGAGGGAGTGGCTCAGCCCACAGAAATGTTTATCAGAAGTATTTGAACATGGTTCCATCTTGTCCTCACTGAGGCCAAAATAGGGTACCTAGGCCTCACTTTAACCTTTCTTTTTTTTTTCTTGAGACAGAGCCTCAAACTGTCACCCTGGGTAGAGTGCCATGGCATCACAGCTCACAGCAACCTCCAACTCCTGGGCTCAAGCGATTCTCTTGCCTCATCCTCCCAAGTAGCTGGGATTACAGGGGCCTGCCACAACGCCCGGCTATTTTTTTGGTTGCAGCCATTGTTGTTTGGCGGGCCTGGGCTGGATTTGAACCCGCCAGCTCAGGTGTATGTGGCTGGTATCTTAGCTGCTTGAGCCACAGGCGCCAAGCCCACTTTAACCTTTCTAATCACTGCATCCATGGGTTAAGAAAGCCTCTTTAACACCAGCCTTTTGCCGAAGCCCCATCTAGAAAAGCTGCAGGGCCTGAGAATTCCCCAAGTCAGGCAGAGCCGAGGTCTGCAGAGGCACCGGGCAGTACCCACGGAGCAGGGGCTCCTCTGGGAACAAGAAAGACTAATTCTGCCCATAGACAGGAACGCCTGACTTTGGTGACCTTCCTCACAGACCAAAACAGCAGCTGACCTTGAGGAAACTGTCCCCTCACAAGCTTGCTCTGAGGTGCCATGAGGTGATGCTACTCCCCAAAGAAGTCGAAGGATTAAAAAAAAAACAACAGAATGGCATCAACAACAGAAAACCACCAGAATTCTCCATATCCCTTTTCTATCCTTTCGCTTCCTTTTTCTCTTCTACTAGAGGAGTCCTCAAGAGCAAGAAATATCTCCTGAGCACAAATTCCCTCTCACCCACCAGGGCCAGGGTCAGGGTCACCCAGAGGAAGAAATGCGAAACGCAGCCGTGGTGGGCTGGGTGCCTGGGGGCTAGCAGCAGGTGACGACGGGCTTTCCACTCCACGGTCCTGGCCTGACACTGATTGATGAGCAGATGGCTGGAGAGCAGCATCGCCACAAACAATTTTCCACTCCACCAACTCCAAGTGAGGAAATGACACCTTCTCCCCCCACCAGGCCTGGCATTCTCTGGTCCTACCCTGTCCCTGTGGTCCTCAGACCTCCTGCACTGACAGCCTGGGCCTGGTGGCCTGGGCAGCCTAAGGACATGTGGCTGCCCTGCCCAGCTTGGCACAGGAGGCCTTGGGGAGCGGTGGTTGGACACCAGAGCCCAGCCTTCAGCTCCCTGGCCCTCGAGCTCCCGCCTGCAGGGCCAGGCTGACATCAATCATCTGCCCAGGGAGGGCACCAAGGCACCATCTGGTGCCATTTGACGGGCCATTCAACAGCGGGAGCCTGACAGAGGGGCTGAGGCTGGCCTGATTGTTTTTTCAGCATTTTGGAGCTGGCTATTGTCTGGCTCCTAATGAACTTTTCTGCAATTAGAAAACCAAAGGGAGGGAGGGTCAGGCATATTAGAGTCCTTGCCAGGTCTGTAGCCTGCCAGTGAGTCTGAGAACAGGAGATGGGGAATCGGGCCAGGGCTGCAGTGGGGACTGTACACACTGGAGTGGGGCTGGGTGCTGACACTGACGGGCGGGGGACTGAGGCATGACCCTGGGCTGCAGTGCTGGGGTGGCATTGTAGGCCCAGTCTCCCGGCTGTGGAGACACTGGCCTGCCAGGACAGGCAGATCTTAGATAGGCAGACCTTTGCTTTTCCTGCAGGGGGTACACCTCACCGGCCCATGGCGCTGGGCAGGCAGAAAGGATAGGCGCAGGCAAGGAGCAGAGAGAAGGCAGAGAGCAGCCACACTCACACGGGCACTCGGGAGGCAGAGCCATTCCGAAACAGCAGGTAGCAAGATGGGAAGCTGGTGACACCAAACTTTCTCAACACATTTTCCTCCGTGGGCAGGACTCTGCGTACTGCTATGTCTTGGTGCTGGGACAGGTCCAGAGTCACCTGCAGAAACAGTAGGACACCTAGAGGGCCAAGCCATTGGGTAGAGGAAGTCTCAGCTCAGTGGTGGCAGCTCTGCTCCTACTGGACTCTAAACCTTTCAGAGGAGACCACTGTGACATGAGAGGCACCCGCACCATCAACCACACCTAACACACAGTAACAAGTGTCAAACACTGCCCACGAGGAGGGGCCTTGGAACTGTGCAGACCACCCACCTTGAAATATCCTAGGATAGTCCTAATTACATATAATTTTCTTTCTAACAAAAGCAACTGTGGCCGGGCACGGTGACTCATGCGTGTAATCCCAGCACTAGGGAGGCCGAGGCGGGTGGATTGCCTGAGCTCACACATTCGAGACCAGCCTGAGCCAGAGCAAGACCCCATCTTTAAAAATAGCCTGGCGCTGTGGCGGGGGCCTGTAGTCCCAGCTACTTGGGAGGCTGAAGCAAGAGAATCACCTGAGTCTAAGAGTTTGAGGTTAGTGTGAGCTGTGAAGCCACAGTACTCTACCAGGGAGGGCACCTCTGAGACTATCTAAAAAATAGAAGCAACCTGTAAAAGGCATAATAAAAATGTGCTTTCATTTTTATTCTTGTTTTTTGTTCTGAGCAAGCACTTTCTTGTGCTTAAGCCTGTCCCACCCCAACATCTAACTGCTCTCAGATGTCCCAAGATTCCCCAGGGCCTTCTCATAATAGCCATTGCTGAAAAATCCCTTTAGAACTTACCAGTCATTGTTTGTTTGAAACCTCAATTGTCGGAGGCAAGGGTAGTCTTTCTTACTCAAACTTGAATAACAGTCGACTTTTAAAGAACTATGATTTTCTTTTTGAGACACAGAGTCTCACTTTGTGGCCCTGGGTAAAGTGCTATGGCGTCACAGCTCACAGCAACCTCAAACTCTTCAGCTTAAGCAATTCTTTTGCCTCAGCCTCCCAAATAGCTGGGACTACGGGTGCCCGCCACAACGCCCAGCTATTTTTTGTTGCAGTTGTCATTGTTTAGGTGGCCCAGGCTGGATTCGAACCCGCCACCCTTGGTATATGTAGCTGACGCCATAACTACTGTGCTACAGGCACTGAGGCAGAACTATAACTTTTTGATGTGCTCCCACTTAATGGCACAATGTAAGGGTATATGACACACCTCTTGGGTGCAGGACACAACTATAACAGGGACTCTACTGAACAAAGGCAAATATTGTAACCTAGTTGTTTGTACCCTCACATTAACCTGGAATAAAAAAAAAAAAAAGAACTATGATTTTATGATAAAAAATTTATGGGTCAGACATGAGCAAAATAAACCTCTGGAATTAGGTAAACATCTTCATATTGAGCCTGGATGGTCAGAGGGATGCGTGCATTTATAATAAGGCCTGAACAGGTTTTGTAACTTGGGGTTTTCTGAAGGTGACGAGAGGATTGGTAGAGAATGACAACCTCTCCACATCAGGAAGAAGTCGTCCTTGGAATGACCGTGCGTGACAACCACAAATGGCAGGTGGCAGGCTTCTGTTACTGACTTCTAAGTCCTCCTCACAATGGAGCTGATGAAACTCCCTCATTTTTATACTTATAAAGCTTTAAATATATATCTCAAATCAGAAAAATAAACTTATCAAAATTGCTGATTATTTTTAGAAAGAAATAAGAAGAGGCCAGCATCAGCTAACACTGATGAGTAGGCACTGTGTACTGTATACAGATCACCTTGCATCATCTTCAGAACAACACTGAAAGAGGAACTGTTTTTAGGAGGCTAAGCGAGGCAGGGCAGTACATACGGCTCCCTG
Organism: Nycticebus coucang; assembly: GCF_027406575.1. NCBI lineage: Eukaryota > Metazoa > Chordata > Mammalia > Primates > Lorisidae > Nycticebus > Nycticebus coucang. Next base: position 81,957,398 of record NC_069789.1, read on the forward strand.
TGTTTGAATCCTCTACTGGGCTAAATCTCTCCCTGTTCCAGTTTCCTTATTTGTAATATCATCATCATCATCATCATCATCATCATCCTACCATCAAACTCAGGTTAATTTTATAAGAATGTGTGTAACAATGACTAGTAATGATGTAGCAAGTATGTATTTATTTTAAAATAAACGATTTGGCTTGGCACCTGTAGCTCAGTGGTTAGGGCGCCAGCCACATACGCCAGGTCTGGTGGGTTTGAACCTGGCCCGGGCCAGCTAAACAACAATGACAACTACAACATAGAACTAGCCAGGCGTTGTGGCGGGCGCCTATCGTCTCAGCTACTTGGGAGGCTGAGGCAAGAGAATCGCTTTAGCCCAAGAGTTTGAGGTTGCTGTTGAGCTGTAATGCCATGGCACTCCACTGAGGGCGACACAGGGAGACTCTGTCTCAAAAAATAAATGAAATAAATAAAATAAAATAAAACTATTTTATAGCTGAAGAAACTGGATCTTAGATGTAAAATCATGCCTCCAGGTCATATAGCCACATGTATCTGAACGGGGCTATAAATCCCAGCTCAGCTTGGCCCCAGAGCCTGGGCTCTCACCCCTGAGGCCCTCCTGACTCCTTTAGCATCTTTTGCATACCCACATGTACGTGGGGCCTTTGGCTCTGACCACTGTGGCCCCTTCCCCAGGACTCTCAAGTGCATCTGATGAGTTTCAATGGGAAAATCACTCAGAGCCAACAGTGGTGTTTGATCTCATCCCTACTCTCACGCCTTGTCTGTCTCCTGGGACTGTCTTGGAACATCTCCCACACACTGGGGTGTCTAACCTTTGCATCTGGGAAAAGCTCAAAGTGATCTGTGTTGTCTGTGAGCCAGTGGCAGAGCAGAGAGCTCTCTTTATTAGGCGAAGGGAATGGATATAAAGCACCTACTTTGTCCCAGCTATTAATCCAGGCCCTTTACCTAAATTGCCTCATTTGACTTTCTCAGCAATATCCTGAAGAAAAGTAATTATCACTACTCTATAGACAGAGAAATGAGGCTCAAAAAGTTGAACAAGTTGGCCAGGCATGGTGCCTCACACCTGTAATCTTAGCACTTACGGAGGCTGAGGCAAGAGGATGGCTTGAGCTCAGGAGTTCAAGACCAGCCTGAACAAGAGCAAAACCCTGTCTCTACAAAAAAACAGAAAAATTAGGCATGGTGGTAGCATGCCTGTAGTCCCGGCTACTCAGGAGACTAAGGCAGGAGGACCACTTGAGCCAGAAGTTTGAGGTTGCAGTGAGTTATGATGCCACAGCACTTGAGTACCAGTGATAGAGTGAGATGCTGTCTCAAAAAACAAAAAGAAGTTGCACATTTTGGTCATGGGCATATAACATTTAAGAGACGGAGTGGAAATTAAGGGGTCAGGGCAGTGCCGGACTATGAGACTTGAACTTCTGAGTTCAAGCAATCCTCCTGCCTTGGGCTCTATAAGTGCTAGGATTACAGGTGTGAGGCACCATGCCTGGCCAACTTGTTCAACTTTTTGAGCCTTCACCCAGTAAAATGGACCCCCATTTCCTTATGAGGCCCTGGATCACTCCTAATGTTCCCTCCCTCCCAAATTTTTAACCACAAGCAGGTGGAGCAGTGTAGAAACAACATGAGTTCTGGGGCCAGACAGACCTGGTTCCCAGCCACGCTCTGCCAATTAACCAGCTGTGTAATCTTGGGCATGTTATTTGATCATCTTAGCTAATTGTGGGGATTATAAACCATGTATGTGAGCAATCTAGTCCAGTGCACCGTGAACAGCAGGTGTTATATTTGGTTTCAATAAGAGAGAAGAATAGACATAAAGGTTGTAAAAAGGGAAGGTTCAGCTCCTGCACTTCCTATTTCTCCCAGCAGGGGCCAGGCCAGTGCCAGGCTATGAGGCTCTCAGCCAAGAGCCTGAAATTGCCAGGAAAAGCCCTGCTCCTCAGCTGGGGCTCTCCATTGGCTATCCAGGATTTGTAGGGCAGCTCACCTCTCTACCTAGGTAGGAGCCTTCCTTCTCAAAGATCAAGGCCAGGTATTCTTCGGAGTTTTTTGCAAAGAATCCATCAATCTCCGCCAGCCTGCAAAAGACAAGTCTGGCAGTCACTTTCCACAGCCAGGGGGGACAGGACAACACAGCTAGAGATACCAGACACCAGTGACATGGTACTGCCATGCAGCCCTGTGCTTCCACATGAGGCCTGGTGGAAGCCCTGTGCCTGCCCTCCACAGCGGAGTAAACCAAACCCTTAGTCTCCAAAGGAGGTGCCCTTGTTACCTAAAGCTGGTTCTTCATTGAGCTTTTTTGTTTTGTGCTTTCTTCCTGTCTCTTTTAAGAGTCAGGACTGAGTTGGAGGCAGTGTGGGGAGGAGGACTGGGAAGGGGTGCTGTGAGACCCGTGGAGAGGTCCAGGCTTAACTGGGCATGGTTTTTATGATTCCCTGAGAGTCTGGTGATTAGAATCCATCGGATGCTAAGTCTTGATCTGTGGCAGGTCACTATCAACTAGGAGATTTGCCTTTTACTCTCTGAAGTGGGTGTTAAGAAAAAGGAAATAAAGAATCAGAAAGTCTTGGGGGCAGGAGACTGCAGAAGCTATGTATCTAATCCAATTTCCTTATTTAAGATGGGGAGACTGAGGCCCAGTTTAAAATGAAGGTGGAAATGAAAAAGAAGGCAGGTTGTACTATGTCCCAAATCAGAGACTTAAGCTACAAATTGTTTTTAAAACTACAAGTTTCAACAGAAAATACAAAAATGATTTGTTTCTTATTCTAATTAAAAGCAGAACATCCTCATGTGTGGGTAAGAGGCCAGCCGGTGAGAAGGCATGAGGGAAGGGAGACTGTATCTTCTCTTTATCTTCAACCTGGCAACCTATTTTCCTCTGCTGGATCCATTGACATGGCAGCGGTTGCAGTGAGCTATGATGCCACATCACTCTAGTCTCAGTGACAGAGTGAGATACTATCTCAAAAAACGAAAAAAAAATCCAGGCGCAGTGGCTCATGCATGTAATCCCAGCACTGTGGGAGGCTGAGGCAGGAGGACTGCTTCAGGAGTTCGAGGCTTGTCTAAGAGAGAGTGAGACCCCAACTCATGAAAAAAATGGAAAAATCCAGCTGGGTGCCATGGCAAGTGCCTATAATTCCAGTGGCTTCGGAGGCTGAAGCAGCGGATGTCCACAGCCTGAGTCTGAGGTTGCACTGAGCTATGACACCATTGCACTCTGCTCAGGGTATAGGGTAGAACTCCATCTCAACAACAATAACAAAACAAAAGTTGAACAATTTGATCACAGGCATGCAATATGTAAGAAATGGAGTGGAAATTCAAACCCACTTCATCCAGTAAAAGGGACCCCATTTCCTGCATCACCCCTAATGTTCCCTTCAAACAGAAGCTATGACAAGAGGCCGATGCTAGAGCCAGCCCTTGCGACAGTCCAAATGACATGCTGGAGAGGCAGGGCCAGAGTGCACTCAGCTGGGTGGAGGAAAAGAGGTAGATACTGACAGTCCCAGGGTGACACCAGGTGACAGCTTTTCAGATCCCTTCCCCTGACAGCAGAGCATGTTCTATGTGGGGGCCAGCACGCCTCTGCCCCACTCCCACCCTCAGACTTCTGAAAGAGGCAGTCTGCCTTTCATCACAGATCTCTGCCTCCTTCCTAAAGTTCTTTAAAAGGATCATTCAAGAGAGGCTGGCAGGTTCGCCTGATTTGTGGCTTTTGAGATGCCTCAGGGCTGAAAATGTGTGCGTGTGAGAAAGAGAGAGCAGTCAGAAAAACAGGCAGCGAGGACTGGCATACGGGTCGGGTGTTTTCTGGAGAGATGGGATCTGCTCATGGAACCCCAACCACATCAAGGTGGCTTAATGTGGACCCATATGCTGTGCCCAAGGTCTCCCTGTGGCCCTCTGGGAGGAGGGAGAATTCGGAAAGATGACAAGAGTCTCTGTGACCCAAGCAACACAGGAAATGCCCTCTCAGCATGGCTATGGCCTGAGGACATTACTATAGAAACTTAGAGAACAGCTTTGAGCGCCAACAGCAGCCTTCAAAGTCCTTCTCAGCCCTGGGCCCCCCACTGTGTTCAAGGCTGGCTTGAGCAGTCCCTGCAGGTACCTGGATTTGTTCCTTCTTGGCAAGAGTCCCTGGAGGTGGGTGTTACCCTGCCTTGAGTTCTTATCCAGAATCAGGGGCCTAGTGTTTTTAATCTACCTGCCTCCTTCTTTGGGAGAGTTTGGCAAGATACCATGTCCTCATTTACCTTAAAAAGGGGCCACCCAGAAAGCTTCCTGGCACCAGATGCCCCACAGCACAGGGAGCCGAGGGCCACCCATCCCCAGGCATGGTCATGGCTCAAACAGCCACCTTTGGTTTACGGAGACAGGACTTTGTCCTTTTGACCCTCCAGCCCCATCCTTTGCTTTCCCTTTGCCTGCTCATTGCCATTCTGCCCAGTGGCCCTCCCTGGCATAAAGTGCCTGAAATCCTTTCATCCCCCAAACATTCTGAGGACAGGTGGTGAGAGGCAGCAGCAGTGTGACCTGGAGAGCCCCACCCATTGTTTCCTTTTTACCTGGTGAGAAGGGTCCTCGTACCCATCGGTCCGCCCCAGGGACACAGGGTTGCTGAGTTAGGACCACAGCAATAGGTAGCCTGCCACCTGCCGCCAGCCCCTCTGGGGTGGCTCTGGCAGAGCCAGGCAAAGGCAGCAGGAAGAATCAACCCGAATCTCCTGCCCCACTGTTCCCACCACCCTCTCATGCCCAGGACCCCGCCCACATGTCACTGAGCCTGCCCCAGCCCAAAATACTTGACAGGCTCCAGTGGGGGACAGGCTGGGGGCCACGCGTCACGATGGGACTCCAGGGTGTCAATGAGCCTCTCCCGCAGCATCTGCACATCTGCACCAGACACTGTAAATGAAAACGGGAGTGAGAAGGGAGCCAGGAGAGGATGGGAGCTGCTCCCAGCATCCTCGCCAGCATCACCCCAGAAACACAGGGTCCAGGGTGTAGGCTACTTCTGAGGGAGACAGACAGTATGTCAGTCCTTCTCTGTATTACAGGAGGGGACGTTGGGGACCTCGCCTGTGGCCCTAAGCAGTGTTAAGAGACTCGTGCCTCAAAGAGCAGGAAAGCGTCCCTCTGAACCAGGACCCATGAGGATTTTCCCAGGGCTGTCTGGTCTGTGCTCTGGATGCCGACCCCATTTTGACACCTTTCAGGAACATGGAGCCCCTAGCCCCCTGCCCAGGACCCCAGATGGGCCAAACTCCAAGGACATGTTCAGTCCAGCGCCTGTGAAGTCATCTCTCAGGCTGACTGAGAGGACACTTACAGGAAAACGCAAGTCAGGCTACTTTCAGGGACTCCTCACCCTTGTAGACCCTGCCGGTCATCAGGGCTTTCTTCACCCCAAGAGAAACCAAGACAAAGAGGGAGGCAGGGAGGGGAAGGCGCTGACAATACCAACCGGACAACCAGAGCCAGGTCACCCACCTGGCAATGTTTCTCCCGAGCCATCCTTAGAAAAGGCCTTGAAGAACTGCAAGGAAACACACAGCAGGTCAGTGACATGTGGTGGCTGAGCACAGACCAGGTTTCACATGGATCTGCGTTAAAATCCGGCTGCTTATTCAGTGGGCTGACTGGCCAAATAATTAAACTCTTTTGAGCCTCCATTTCTTTATCTGTAAAATGGAGGATGGGAGGGTTGCTCTAGGAACTGGACTCTGTTTCCCTTCCATACAATCCTCTCATCCAATCCCTCCCCACCAGCTCTGAAGCACCCAGGGAACACATAGGCAGCAGCTCAAACCCTTATTACAGGTACAAGTGGACCAACCCTTCCTTCCTTCCTTTTCTCAAGACAGGATCTTGCTGTGCTGCCCAGGCTGGATTGCAGTGGTGCAATCACAGCTCACTGCAGCCTTGAACTCAAGGGCTTGAACTTGGGCTCAAGCAATTGTCCTGTTTCAGCCTCCTGAGTAGCTGGGACTACAGGTGTCCACTATCACACCTGCCTAATATTTTTTTGTGGAGGTAGGGGTCGTACTGTATTGCCCAGGCTGGTCTTCAACTCCTGGCCTTAAGTATTTCTCTAATTTTGGCCTCCCAAAGCACAGGAATGACAGGTGTAACCCACTGCACCAAGCCTAGGACAATATTTCTATAAAGCACCAGTACCTAGCCTATAATTATTGAAAAATATTTATTGCATGAAGTACCACTGCTGTTTGTCCTTGCATACCCATCTAAAAAAAATAAAGGTAAGCACTTTATACATTCCTTGGAAAAAGTCAACTTTTTTCTATGTCAATCTATCCTTGTTCCTTATGTTGAAAAATGGGGCATAGAGGCTGGTGACTCCATCCACTGAGAACTCCCAGCCCAACACAGTAGAAACTCAAACAAGGGAGGGGTCTCCAGAGTATGTCCTCTTGAATGGTGGGCCTGAGTACCTGGAGAAACAAGGCTTGCTACAGACCGGCCAGTTTAACTCATGGCTTGGTCCTCTTTTCCCATGTCCATGACACCCTAGGCCTAGGGTGGGTCTGTTACCTCCTTTGTGCAAGAGGACAGAGAGAACCAAGGACAACTCCTTACAATCTGGGCTTCTGCCCAAGCGGTGAGATAGCTGCCAAGGCTCTTGCCTATGCTTTCCTGGTTCAGGAGGGAACAGAGTTGAGCTGCCCTGACAGACAGCTATTTACCTGCCTGGGGAAGAGCCTGCAGCCTTCTTCTGGAGGCTTCTAACCTCCAGGCCACTTTTGGCTACCTTGGGCCTCTGCCTCCAACAACATGGCCATTTGGCCTTATCCCAAGCTGGTGGCTGAGTACGGGCTCTGGGATCTAGCAGACTTAGTTCAAGGCCTGGCTCTTGCTATGTGACCTTGGACAGCCCATCAACTGCTCTGAACCTTAGTGTTCTCATCTTTAAAAGGAGGACTTTTAAAGCACTATCCACCTTTATGAATTGTTGCAAGACCCTATGTCTACAAAAAATAGAAATCATACAATATATTCAACAACAATACATCTAATGTGCATGGCACAATATCTAGGGCCCACAGCAAAGAATCAGTAAGTATTAACTGCATCATCACCATCCCCTTCTGTCTTTCCTTCCTTTTAAATTCTAAGAAGCATTGATCAGCTAGAACTTATTTGTTCCAGCCACCTGCAAGCAGAAAACTAAACTCTGAAGACCACCAGCCAGCCTCTCCCACATGAGGAACAGAGACTTCAGAGACACCCCATCTCTCCTCACTTGCAAGCTTACGCTCCCCGGAACCTCACCTAGACCCTATTCCTGCTGTATTCTCTGTCCTTCCAAAAGTTAGTATAAAAACTTTAATTCTGGATGAAAACCATCTACTAAGGCCATATATGTTTGTAATAGTGTTCTTTATAGGTTATTGAATTTTATGTGACCTAGTAAAATTATTTTATTCTAATTGTTTATAAAAATGATCACAAATTTCCTGGATTACGACGTGAGATCAAGTTGACTGGGATGTGGTCTGCTCACCAGTAACAACTACAGGGTGATTTCAGAGCTGTGGTCTGCTCACCAATAACAACTACAGGGTGATTTCAGAGCTGCAGTATGTTCAGGATGATGTCCTTGTTTATGTACAGACAGGACAGATTTGACTGGTTTCCACAGGTGTAAGAATACCACCAACATCATGAAGCATCGAACAGCGACAGCTGTTATCTTCAGTTCTGAAAGTAATATTGCGTTTTTTTATCACAAACCATCAGGTCACCCAAATTGGAGCAGGTGCCCATATTAAAAGGGACTGGCATCACTTCCATCAAAAGGCATCCTCGGCTCGGCGCCCATAGCACAGTGGTTACGGTGCCAGCCACATACACCAACAGTGGTGGATTTGAACCCAGCCCCGGCCAGCTAATCAATTACAACAAAGTCAGGCGTTGTGGCAGGTGTTCATAGTCCCAGCTACTTGGGAGGCTGAGGCAAGAGAATCGCTTAAGTTCAAGAGTTTTTGAGGTTATGTGAGCTGTGACACTAGGGCACTCTACTGAGGGTGACATAGTGAGACTCTGTCTCAAAAAAAAAAAAAAAGCATCCTCTCTGGACCCCAGCTGAGCCTCTCAAGGCCACAGCCACCAGCAGCCTGGAGCCGGATGGGGAGCCAGAGAGACCAAGGACAATGCAGGGACCCAGAACCCTGTGCTCAGGTACAGCCAAGAGGAAAGCCTTTCCCACCACCTCAGCCCTTCGTCCCTCTGTCCTTAGAAGGTTTCCACCGACTTCCAGGACATCAGCATCCACTCTCTGGCTCCTACACCTCACACTCCCCAGGAGCTTTTCTTTATCACTCTCTTTTCCACCAGCACCTTCCCTAGCCCTGCAAACAGATTCCAATCCTCCTAACCTAAATTAAAAAAAAAAAAAAAGAAGAAGAAGAAGAAGAAAGAAAGGACAGGAAGAGAAAGAAGCTGGGAATCCAAAGGCTTTCCTTCCCCCTCCAGTTATGACATTTCCCACGTCCCTGCTCTGCCGAGCTTCTCACAACAGCATCCGCTATCTCTCTGTCCCATGACCAGGCTCTGGCTCTGGCCTCATCACTCAGCCGAAGCTGTTCTGGAAAAGCTCAGTGGTGACCTTCTCTCCATCTGATCTGATGTCACTCCTGCCTTCTTTGCCCATCCATGGCCAATGTCTGTCATTTTCTTATGCCACATTTTCCTGATACTCTCCTTTGCCTCATGTCACCACCCTCCCCTGGTTTGTTTGACATTGACTAACCCCTCTTGGCCACCCTTGCCCTTGTCCTAGCCTCATCTTGACCATTTTCCTGTATCCACTGTCTTCACTAGCGCCTGCCCCAGTGTCTTCACAGCCACACTACAGCTTATGACACTCTTCTCTTGAAAAAGCCCTTAAGGGCACTGTCACAAAGAGGGCACTCAATCTACATTTTTGAATGAATGTGTGAATAAACGGATCAATGAACAAACCTATTGTTGCTCCTTGCCAAAGTCAATTCTTTAGTCCACACCATTTGCAATCTGAACCCTCTGCCTCAGGCCTACACCTGTCCTAAGCTTCTAGCTGCTCCCAGTGGCCTCTACCCACGTGTTAGGATAAACTCCCCACACACATATCCCTGCCCCCAAGACTGAGTCACCCCTCCCTCAACCTGCTTACCCACCGGAGTTTTTTATCTCATCCCATGATCAGTCCTCCTGCCTATTACCCATGCCAGTGTCTCCTCTCCACACTCCCACACTGTCACCCAGTCAGCCAACAGCTACTTTGTGATGCCTCTAGGCCAGGCCAACAGGTGAAGACCTATTTCTGGGCACTCATCCCTAGCCATTCACCCTCATGCACTCAGAAATGTCAATGTGGGCTGGGAGCAGTGGCTCACGCCTGTAATCCCAGCACTGTGGGAAGCTGAGGTGGGTGAACTGCCTGTGCTCAGGAGTTCGAGACCAGCCTGAGCAAGAATGAGATCTCATCTCTACTGAAAATAGAAATATTAGCTTGGTGTTGTGGCAGGTGCTGTAGTCCCAGCTACTCAGGAGGCTGAGGCAGGGGGATCACTTGAGCCCAGGAGTTTGAGGTTGCTGTGAGTGATAATGATGCCATGGCACTCTGGGGCATGTCTTAAAAAAAAAAAAAAGTCGCACAGCACCTATAGCTCAGTGGGTAGGGTGCTGACCACATACACTGGGGCTGGCGGGGTCGAACCTGGCCTGGGCCAGCTAAACAACAATGACAACTGCAACAACAACAAAAAAAATAGCTGGGCATTGTGTTGGGCACCTGTAGTCTCAGCTACTTGGGAGGCTGAGGCAAGAGAATCACTTAAGCCCAAGAGTTTGAGGTTGCTGTGAGCTGTGACACCAAGCACTCTACTCAAGGTGACAGCTTGAGACTGTGACTCAAAAAAAAATAGTCAATATGCCCAACCTTTTTGGTCTCCAGCCATCTTCCTCACTGCCATTAAGGCTAGTTTTTAGTTTTCTAAGGCACAATTCTGGCCTTGTCACATTGCTCCTCCTGAAATCTCTTCCATGATACCCCATTGTCAATGAATAATGTCCAAACTCACTGTACTCAAGAGCTTTCAGAATCTGAAACCAAACTAAACCCTCAAAAATCTCCATCCTCTATGTTTCAGCCACAATCGGCTTCAACCTGAACTCCCTACACCTGCCTCCCTGAGGAGAAGGACAATGGTTTATTCATCTCTGCGAGTTCACAGTGCCCGCCAGCCAGTGTCTAGCACACGGAGGTACTCGGCAGACATCTGTTTGGCTGAGCAGAGAATCTGTGCCTTTTGATCATCCTGGAAGTTCATCTAGTCAGGGCACATTTTTGTCCTCTTATTAAAATGCACCCAGTGAAGTCAGCCATCGGAGGTGTGTGCCCTGCCCAAGAGAAACTACCATAATTCCCTGGAAACAGACAATTAAGATGTCAGGACTAAGTTTCTTTTATCCAGGGGCAGTCAGCAGTCCCTTTCTTTTCATTTTACACAGAATCTCCTGCTTTCTGCAACCTTGGAGCTCCAGGAAGACCTCCAGCGGCTCCCCAGCAGCATGAAACCAGGTAGCACCAGGTTGGTTCCCCAAACCTAGAAAGCAACTGGCTGGGAGCCAAAAGAGCTGGACAGAAAGCACACTTGCCAACGGTAGCCATCGATGGCATTGAATTCAAGCTTTTGTAACAAGTTTTTTTTTTTCCATTTTTTTTTTATTGTTAAATCATAGCTGTGCACATTAGTGCAATCGCCTGTACCCATTCTAAGATGCACCATAGATGTGGCCCCACCCATTACCCTTCCTCCTGTAACAAGTTTTAAGAAAAATGATCTAGTCTGCAAATATTTTATGGTAAGCCCATGAGGACCCACAGCCTTCCTACTTCCCTCACTGCACAGGAGACCCCAAGAGAGCTGCTGATTGCTGAGGAGGGTCCCATCTCCCCATCTCTCAGTCTTGTCCTCCTCCCTGACATCTCACCCTCCAGCAAGAGCCATTGAAGATAAAGGCCCAGGCTCTGTACCCCACACTACATCTATGTTCCCAGCCTCACGTTTGAGGACCTGCCATTTCCCGGGCTCCCTTCTCCCATCCCTGCCTCATCCCTGACAAGGCCTCTGCCCAACTGAACCAGGCTCCTCAGCATGCCACACAGCCCTGCCCACACGGGGCCTGGCTCTCACCTTCTCCCCTGCCTGTGATGCCCGCCCGCTTTCCTTCTCTCTCCTAGCCAAACCCCATCTGTCCTTCCAGCCCACGTGGAAGTCCCCTCCCACATGCAATCCTCTCTGACAAGCCAGAGAAAGCTCAGTGAGCCCAGGAAACTCCAGTGTGTGCTGTGCACAGATCACTCACTGCCTCTCAACTCTGCGTGACCTGGTGGACAGAAGCCACGTCTCACACTGCTGGCCTCTCCCATGAGGGGAAGTGCGGTGCCATGCACCAGCAAACATTCCCTCAATAGCTGCTGACGGACCAGCTGCCTCAGATGCCGTGATGGCAAAGGACCTACCAGCAGTCCCATGGGGAAACACAGGAAGGAGGTGGGGCAATAGAAAGAAGAAAACTAACATTTACTGAGCACCAGATGATACCAGCATCTTAGAACTTTCACAGGTAAGACCCATTTCACACTTGGCAACAATGCTTATAGATTGCAATCACCCCATTTTTACAGACAAGGAAACTGAGGCTCACGGCTGAGGCACTGGGAGGCGATTTCTCAAGCCCCATGCAGCAAACAGTGGAACCAGGATTTGAACCCACATCGATCATCCCCTCACCCTCGCCCACCCCAGGACTGCTGCTCTGTGTCCTTCTCACTGCAGCCAGGCCTTGGACCATAAAGGGTCTCATACTATTACCCATTGAGGCGCATCCTGAGGCCCATGGAAAAAAGCCCCTTGCCCCAGGAACTCCAGCCTCTAGATCTCCAGGCTTCCATCAGAATCTGCCAAGAACTAGCCCGTCCCTCCCCTGCACCTTTGTTTTTCTTCCCACTGGGCCCTGGCTACCTGACAAGGCATGCCTGCCCTTTGAGGCCAGGTGTTTGCTAAACAGGCTGGGCTGGTGGAATCTCCCTGTTTGCTCATGGTAGCAAGGGGCAGGAGGCAAAGGAAAGCAACGTGTCACTGGGGAGGCCTGACTCCTGTGTGGGTCTGTCACTAGGCTCCCTTTCTGAACCACTCTCTTCTTCCTTCTTCTCAGCATATGTCCAAATCTTAGGGCCCTCACAGCCCTATGGGCAGAGAGCATGAGGATAGGCTCCAGGCCCCAGAGGGCAGCAGGCAGGGCTGCTGGCTCTCTCTGGCCTGCTGGCTGTGCAGCAGACCTCTAGTGTCAGCTCTGCTTTCTAGGGACTCCTACCACGATGCCTCCAGGCACACCACACTCTTAATGGGCCAGAATCTCTGGACATCTAGAATCTGTTTAAGCAGAGTTTTCCAAACACTAGAAGCAACCTAACAGTAAGTTGTCAAAAAATTTAGTGAATCACAGCCAGTATTAAAAAATAAATAAATAAATGCAGCAGAACAGAAAATATCAGAGGGTACTGCACTTGTAAGTGTCTTATGAAACTTTTGTTTTAATGCTAATAATACATACCAACTTTGGGGTCACAGTGTAAAATGCCTGCTTCTTACTGTTGGTCACAGTAAAAAATAGTTTGAAAGCCACACACAGGGCCTTAGAGTCCAGACTGCCAACAGCTTGAACCACCGGCCCAGGGCCTAAAATCCTAACAGCAGAGCGCTGAGGCCCCTCTGTGCCCAAAACTGAACTACAACTTCCTTGGGAAAGGCAGGAAGGCCTTGCTGAGGAGGCCACATCATGGGTCTTTGGAGAGCTTAGGAAATGGACAGATAACGACCTGACTGGCCCAGTCAGGTCCCTCCTGTCTGGTGGCAGGGGAAGGCGGAGAAGGCCCATGAAGAGCCCTCCCAGGGCCCCTCCCATAGCCAGCTGGGCAGTCAGGGAGATGATTAATCAGCTGAGGCATTCAGGCTGCGTGTGCTGCGTGACTTCGGTAGGCGCTGAGGAGCCCGTGGACCTCCAGCTGCCGGGGCCGCCTCTTTCACGCCCACTGGGTCCAGCCTCTCCCAGGCAGAAACAGAAAGCCCCAGGTGTCAGACCCCACAAAGCCCGACGGGATGCCCTGACCGGGCATTGTACTGGTGCCAATCCCTCCAGCCGCAGCTGGACCCCTATGTCAGTCCTCCGTGGGAGAAAAATACCAGCCTGAGACTAATGGTGCCAGCAGCCACACTGCTTCTCCCTCAGCATCCCACTCAGGGCTGCTCACCCGGCACAGCAAAGGAACAGAGTGCCCCATCTGAGGAGAGGGCGACGCCCCTGCAGGGAGGTCATTTTTCTTTTTTTTGAGACAGAGTCTCACTTTGTCCCTCTCAGTAGAGAGCCGTAGCATCATAGCTCACAGCAACCTCAAAATGTTGGGCTCAAATGATTCTCTTGCTTCTGCCTCCCAAATAGCTGGGACTACAGGTGCCCATCACAATGCCCGGCTATTTTTTAGAGACAGGGGTCTCGCTCTGGCTCAGGCTGGTCTCGAATCTGTGAGCTCAGGCAATCCACCCAAAGTGTTAGGCCTCCTAGAGTGCTGGGAGCCACTGTGCCAGCCCCTGGGAAGTCATTACTTTAAAGGAATGATTGGTAAGCAGCTTTTCTGCTGCCACCTCTGAAAGACATGGTGGTAGTGGCTGCTGGGCAATGCTGTCCCCAGACCAGCCTGACCATGGCTAAACTTGGGGCCTGGGCTGTGACCCTACATGATTACAGTTTAGAAAGGGACTTCTCCTGGGTGTGGGATCCCTGAATCCTGCAGGATTTCACTGGGCTCGAGAAACAGAAAAATCACATAGAGTTAGAGCTGGACATTCCTATGGCCTTGCTTTCCAGACGATGCTGCTGGGGTAATTAGGCTGAGTTCTGGTTTATGGTTCTACTTAGAACTCAAGATCCCTGAGCCCAGAGTTATCTTGTTCCAGGGACAATACTTGGCATTTCAGCTTTCAAAGGCATTTCCTCATTGTACTTAATGGCTACATGCCATTCTGGTAGGAGAGATGTATTATCTATAGCTAGAGATAGAGAGACAGAGGTTTGAACTGGCTTCTCTAATTTGGAAGAAAACTAATTGGATTAGAGCCAGGCCTGAGCCTCGGGAGGGCCCTCAGCATAACCACAGCAGCTGTGCTGCCCTGTGCTGTCCAGGGCCTCCTGTTTCAGAGCCTTGGAAGTTGTTCAGACATTAATAATGTTGATGCCCTGCGGAGGACAGGTTGGCAGGCAAGGCATCATCAGAGAACTCATGCCACTTTCTGCCAGAGCTGGGGTGACAGAGCCCTCATGCCTTGGATGTGATAAATCCTGTGCCAGGGATCCTTGCCGCCTGAGGCACTGGCATTCGACAGTGGGGTGAGGCTACCCTGCAGGTCCCTCCTGAGCTACCTGGGCTTTAAGGCACTGGCCTAAGGAGAATGAGGCTTGGCAGAGTCTCTGGGGTCCCTCTCTGGGGTACCCTTAGGCATCTGGAGTCTGATCCTGCCCACAGATGGGTCAGAGCCTGGATACTGGTTTCATGGAGTTAGATGAGACCTCAAACGCCTGGTGGTCAGGAGGGAGAGGAGGTGAGGAGGGCCCTGGGAGCTCTCGCTAGCCTAAGTGAGGGTCACTTCCCAGCTTAAATCAGAGCAGACAAAGTCTGCCCAAGCCAACCTCACACAGCCACACAGGGCCCCTTCCCCTTCTCAAGGGCAGATGTTTCCAGACTAAATGAATGTCTTTCTTTTCTGCCTCTAACACAGGTGCGTCATCAAGCAGTGGGGCAGCGCTCCACGTGCTGATGAAGATCGGAGGACCCCGCCGAGCTCCGCAGCCTGGGCAGCACAGAGAAGCACAGAGCTCTGATGACATGGTTGGCCAGAACCACCCCGCCCGCGGCCCCCTCCTCGCCACACACCCTCACGGTTGGAAAGCCAGCGATGTTGAAGTCTCTGCAGACTGCGCCGTTGTTCTCATCAGCACAGTCCAGGGCGGCGAGATTCAGGGCTGGCCTCCAGTCTGAAAGGACAAAAAACCTCAAGGTCAGTGAAAAGGGCTGGCACCTCCTCTGCCTGTGTACCTCCCCAGTGCAACGCCCCACCCCACCTTCCCCCTCAGGACCTCACCCCAGGCTCTTATAAGAATGGTCACACCTTCCTCAGAAAAGGACCTCCCAGATGCTCCTTTTATTCTGCATCTAGCCAGAGCCTCACAAGATGGACCTGAGCTTAGGATAGGTGGCTAGCATAGGGGAACGCTGTCTCGATGGTACACTGGTATCTGGATTCCCCATCACTCTGGAATTGAGGGGTTGACGAGCAACGTGAGCAGACCTGGCCCTCCTGGGGAAAAGCCCTGGTATTCTCTCTTTCCTTGTCACCCTCTATACCACTCCAGAAGGGTGGAGAGCATGCCTCGGGGGGCTTGGAATTCCCCAGTGGACCCTTAGTGAATGTTTCTGGGACCACAGGTGCTAGTCATCAGCGCAGCTTGGGGGTAAGGGTTGGGCTTAGGGTGTTAGAAACTGGGTCTTCAGGCCACAAACGGAGGTAGGAATCCTAGAGGAAGATGGGGAAGGCACCTGAAATGCAGGAACCACAAGGAAAGAAGTCCTGAGGCCAGAGTCTAGAGGAAAATTAACCCTGCCCCTTCATCGGGCCCCAGGCTTCAAGGGCTTCCCCCTGCTGAAATTTGGCAAAGAGAACTATAGTGCTAGTCTGGGCCACAGCCCAGGACTGGGAAACAGAAAACAAACTCATATACCAGGTAGGTCTCTGAGCACCCACCCAAGTTCCACCCTACATGGGGGCTGCCCCAGCTAGAAAGCAAGATACACACACGAGAAGCCACACAGACTGTGAGATGGCAGTGACTGGTACCAAATTACAGAACCCCAAGGAAGTCTGAACCCAGGGGAGATCCTAGGACCTGCAGACCAAGGCATGACAGGAGCAGCAGCAGTTCAGTTAACCTTGACAGTCAGTTCAGTGGACAAAGAACTGGCTGAGCAAAGGTGAGGAGGAGAGAACTGACAAGACCAGGCTGATGGACAGAAGGGTTCCGGGGAGACAGGCAGGGGCCAGTCTGTGTGTGTAGGCCTAGAGAGGTCAGGGGTATTCCCAAGGCACGCTGATACCGCTGGGCTCCCTGGAACAGATGAGAGGAGGAGGCCCCAGCACAGAGGCCCAGGGTCCTATACCCTCCACCTGGAGCATGCGTCGCCTTTCTCAGCCTCCCAGAGTGCTAGGATTACCGCCATAAGCCACTGTTGCCTGGCTTAATTTTCTTTTTTGGAATTTCTCCTTCATGTATCCTAGCACTCCGGGAGGCTGAGACAGACAGATTGCTTCATCAGGAGTTCAAGACCAGCCTGAGCAAAAGTGAGACCTCATCTCTACTAAAAATAGAAAAATTAGCCAGGTGTCATGGCAGGTGCCTATAGTCCCAGCTACTACGGAGGCTGAGGCAGGAGGATCTCTTGAGCCCAAGAGTTTGAGATTGCTGTGAGCTGCAATGACACCACAGCACTCTACCCAGGGTAACAGAGTGAGACACTGTCTCAAAAAAAAAGAAGAAGCTTCTGGACTCCTGGCAGGAAGGAAGGAGGGGGATGTGGGGGAAGAAGTGGACGGAGGTGTTTACCAAAGACAGACTTTAAGAATTTTTCAGCCGAGACAGCCAAATGTATTATGCATCCCATCATACCATTTCCCCAACCTTCCCTAACCCCATCTTGCCAAACACCTTTGGGGGAGCTGCCTAGACTCCCCCGGCACATAAGGGCAGTAGCTCAAGCTTGTCCAAGTATCTATGAGCTGGTTTGTACCCTTTGGCTTAAAATCTCACCTGCAGAGCAGGCTACACAAAGGCGGGTTGTGGTCAGGGCCTGCTGTGTGCCAGGCCCAGGGTGCAATCCCTCCTCCCTGACACTCTTCTCTGCCCTCACCCTTGCCTGCTGTTGGCGTTCCTTGGGAGGGGCAGAGTCAGGTAGTCTACCCACACGGATCTGCTCGTTCCAACCCGTCTCTATATCCCAAGTCCCTTTTCCCACCCACCTCCATCTCCTCACTCCTGCTCTAAGTTGGCTCAGACACCTGATCTGGCTTCCTTACTTACCTCACCTCTGTGACCCATGACCTAGCACAGAGGTTCTCATGACAGATCCTCTTCAGAGAGAAATAAACATCTCATTTCCCTCCCGCAAGGTTCTATTATGCTCCACCCCTCACTGGCCTCTCCAGCTACCTGTGGAGATATTCTCTTTCCGTGGATCTGATGCTATCCTCTTCACAATGTTCTCCGGTGGCTCCCAGTGGCAGCCTGCTGCCCAGGTAAAGGTTGCATCCTGGATCGCAGGCAAGAGCACCTGAAGTCCTTTCTGTGTCTCTCACCCAAGGGAGGCCCAGGGGAGGGTGGGAAGCACAGGCCACCTCTTAGGATCATCTGGCACACTCCAAGCTTGGGGGCGCCTTCTCTTCTTCATCTAGGACTCTGGTCCCCTTGTTCTGAGGAAACCCACAGGGGAGGCCTATCTGTTCTCAAGTAAGTCAGTTAGACACAGGCAATCTCACAAGGTAACTCTGCAGGGCTGCAAGGCTTCAACTGTCCCTCTCTTCTCCAAGAGTGTAGGTCACCATCCCTCAGGCCAGAGTTGGTGCCCATTGCCTGCATGTTGGTGCCCACATGCAGACTCTTGAAGGGATGGGGAGAGGAGAGGACAGGAAGCTACCGTTCCTGAGCACCCACAGCACACCCTGCATTTGAGGTGGGCATCACTTCCCACAATAAGGGAACACAGTGAGAAGTTTGCCCAAGGGCTACAGACTCAAAACCCATATTCTCTCTCTACCTCATCGGGGTCAGAGTGTTGCCTTTATATTCGTACAGTTTGCTCCAATTACAACTTGCCCCAGGAGAGAGAGATTGACAGAAACAGTTTTGTCTTCTGGTTAAATATCGTCCTTTGTAGCTCACAACAGTCAAGTCAATACTATAGACTCAGCTCTTACTGAGATGATGATATCAGCAAATGTAGTTCACTAAGAGTTTATTGTGTGCCCAGTTCATCTAGTTCAGTGCTCACAACAACCTCATGAGGAAAGTAAGAAGGTATTCATCTCCAAATCTGCTTCTCTTGGCTATAAAATGGACAGATCAGATACCCATGACCAAGGCACACAACAGTATACATGGGATTTGTTTCCTGAACTCCTTGGCTAGTTTTGTTTAAGGAGACATGCAAGCATAGTAAGAATGAATAAATTAACCTAATGTAAAATGAGATAAAAATTTGTAAGTGAACTTTTAGTAGTTTCAAAAATCTTTTTCAGTAATTTGAATCTTGACGTTATTTTATGTCAAATTAACTAATAAATATTCACAGAATGTCATTTCTAAGTAAGTTAAAATACTGAAATATTAATTGCTCAAATTGTTTAAAGTATATATAATTTGAAAAACTGAAGAAACATATCTCCAGAAATCATGAAATGGTGAATGTTGATATAAGACAGTTCACAATGCTTGCTCGTTTTTTACTAGAAATTCAGATTACTAAGGATTAAAAAATTCTAATAAGAATTAAATATAAGTTTAGTTAATATAAAGGAACAGTTTAAACTAGAAACACTAAGGGAAAAAACTATATGCAAGGGAAGAAAGGGATGTTTTATAAAGGAAGTTGTAAAGTATGAGAATGTGTTTTGGTTAAGGGAAAAAGAAAGAAAGTAATTTTGTTCTAATGTAGAACAAAATTCTAAAACAAGAAAGAGAAAGAGATAGTTAATGGATATAAGGAAATGATAGAAGGGTTGTGAAGAGAAAAAAGATTACATGTGTAGTCAAGGGGGCTAACTTCTTATAAGTTTGATCTTTTTGTAAATGTGCCTTAATGTCAAAATTAAGGCACGTTAATTAATACACTGATGTAAAACCAGAATTTGATTCTCTCCATTAAAATAAGGTTTTCTTGGATATTGATTGGCTCTTAATAGGAAATAGTGACAGATTTTTCTTTACATTTTAGATAATTGTCCTAGTGAAGAAAGATTCTGTGTTTTATCAGAACGATCCCTGTGCTTCACATTTCTTTATCAGGTGTTTGATTACTTAAGAAAACTCAGTCTTCTTTTTTAAAGAGCTAAGGAACTATGGTTTTCTTCTTATAACAATGTAACTTCTTGTAGTTACCTTTCAAAGTCATTTAATTATCACTCCAATTAAATGAATGACTGTTAATTCACAATGACTTGTGATCTATTTTGATATTTTTTACAAACTTACCAAAATCAATTTCTAAATTTAGTACTTTGACCTTGAACTAACTTTGGGACATTCCAGAGAATGCTGAAACATCTCAAAGGATCTTAAAACAAAGATATTAAACTAATTAGGTTTATTTGACATTTTTGTTATATGAGAAATATTATCAAATAAGAAATGATGCTTTACCTTCTTTGAGTTATATTCGTGTGGATATGTGATTAATACATGTTTCAGAATTCCTAGCAATTGGCAGCGCCTGTGGCTCAGTGGGTAGGGCACTGGCCCCATATACAGAGGGTAGCAGATTTGAAGCTGGCCCTGGCCAAACTGCAACAAAAAAATAGCCAGCCGTTGTGGTGGGCGCCTGCAATCTCAGCTACTCGGGAGGCTGATGCAAGAGAATTGCCTAAGCCCAGGAGTTGGAGGCTGCTGTGAGCTGTGATGTCACAGCACTCTACCGAGGGTGATAAAGTGAAACTGTCTCAAAAAAAAAAAAAGAAAGAAATTCCTAGCAATCTGATACGTTACCACCCATAATTTGTTATTTATTACATTAGAATGTTGTATGAAACAGAAATAATCAAATTTCCTTGTCAATTGTGTTATCACTATAATAAATTCTCTTCAGATCTTTAATCATTGCTGAGTTTATTGTGTGCCCAGTTTATCTAGTTTAAGATATGCCACTTTAAGTCTTGTTGTCCACAGTTGTCCAAATAATTGCTTTATTCTAATGCTTTTCTAAAAGCTTTTCTGCAAGCAACTATAATCCTAAAGTGCTTCCTCTTCAAGGGGATTCACTGAAAGGGTTCTGATAGGTATAGGTTTCTGGTAACTTTGAGATCACACCATTGGACTAGATCAGAACTTCCAGAACCCTAATGAAGAAACCAACAAGTTCATGAAACTGCTAACCAAGATCAGGGAGATCAAACATAATCACACGAGACTAAATGAAATGAAAAAATATGGGCATTTATAGTTTTTTAATTTGAAACATTGTTGGTTCTTTTAATGTTTTGTTTTCTAGATTTCAGAAAACTAGGCCGGGTGCAGTGGCTCATGCCCATAATCCCAGCACTCTGGGAGGCCGAGGCAGGTGGATTGCTTGAACTCAGGAGTTCAAGTCTAGTTCTGAACCAGAGCTAGACTCCATCTCTTTAAAAACAAACAAACAAACAAACAGCTGAGCCTGTGACGTGGGCCTGTTGTCCCAGCTATTTGGGAGACTGAAGCAAGAGGATCACTTGACCCCAAGAGCTTGAGGCTGCTGTAAGCTGTGATGCCACCAGCACTCTACCAAGGACAACAAAGTGAGACTCTGTCTCAAAAAAAATAAATAAAAATTTTTAAAAATAGATTTTATGAAACTGTATTCTTTTAAGCTATCCATAGTTTACAGCAGTTTGATAAACTATGCTGTGGCTAGGCGCCTATAGCTCAAGCGGCTAAGGTGCCAGACACATACACCAGAGCTGGCGGGTTTGAATCCAGCCCAGGCCCAACAATGACAACTACAACCAAAAAATAGCCAGGTGTTGTGGCAGGCGCCTGCAATCCCAGCTACTTGGGAGGCTGACGCAAGAGAATCACTGAAGCTCAAGAATTTAGGTTGCTGTGAGCTGTGACACCATGGCACTCTACCCAGGGCGACAGTTTGCGACTCTGTCTCAAAAAAAAACAAAGTACACTGCTATGAACAAAAACTGAAACATTTATTTTTGCTCCCTTTTTGATCTCTCTGGAATTCAGAAACTATTCAGGAGTATTCTTATTTTTAAGGCAATACGGTTATCTACACAAATTCAATAATAATCTGTTCTCTTCTTAACAGTCTACAATTGGAAACACTGGTTATACTACCAAGGCTGTGACTGCAATGCCATGCCTGAGAATGTACATACACTGAACCTTCAGGTATCACAGGTGAAGTCTGAAGTCGCCTGGGTTTGGCTTCCTAGCCTTCAGAGGTTGTTAAAAGTCCAATCTGAGATTCCTTGCCCAAAGTTCCATCACAGCAAACTTAAAAAAAGCCTATGTGGTCAAATCACTAGTTTGCTGCACTTATGTAAATAATCAGGCCAAGTCTGATGAGACCAAACACATTTTGCAAACAAATTGGTCTTACTCTGATTATCTTTGACAGAAATGGGGGTGATCATAGAGAGAAACATTATGTTTCTGAAGAACAACTATAGTGTTCTTTAGCTATCAGAGTGTAGCCCTGTTCATTGTTTTCTTTTCTTTTTCAGGTTAGCAAAGAGAGATTTTATTTAGGAAGAACAAAGAGAAAGTTTAGAGCACTTCCAAACACAGTTGGAAATGGGTCCCTTTCTTGAAGGAGAAAAGGTGAGAGTGACCTGTTCATTGTTTTCAAGTTTTTGTCACACACTGGACTGGATCTTGAATTCTCCTACTTTCCATCAACTGAAAGTTGGCTACTTTCCAACCGAAAACAAGAACAGCTCTGTGCCTAAAGCCCTGTAAGCCGAAGCTGGGCAACTCAATGCAAATTTCAAGGCACAAGCAGCATGTCTGATGTTTGGGCCCCACGGGCGTTCAGCAACATGCCCAATGCCATTCAAACTGCAAGCCAGGATGAGAATTTGACAACTTCACACTGTGGGCAGGTTTTCCCAAAATGCCAGAACAAGATTCCCTACCACAGTTTTTCCTTGCTTATGCTTACTTTTTTGCTTGGCAGGATAACGCTGTAGCTAGAATGTCACATCAGTTAGCTTCTGTGAGTAAGTAGCTAGATGAAATGTTGGATCTGTTGTGCTAAACTCAGATCTTACATGCCCGGAGGGATCCTTCAGTCCACCCAATGGGTAATTTTGGCAACATTTCTAATTTTAAAAAGTACTGGTGATCTCTTTAATAGAGGCAGACAGACTTCTAGACTCACTTATTCTCACTCCCTGCTTTCATTTAATCCAGTCAAGGGATACTAGTAAATAGAATTGCTATCTACTCGCTGAATGGAGGAGTCTGCAGGGCTGCCAACACTGCTCGTTGCACATGGATAAACACACTGCCAGGTACGGATTGTATCGTTGCAAAAACTAACAACTAGCCTACTTGGTTAAAATGAGTAATTCCTTATCTGGCTCATTCTTTGATCTACACAATTTTAGCTGATTGGGTTCATTTCCCAATGAACCCTGGCAAGGAAGCATACTCTAAATTCTCGGTAAATACCTTCCTGAGAGCCATAATGGTAGCCTCCCTGGTATACTATATCCTCTCAAAAAAGTCATACTAGGGCGGCACCTGTGGCTCAGTGGGCAGGGCGCCGGTCCCATATGCCGGAGGTGGCAGGTTCAAACCTAGCCCCGGCCAAAAACCAAAAAAAAAAAAGTCATACTAAATGGTCTCTCTCCAGCTACAATGATGAAAACTCCAAGAAATGCACAATAAGAACACCTTAACCTACAGATGATGTATGGAGACTGAAAACCCAAAATGGTGATGACCGAGAGTAACACTGATATCCTAAGTTCCAGTCACGCTCTCACCTAGGTGAGTGCCTGGCCAAAAGGGGAGAAGTGTTAAATAAAATTTGCAGGAGGCCACTGGGTTGGACTAAGCTCCTGCACTAGGAGACCAAACCAAAACAGTTACTCTTGCTGAAACTCCACACCACCAAGGCAAAACTAAGTTGTTCATTTGACTTTCCAAGAAATCAGGAGACAGAGAGAGATAGTAACCGAATCCCCACACATGCCAGTTTTAGCCAACATGAGGAGGAAACCCCCTCTGCTTTAACCTTTATAAGAGATGGAAACAACCAATCTGCTTTTTGTTCTGTTTCTGCTTTCTTCAGCCTTTTCTGTCTTTAATGCCAACTTCCTCTGCTCTGCTCATTACAATACTCATTCTATTTGTTATTCTAGAATCACAAATAAAAGCCAGTTAAGATGTTTAAATTCACTGTAATTTTGTCTTTTGACAAGTAACAGAATGAGGGAGGGAGAGGGCCCTTCTCTGAGTGCTCAGCTGGAAAAGCCAAGCTGCATCTAAGTAAAATGCTCTGCTGACTAGGAGAACAGAGTCTGCGCAGATGAGCTTTTTTTGCATGCCATCACCCTGAAGGCATAATAACAAAATGATCAGCAGGTATCAGCCTAGCTCCACCACTGGGGGAGAAAAAATTTTTCCTAGTGCAGTTATTGCCCTGGGCAGAGTAATTTCTCTGCCAACAGCAGAATAAATGGGCAAAGGAGAAGGGGAAGGTGAGGAGGCAAAAGAAGCCAGGAGGGATGGAAAAGGGACCTTGTGGTGAGGGTACGTATGATTGAGCCCCACTAGAGGCTCCTCTGGAGTCACAGTCAGCATCCCCTCCCCTCACAAGGGCAAGAAGGGCACTGCATCCGGAGTCAGAAGACTCGCTGGGCTGACAGTTGTAACTGACACACCACGAGCGCCACATGTCTCCTCTCTGGGCCTCCAATTTCTAGTGGGTCAAACAAGGCCCAGGACGTGTTATCTCTAATGTCCTTTTTGGCTCTAATAACCCTTCAGGTGCCGAACAGCAAATAACCCTTGACAAGAAAAATGGCAGACCCCCCACCTACATCTCTAGGAGTCCTCCTAATGTAGGCTCAGCTCATATCATGCCCAGCTAGTGAGTCTCGGCAGCTACCACTACTCCCTTCCTTCCTACCTGTTGACAGCCGCTGGGCAGTGAGGTCACTGGATGGACAAAATGCCTTCCCCAACCCTCACAACTGACTGACACCCCTAGTCTGAGTCAAGAGGAGCCACAGCACCCATAGAAGATTCTATTGCTCACCTTCTTATATGCAATTCTGTGACGCTCAGGCCCCTGGCTGCCACAAGTGTTCAGGGTGCTCCTGCTCTGTACCAGGTCCTGTGTGAGGTATCACAGGGGCACAGGCAGGAGATACTGCCTATGTCCTTGAAGAGAAAGAGAGGGAAAATCGACCCTGCTCACTGTCACCTAAATACACACGCCTGACAAACCTCATCTCCCTGGCTCTGCACACGCTGTACCACCCGGAGTACCCTTCCTCCTCTGCCCCTCTCTCTACCTGTCCAGGCTCTCAAGAGTTAGAAAGAGCTGGGGTCAATAATCTCCTTTACCACTTGAGTCTTGGATTTCAAGGTTGCAGAGCACACCATAGCACTCCAACCTGGGGGACAGAAAAAAACCCTGTCTCTAAAAATATAAATAAATAAAAACCTCCTCCAGCATCTCTGTAACCTTGGCTGGCCTCAGCTGGTCAGCAGGATTACTTATCTGTTTAAAAAAAAAAGAAAGAAAGAAAGGCCAGGGGTGGTGCTCACGCCTGTAATCCTAGCACTCTGGGAGGTCAAGGCCAGTGGATCGCTTGAGCTCATGAGTTCAAGCCCAGCCTGAGCAAAAGTGAGATCCCATCTCTACTAAAAAAATAGAAAAACCGAGGCAAGAGGATCACTTGAGCCCGTGTTGGAGGTTGCTGTGAGTTCTGAGGCCACGGCACTCTACCCAGAGCGACAGATTGAGACTCTGTCTCGAAAAGAAAAGAAAAAAGACAAAATGCATAGCTCTGATGTTTTCTCATGTAAAAATTATACATAATAATAGCCTATGAAGGCTCTTAGTAAAATGCTGGCATAAGGAAAGTGTGTAATAAATAATAATTGAATGAAGGCCTTTAATGAGCAGATTAGCCTTCTGTGACTTTTCCCTTCCCTGAATTCCTACAATAAGAAATGGTTGAACCCCTCCTTTGCTCCTTTTCAGACACAACTGTTTCTTGTTGGCAGTTTTCCTTCTTGTGTGTAGCTCTTTCCCCCAGATACAATGCAAACAATGCTTTGTCACTCAACAAATATTTGCTGATTGATTAGCCAGTGAATAGCAATGGAGGTCAAAACTGGACACCACCAAATTTCCCAAACACATGGTGAGACAATAGGAGCTGCTCTGGAATAGAAAAAGGCAAGCTAGGTCTCAGAAATAAGAGCTCTGATCCAGAGCAGCAACTGCCCCAGAGCACCTACTGCTCAAGCCATTGAAGAAATGAGCCCTAGCCAGTCAGAGGAAATACCTGGAGCCCACTGAGCATACTTGTGAGGTCCTTCTCTCTCCCCACCACCTTCCTCACTCTCTCTCTGCAAATGCCCCAAGATACCTAGACCATCAGCATTGGGCATGTACCATACTTGCACAGCCCAGTGGCCCACAACCAAACTTTCTCCAGGGACCTCGAAGCACAGAGATGAGGTGAGACCAACTATAGCTTCTCAGCAGGGCCTCACTGGGAAACACTCCTTTGAGTTGGAGTGGAGGACATCTTTCAGCATTGCAGACTGACACCAATTTCTGCTAGTGCCCTCAACCTAAAAGATCAGGGTTAGGAAACCAACTCACACCAATGAATAACAATAGATCTCTTGTTTCTACCTAACTCTCCTACCTCTCATTTACATCACCTCCATAGACTTTGATTCTTCCATTTTCTTTTCAGAGGTTATATCTTAATTTGTTTTCCTTTTCTAGGGAAAGACTCCATGCACTTGGGAATCCTTTTTGGAAGTGGCAATCCTCATCCAGGGGGATGCTGGATCAGTATCTAGATATACATTCATAGGAAAACTCTGGGTTGCAAGAGGGCAACCATACGAGTCAGCTGGAAATTAATCTTTCCCTCCAGCACTCTCAAATAAGAAGAATCTTCCAGAATGAGTCCTTCAAAACTGAGTCCATTGCAGCCATTAAAGACCTATTATAACCAAAAAGTGGAAATTGATGGAGAATTTTAATGATGTTCAGACTCACAAGGTCCCCAAGATTACCTCCCCTTAGGTGTTCCAGTTCCATGATCCATGTTCTTCCTCCCTCCTGCCTTGACCAGTTGTGTTGGTGTCACTGAAATGGGTGCCAAAGGCTGCTCAGAGGGGCATATGGGCAAGTGTAATTGGAGTTCATAAGTTTTGTTCTAAAATAATTTTCCAGGGCGGTGCCTGTGGCTCAAAGGAGTAGGGCGCTAGACCCATATGCCAGAGGTGGCGGGTTCAAACCCAGCCCCAGCCAAAAACTGCAAAAAAAAAAAAATAATAAATAAAATAAAATAAAATAATTTTCCAGGACTATATGGCTAAAAGACGTACATATCTTCCATCTAACCACTCCAGGACCCTCTGGAAGTTGCTCAGGAAAAAGAGGCTGAGTTTAAAAATAGATATCTATAGATGTACTATTCTACCACAAATAGGTGAGTTTACCAAGAAATACCAACAGCACAGAGGTAAACAACAGTTCCAGTTTTCTTTTCTCTAGAAAAAGGCCTATTTCCCAAGATGCCTATAGTTCTCATTCAATAACCATTTTAGGGCAGGAGCTCTTGCTAGTGCCTGGCACCATGATCAGGAAGTAACACCATTCTGAGGCAGCAAATCAGAGGGAAATCATCGCCACCCCACTCCTGGCCTCCATGTACCAGCTACCTATGTTAGACAGATGGGTAACAACACATCTGCAATCTCTACGTTGCAGAAAGGCAACTGTGAGATAACGTTAAGTACTGGATGTCTGACAAAAAGCACTCAGTAAATATTAATTGCTATTATTACACGTCCTTGGCTTTAAGTATTAAGTTTTTCAAAATTTAGCATTTCTCCAACAACATACACCTTCCAATCTCTATACATTTATTGGTTTCCTTATCCCTCTTCCCCATGGCTGTCATAAATGAATGGTGTAGCTCACATGGGATGAAATCTTGGAATCAAGGAAATATGGTCTTAGTGTTCATATGGGGATGTGGAACAAGGGCCAGACAAATAACAAAGGGTTCTGGGTTAATGGGGTTAAACATAAGGGAGTGAGACAAGTTACCCTACCTACATCAAAGATGAAGATGATAAAAGATGTCTCTGTACGACCTGGGTCAACTAGCCAAAGGGACGGAGGAAGGTGGTGGGGGCAGCAAAAGGAATGCAGTTCCCTTTTCTCCCCAGCATGTCCACAGCAGCTACCCAGGCGAGAGGAAGGGGACTGTCACAAGGCAGGACTAGAGGAAGCCGTAAGGTGTTAGTGGAACGTGAGGAGCAACAAAGGAGACGCCCTCGCAGGAGTGGGGACAGTACCTGTTAGGGGACGGAGAGAGTAAACAGAGCATGTCTGGGGACCCAGGCGGCGGAGAGGAAGGAGAAGCCCGGGATGCGGATCAAGAGAAAAGACAAGGAAGAAACGTGAAAGTGGGGGGCGTGGGATGGGCAGCGAGGAAGAGGTGGGCGGGGGTGACAGGAAAGCGGGGGCGCGCTCCCGGAGGGAGTGGCCTTCAGTGTGGCAGGTGGAGGGAGTCGGCCCGGAAGCACGAGAAGCGGCCAAGCCCAGGGGGAGGCAGGCCGCCCGCAGCTTCTCACCTTTGATGTCTCTGGCCAGCGCCCTCCACGTCGGAGCGAAGGCGATGCAGTGTCCACACCAAGAGGCGAAGAACTCCACCGCCCAGGCGCTGCGGGAGTCCAGCACGACGTCGCGCACCGTGTCCCCCTGCAGCAGCGTCAGCGGGTCGGAAGGCGAGTAGAGCGCCGAGAGCCCGGCCGCGCCAGCACCCGGCACCGCCAGCAGCAGCAGGAGCAGCAGCAGCAGCAGCGACGGCGGCGGCCCACAGGAGCGGCCGCACCTCTTCATTCTCTGCGGATGCGGCCACCACTGCACTCAAGTTTCGGTTGAGTCGGCGCCGGGCTGCGCCGCGGTACCTTCTGCCTTCGCCGGCGAGGCGGAGCCACCTGGCCCCGCCCCGGGACACACCCCCGGACACGCCCCCAGATCCGGCACCGCCTCTTGCTCCGCCCCGCCGACAGGCCTAGGGGGCCTAGGCGGCCTACCATCCGGCAGGGCCCCTTGAGCTGCGGGAAGCGACTGGCCCAGGCGGCGAGCCCACCTTTAGCTGTTATTGGCTGCAGCCTCGGGGATGCGCTAGCCAGGCACCCGCCTCAGGCCCCGGGAGGCGGGGAGCGCAGAGCCCAGTCCCTGGACCAATCCTCAAACGAAAGGAGTGGAGCGCCCACCGGCAGGGGCCCGGACGCGGGTTGCGGTCTCATTCGGCAAGGTCATTTGGCCTTTCGCGGCCCCCGTACCCAACGGAAGCGGAATCCTCTGGAATAGAAGATGCCGATTTATACCGCTCCAGAAAAGTTCTGGTGATCCCCCCAAGCGATAAGACGTTGTGAGTTAGAAGAAAGGTGGGAGAGAAGAGGGACGCGTGGTAGAGAATGGTCTCTGAGTCTGTGACCGCCGTGACCCCACAGGGATCAGCTGCACCCATCCCTGTGAAAACCTGTGACCATGTAAAGGAAACATTGTTTGAGGGCTTTATAGTAATGGCTAAGAACCATCTGAAAACCACTGGTTTAGAATTATGAGAAAACATAAGAATCACAACTTGCCCTTCCTGGAATAAAAAGGTAGCAGAAATCTACTAGGAAGTAGATGTCGAGAAGGGAAGGAGTGCCGAGGACTAGAAGTGCTGAATAAGAAGCCCCTCCCCATTGTGGGCTGGCCTGGATTGGCGCGGTCATTACGGTGGAATCCCGGGTTGCTCAGCCCGCGACGTCTGCCACCCTTAGCCCAGATACCCCACGCTCTTCATACTCACCCAGATATTCCTCTCGCAAGTAACTTGATCAACTCATCTTGTGTTCATGGGTACGAAGGTGTTAGTGGATTGTCCCTGGTCACCTTTACTAGCTCCACTGTTTTGAATGAGTTATTTTAAGGGACGAAGATGCTCCTCAGAGGATTGTCACAAGTGGTCTTTTTCCTTTGCGTTTGCTATGTTAACCCACCTCACTTGTAAGCCCTCAGAGATTAGATTTACTGCTCGTGGATTTTTTTTTTTTTTTTACTGAGTCTTGTGCCAGGCACTGTTTAGGTACTAAGAAAAAGTAAGTAAAATATAGATGTCTAGGGAAACTTAAGTTATAGTGGGACAGAGAAAAGATACGTAAGTAACTGTAGATCGGATGGTGACACATTTATGAAGAAATGCAGACTAGGTTAAGAACAGAGTGACAGAAGAGGTGATCAGGGACAGGCCATATTTACAGGGACTGAGTCAATACATGTAGTACATATAGAGGACCACATATTATGTTTACATATTTTAAAACTATAAACCAAATAAACTGTTATGCAAAATTATCTTTTTGTCTTAATATATATGCCTTCATAATAATCTGGAAGGCCAAATTTAAGTTTAGAATTCTGGACTCTTCTGAGATATGCACTAGAACAGTGGTTCTCAACCTTCCTAATGCTGCAATGTATTTTCATTGTTAAAAAGGGGTTGCAACCCTTGGGCGGTGCCTGTGGCTTGGTGGGTGGGGCACTGGCCCCATATACCAGGGGTGGTGGGTTTGAACCCAGCCCCGGCCAAACTGCAACAAAAAAATAGCCAGGTGTTGTGGCAGGCGACTGTAGTCCCAGCTACTCCAGAGGCTGAGGCAAGAGAATCGCCTAGGCCCAAGGATTTGGAGGTTGCTGTGAGCTGTGACGCCGCGGCACTCTACCGACAGTTAATAAGTGAGACTCTGTCTCTAAAAAAATGGGGTGAGGGGTTGCAACCCATAGGTTGGGAACCGCTGCACTAGAATATGGTGGTTTGGGGGGAGGTTAACTGGCCCCCAGCCTGCCTTCTCTTTGCCTCCCACCTCTGTCCCAGACTTCAAGTGGCTTGTGCCCATGCCTGTAACAACCTTGTCTGTACACCTAAGCTTCATCTGTGTCTTCAAATAGCCTCTCCTTGACAACTCCTTGGCTTCTCAAGAGGATAGACCTCAGGCAAAAGCCAATGCTTTTGGGGCCTGCTGCTATTGGGGCAGTGGAGGCAGGGTTTCTTAGATAAGTGTGTTCTTAGAGTTTTTGGTGGGTTCATTCCCTTGGCCCATGAACTTACTGTTTTGTGGAAAGGTGCATGGCTGGAAGAGGGCCCAAACACTCAGGGCCCAGGGTTGAGACCCCTCTTGCTCCATTCCAAAGGCAGTTGTAACCAGTTAACATTTGAGCCAAAGACCCAAACGAAATGTGGGAGAGAACCTTGTGGCAACCTAGGATAAGAGCATTCCAGGAAGAGGTCCAGCGTTTGGAGTTTTTGTTCCCTTCGTGCGTTCATATTTTCTCTGCCCAAAGTCTTACACAGCAGAAAGAAATTACGTGTTGACCACTTGGCATATTAGTGTCCCCCACCACTCTTCCCCCCACCTTCATCCCCTGCCCAAGTACTGCTCCCTGTGACTCAGTCGCTGTATAGCTTCTGCTGTCTCATTCTCCTCACTCTTAGCATCTCAGGCCCTGGAACGTGTAGAACCTTTTTGTCTGTGGTAAGGATTTAAGTTGTATTATATTTTGCGTATGATGAGAAATTATTAGAGAGTTTTGTGCAGAGCCATCAGTGGATCTGCTTTATATTTACATAAGATCTCTCTGGCTGAAGTGAAGAGTGATCCAAAGTAAGGATCTTATGCAGGGAGAATACTAGGAGGCCATGACCTTAAGGATCCAAGCAAGAAGTGGTGACTCGGGCAAGTGTGAGAACAGTGCGGAGACTGAGAAGTCAGATTTAGGAGATCTATAGACATAGACACACCCACGAGATAGACCATTAGATGTGGGGCAAATATGAAGTGAGCATATTGGCATATGCTCAGGGTCATCAGGATGGATGGTCCCCTAGGAACCTCGGATTCCAGGGTTTGGAATTACTCCAGCAGCTGGATCAAGTACCAGTAAAGTGTGGTAACTTCAAACATCTCCATTGTTAAACGGAGTTGTAGTTATCTTTCCCAAGGCCTAGAAATTAAGGAGACAGTGTCTGTCAAACATGCTGAGTGCCTGGGAGAAACACCTCAGATAAGTACACAAAGACTTGCTTGTTCACATATCTGTTTCACAGCATTGGCAATGGAAAAGAATACATTCTATTTAAATAGAGTACAGAAAGTTTCTTGGCTCAGTGGGGCTATAGAAGTTTAAGACTAACAGTTGTACAGTCTGGGATTTCTACACCTCATCACAAAGGGGATTTTCAACTCTTTAAAGCCTTGGAAGCCTTTGTTCAAACAGAATCTTGCAAGGAAGCTTAAACAGATAAGGGAGGACTGAAAGATGTGACCTAGAGCAAAACCCACCTTCTGTGGTCCATGGAGCTTCCTTGGGAACTCCACAGGCTCCCTCTGGCCTCCATTCGAAAATCACTGATCTAGAATTAAGAGCAGAAAACGCAAGAATCACAAGTTGCCCTGCCTGCCCTTCCTGGGACTTCCTTGGATGAAAAGGTGGCAGAAAAGACAATCTACTCAGAAATGGGTGTCAAGAGGGGAAGGGGGGCTGAGGCAAGCCCTGAGGGTGTGGGAGCACTTAGACATCCTTACTAAGTTCCCTTTTCTTCTCCTTTCTACATACATTTTGTAGGAAAGTAGGCCCAGATGAATCCAATGAGAAGGATCATAGTTTTAGCGCTTTGCACGTGCTGTCGTAAGCACTTAAACCCCACACTCTTTGTGGTTGATATTAAACCATTTTTACAGATGAGGAGACTGAGGTAGAAGAGGCCCTGTTGACTTTCCCACTTGTGAATCATTCCTGTGTTCTTAATAAAAAGAGGGAATTTGGAAGTCTGCCACCCTAAAATGAGAGAGATGGTGAGGTGAATGCAGCTTATACAAGCATACGCATAATTACTGTGAGCAACAGAAGAGCATTTGGTAAAATACGTCACTTTGTAGCAAAGCATTAGAAGCCTTTTTATTTCATTTATTTTATTATTAAATCATAGCTATGTACATTAATGTGATCATGGGGCACCATATACTGGTTTTATAGACCATTTGACATATTTTCATCACACTGGTTAACATAGCCTTCCTGGCATTTTCTTAGTTATTGTGTTAAGACATTTATATTCCACATTTACTAAGTTTCCCCTTACTCATTTGGATCTGAGAGTGTGTGTGCACCTGGAGGCAAGTGGCCAGCAACAGAGAAGGGACCCTTTGTCCCTTCAAAACTCACCCCAGGGGTCAAACTGCAGCCCGCAGGCCACATGAGGCGGTGTGATTGTATTTGTTCCCGTTTTATTTACTTCAAAATAAGATATGTGCAGTGTGCATAGTTTTTTGTTTTTTTTTAACTATAGTCCAGCCCTCCAACGGTCTAAGGGACAGTGAATTGACCCCCTGTTTAAAAAGTTTGAGGACGCCTGTTCTAGATGAACCTTTCTATAGCTGGGAGCTGTTAAGAGTCCCAGTTGTGAAAGCTGGGAGAGAAATAGTAAGAGTCTTTAGTGAGATAATGGCAGGAAAGAGAAGGCATGTTCAAATGACCTACTGAAAGGGTTTATTCAGGGGAAAGACTGTTTACAGAGGTGTGTGCAGGGTAAAGGGAACTAACTAAGGGGCTGTCAACAGCAAAAAGTCCTGTAGCACTCTAGACTAGAAGAGAGAAGAGGAGAGAACTCTATGATGAAAACCAGTGAGAGCTGGAGTCGAGGGAGTGGGGGCACCAAGCTGGAGTTGTAGCTGCAAAATGCCACCGCTATCAGAAACACAGGGAGGCAGGTAGTAGGGCAAGGAGGTCCTGGGAAAAAATAATTTCCCCTCTTCCTCCTCTGGTCCTCTGATCTCTTGTCAGTGCCTGCCTTTGGCCAATCCCAAACATAGCCAGAGGGTGAGGGTGTCCTGATTGAGTGGAAGTTGGCTTCCAAGACAAAAGGCAGGTTAGAGGAGGGTATAGAATGAATACTGTACCTAGTACAGGGTCCCTAAACTTGGACCCTTCAAGGCCTTAGAAACAAGGGTGGAAAACACAAAAATCCCTGAACATCCTTCAGTGAGTCTCCTGCGTGGGAGTGGGAGGGCAAGAAATCTAACCACTGGAGGGCGTAACTGAGAAAAGGGGGTGTAGCAAACAGATTCCTGCCCAGCTCTTCATCCTTTCCTGTCCACACTTAGTCTGATTGTCTTATTCTTTATCTGTAGAGGAAACTGAACCCTGGAAAAGCAGAGAGACTATTTCAAGGCCACCCACAAGGCAAGGTAATGGGAAAGTCTGTTTTTGTCAGGCTTTCCAACATAACTGCTGGAGTATTGAGAACAGGACATAAGTGAAAGATATTCAGGGCAGGTAGAGTTTCCTGGGCCCCAGATCACCTGATGGCAATTCAAAGGGAATAAGTGCCTGCCGACAACCCCCCACCCCCCAGACGCAAAGAAGAGTTAATTATTTAGAATGGAATGAAGATACAAGACTATAAACACAAGGCCTTGCTGTCTGGACTCTTCCAGCCAACTTCAGGGGCGAGGCCTTTTGAGAATCCGCAAAACATCAAAGAAGGCCCAAAGCCAAAACAAGAAAGCCACATTGCTGAGTTTCTGGGGCACAGGGTGCTCAGTCTTCCCCACAGAAGACTTCTGGGGACCTTTCCAACTGCGTCATATTGTGAGAAGATACGTGGGGGGAAACTCTGGGTTTCTGGAGTAGTGTTCCCATTTAGAATATTTCTTGCCATGACTTAAGGGTGGCTGTGGTTCTTACATAAAATATAAATACACTCAAATACGAAAAAAAGCACTGGATAACACTTTCTGTGAAAAGGCAGAATTTATAAACTTTTTAATAATAAGAGCATTCTCAGAATTTGTCTGAAGGGAAAGTGATCCTAATAGCGTCAGCACATGGTGGAAGCTGCGCCCTATGTGCACATGTGCATGTAGAGGGGGAGCAGGAGGAGGGGCAGGGACAAGATGGACAAGGCAGCCGACTTACGCTAGGGTGGGGATGCGCTCCTTCATCCCCAACGTCACCAGGTTAGCTCTTGGGGGAGACCCGGCGGGGAGGGGTAGAAGAATACTTAGTCTCTTAGTCTTTGGAGTAAGAATACTTGGGTTTCAGTCCTCTGCAACTGCCTTCCTCCCTCTGAATGTCAGTTTCCTCATCTGTAAAATGGGCACAGCAGTAATTTTAAGGTGTGGTTCTCATCTGTGAACACTTCAGGGAATGTCCTATATTCAGTTGAGGTTCCACTGTTGGTTCCTGGTACCAATTTTCAGGCTAGTCTAGGCTAAACCCTGATAGAGCTGACCAGTCCCAAAGTGAAAGCGGTTTTAAAATATTAAATGTTGGGTGGCGCCTGTGGCTCAAAGGAGTGAAGTGCCGGCCCCATATGCTGGAGGTGGCGGGTTAAAGCCCAGCCCCGGCCAAAAACTGCAAAAAAAAAAAAATTACATGTTTCATTTACAAAGGAAAGGGTGAATGTGAATGTGTGGAATGCGGAGACTTTTTAGAACCTTAAATTTACCAGCGTTACCTCACAACAGCTAGGGGAGGGGAGGTTGTGGTGGAGAAAGAAATTTTTAATTTTAGGGCTGGGCGCAGTGGCTCACACCTGTAATCCCAGCACTCTGGGAGGCAGAGGTGGGCAGATTGCCTGTGCTCACGAGTTTGAGACCAGCCTGAGCTAGAGCGAGACCCTGTCTCTGAAAATAGCCGGGAGTTGTGGTAGGCGCCTGTAATCCCAGGTATCAGGGAGGCTGAGGCAAGAGAATCACTTGAGCCTAAGAGTTAGAGGTTGCTGTGAGCTGTGATGCCAGGGCCCTCTACTGGGATGACAAAGCTAAGACTCTGTCTCCAAAAAAAAAGACATTTTTAATTTTATGACTGGTTTGTTTATTTATTTATTTATTTATTTATTTATCTTAAACACAGGGTTAATAACAACCACTACTTAGCCCCTTTTATATGCAATGTCATGATAGTCATGGCAAGCAAAATTCATGCCCATTTTATTCCAAGAAAAAAAACAGAAGCTCAGAGAATCAGAGCATTGTTGAAGCTGGAATTAGAATTCCAGGCTATCAACTCCAAAGTCTGCTCTGAACCATCATACATGAATTATACTATCCCTCAAACTTACCTTTTAAAATCCTAGTTTCCCAAAACAGAAAACCTAAAGGGTCACATCTTTTGTAGATAAAGAACTGTTATTTACCTAATACATTTAACCACTTTCTATAAAATTTCTTGTCTGAAGGAGACTGTCAGCATTGCTGTTTATAGTTATACTGCTAATTAACCTTCAACTCTTTGTATAGCACATAAGAAATAACACTGCTCACATGACTGTTTTATTTTTTAAAACATTTTCATACTCATGATTACTTTTTAAAAATCAACTTTATTTATGTAAAATATATGTACAATAAAACTTACCCATTTTAAGTGTATATTTTAATGTATTTTAAGAAATGTACATACTTGTATAAGAAATAGTACAATCAATATAAAACATTTCTATGGCTGGGTGGGTTGGCTCACACTTGTAATCACTCGGGGAGGCCAAGGTGGGTGGATTGCTTGAGGTCAGGAGTTCAAGACTAGCCTAAGAAAGAGGGAGACCCGACTCCACCAAAAATAGAAAAAAAATTAGCTGGGTGTGGTGGCACTTGCCTATAGTTCCAACTACTGGGGTTGCTTGAGCCCAAGAGTTTGAGGTTTCAGTGAGCCATGATGATGCCACCACACTCTAGCCTGGGTGACAGAGTGAGACTGCCTCAAAACAAAAAACCCTCAACATTTCTACATCCTCATAGTACCCTCGTATCACAATTGGCTCACCTCAGGCAGCGTGGCCATTCCTACAGGTAGCAGAGTGAACACTGTAATTGGCAGCCTTAACCAGAACTACATGTTTGGTATAGGGAAGGAGCAGTTTCCCAAATAAAAGGAAGCACTGCTATTAGCGGAAGAGGTCAGAAGGGGCTGCAAATAATGACCACCACTGGGAGAAATAAGGTCATAAGGACTTTGAGGACAATGTGGAAGTGTCTAGCACAGTGCCTGGGACAGAATAGGGCTCAACTAATAGGAAAGGCTGGGATCTGAGGTCACAATGTGTCATGAATATACCAGAGATTTTCAGGTGTCCAGGAAAACGACTTAAACCACTTGGCTGCAAAAAGGGGGAGAAAAGTATACAGAGAAGAAAGAATATCTTGCAAGAATTTGTAGGCATTCTGTTAATGCCCAGATGAAATATTGAGCGTTTTCATGTTCCCCCAGGTGACCACATCAGCACTCATTCTGCTATCAGCAGACATTCTGAAGGATCTTTTTTTTTTTTTTGAGACAGAGTCTCACTTTCTTGCTCCTGGTAGAGTGCCATGGTGTCATAGCTTACAGCAATCTCTAACTCTTGGGCTCAATCGATCCTCTTGCCTCAGTTTTTTCTATTTTTAATAGAGATGGGCATCTCGCTTTTGCTCAGGCTGGTCTCAAACTCATGAGCTCAAGCTATCCACCTGCCTCGGCCTCCCAGAGTGCTAGGATTACAGACGTGAGCCACCGTGTTGGGCTGAAGGATTCTTGAGGCTCCACCCTCTTTTATTTAACCAGCTTGGTCTGTGCTGTTGGCCATATCAGCCACATTGCTTCAGCTTTGGTTTCTACCACTACCATCCTGCCCAGCCCCTTTAGAGGATGCTTTTGTTGGACGGATGGGTTTTCCATGCTGGCTGTGCCCACACATAGCCATTCATATCTCCCTAGGGGCCACCCTCCACAGTTTGGTGGTTGCCCCCCCCCCTTCTGCAGCTGAGCACCGCAAGTTCTGGTTTAGAAGAGGAGTTGAAAGGAGGTGTCTACTACCGTGCTTTCATAAAAACACAAAATGCCCTGTGAGCCACTTGCTGAGCTCAAATTTTCCTAGCTGGCACACAGGGTCTCCTCCTGCCAACTTTACCTTACTTTCTGAAAACAACAGTTACCTATCCTATTGTCCTTTCTGGCAACTTGCTTATATTAGTAATCCTGTCTTAAAAGTGACCACAGTTGAGATTATCTCGCTTACCACTCACTGATCATGTGAGACCAGGTCAGTCTTCTTGCTCATCTTTGCTTGTCCTGTTGTGTGCTCAGGAGATGTTAAAAAAAACCACACACACTAAAAATTATTATCATAATGGCTATACATACATGACTTGCATGATGCTGGGAGGACAATGATGAACAGTGATGAACACAGCAGTTCACAAAGATAAAGCTTCAGGCCCCTCACTTGCACAACCCCATGTGAGTGCTGGGAGGTGTAGAATGTTGTAGGTAGGGCGGAGAAGCCTGGTTACCATCAGGAAACATTTCCATATAAGTACCTGTTTAATCACTTAATGAGCTCCTCAAAGGGACCTAAGCCTCTTAAGATCTAGGAATTTGTTTATGATTTCTATTCTCTAAATGAGTATTCATTTATACCTAATTTTATATTTGTAATTGTACATTTCTTTTCTTTTCTTTCTTTTTTTTTTTTTTAATTGAGACAGAGTCTCACTTTGTCACCCTGGCTAGAGTACCATGGCATAATAGCTCACAGCAACCTCAAACTCTTGGACACAAGCGATTCTCTTGCCTCAGCCTCCTAAGTAGCTGGGACTACAGGTGCCTGCCATGATGCCTGAGCGTCATTTTTATTATTTTGTTGTTGTAGTGGTGGTTATTGTTCTTTAGCAGGCCTAGGCCGGGTTTGAATCCACCACCAGCCCCAGAGCATGTGGCAGGCTCCCTAACTAATGAGCTACAGGCACCCAGCAAAAATATTTATTTTCTTAAAGAGAACCTCCTTCCCTCATCCCCACCCCAGGGCCTCAATGTTAAGATCTTCAGGCCCCACAAAGCACGAATCTGCCCCTGGTGATGGACACAAGATATGGTCCTTGCTCTCCAGAAGTGTACAGTTTGGAGGAAAAGACACTGATCTAAGAATTCTGTAAATAAACTTGTCATTATAAACAGCTGGCCGAGATGTCAGAAATCAAATTCAGAATTTGGATTGCAAACAAGATTAAATAAAATGGAGGAAAATTTGGAATTAGAAATTTGAGGAGAAATTCAAAAGTTGTCTCAAGAATTTAACGAATTTAAAGACAAAACCACCAAAGATTTTGATGCACTGAAGCAAGAGTTTGCAGCCCTCAACTATCTGAAAAATACAGTAGAATCCCTCAGTAACAGAGTGGAGCAAACAGAAGAAAGGATTTCTGACATTGAAGACAAAGCCTTTGAACACTCCCAAACTCTCAAAGAGGAAGAGAAATGGAGAGCAAAAAACGGATCATTCGCTCAGAGAGCTCTGGGATCATTCAAAGAAGGGTAATATCCGCCTCATTGGAATCCCTGAAAGTGATGAAGTGGCCTCGCAAGGCACAGAGGCTCTTCTCCATGAAATTATGAAAGAGAATTTTCCAGACATGCCAAGAGACTCTAAAATTCAGATAGCAGACAGTTTCAGAACCCCAGCATGACTCAATCTGAATAAGACAACCCCCAGGCATATCATAATTAACTTCACTAAAGTTAATATGAAGGAGAAAATTCTGAAAGCAGCCAGACGTAAGAAATCCATTACCTACAAAGGGAAGAATATTAGAATGACTGCAGATCTCTCTGCTGAAACTTTTCAAGCCAGAAGAGGGTGGTCATCAACTTTTAATCTCCTAAACCAAAATAATGTTCAACCTCAGATCCTGTATCCAGCTAAACTGAGTTTCCTTTATGATGGAGAAATTAAATACTTTAATGACATTCATATGTTGAAGAAATTTGCCATAACCAAACCAGCGCTTCAGGATATTCTCAGACCTATGCTCCATAATGACCAGCCCAATCCTCTACCACAACAGTAAACTCACTCAGAAACTTTTGATCAAACTCCAACTTCCACAGTGGTGAAAGGATTAAAAATGTCCACTGGACTCTCGAAAAACTCGATACCCAAACTTTTACCAGACTTATCAATATGCTCCATTAATGTGAACAGCTTAAACTGTCCTCTAAAGAGGCACAGGTTAGCTGACTGGATACAAAAACTCAGGCCAGATATTTGCTGCATACAAGAGTCACATCTCACCTTAAAAGACAAATATAGACTCGGGGGTGAAAGGATGGTCATCCATATTTCAGGCAAATGGTTATCAGAAAAAAGCAGGTGTTGCAATTCTATTTGCAGATACAATAGGCTTTAAACCAACGAAAGTAAGGAAGGGTAAGAATGGTCACTTCATATTTGTTAAGGGTAATACTCAATATGATGAGACTTCAATTATAAATATCTATGCACCCTACCAGAATGCACCTCAATTTATAAGAGAAACTCTAACAGACATGAGCAACTTGATTTCCTCCAGCTCCATAATAGTCAGAGATTTCAACACTCCTTTGGCAGTGTTGAATAGATCCTCCAATAAGAAGCTGAGCAAAGAAATTTTAGATTTAAACCTAACCATCCAACATTTGGATTTAGCAGACATCTACAGAACATTTCATCCCAAAAAACTGAATACACATACTTCTCATCAGCCCATGGAACATACTCCAAAATCAATCACACCTTGGGTCACAAGTCTAACCTTAGTAAATTTAAAGGAATAGACATTATTCTTTGCATCTTCTCGGACTACCATGAAATAAAAGTTGAGCTCAGTAACAATAGGAATCTGCATACTCATACAAAAACATGGAAGTTAAATAACTTTATGCTGAATGATAGCTGGGTCAGAGATGAGATTAAGAAGGAACTTGCCGAATTTTTGGAACAAAATGACAATGAAGACATGAATTATCAGAACCTCTGGGATAACGCAAAGGCAGTCCTAAGAGGGAAATTTATAGCACTGCAAGCCTTCCTCAAGAGAATGGAAAGAGAGGAAGTTAACAACTTAATGCAACATCTCAAACATCTGGAAAAGTAAGAACATTCCAACCCCAAACCTAGTATAAGAAAAGAAATAACCAAAATTGGAGCAGAATGAAATGAAAACAAAAGAATTATACAACAGATCAATAAATAAAAAAGTTGGTTTTTTGAAAAGGTCAATAAAATGGATAAACCTTTGGCTAACCTAACCAGGAAAAAAAGAGTAAAATCTCTAATCTCATCAATCAGAAATGACAAATACAAAATAACAACAGACACCTCAGAAATTCAAAAAATCCTGAATAACTATTACAAGACACTTTATTCTCAGAAATATGAAAATCTGAAGGAAATTGACCAATACTTGGAAGCACATCACCTTCCAAGACTTAGCCAGAATCAAGTGGAAATGTTGAACAGGCCCATATCAAGTCCTGAAATAGCATCAGCTATACAAAACCTCTCTAAAAAGAAAAGCCCGGGACCAGATGGCTTCATGTCAGAATTCTACCAAACCTTTAAAGAGGAACTAGTACCTATATTACTCAACCTGTTCCAAAATGTAGAAAAAGAAGGAAGACTACCCAACAAGTTCTATGAAGCAAACATCACCCTGATCCCCAAACCAGGAAAAGACCCAACAAGAAAAGAAAATTATAGACCAATATCACTAATGAATATAGATGCAAAAATATTCCAGAAGATCCTAACAGACAGAATCCAGCAACATAGCAAACAAATTATACATAATGGCCAAGTCAGTTTTATCCCAGGGTCTCAAGACTGGTTCTATAAGTATAATTCAGCACATAAACAAATTAAAAAACAAAGACCATATGATTCTCTCAATTGATGCAGAAAAAACTTTTGATAATATCCAGCATTCCTTCATGATCAGAACACTTAAGAAAATTGGCATAGGGTAGCACCTGTGGCTCAAAGGAGTAGGGTGCCAGCCCCATATGCCGGAGGTGGTAGGTTCAAGCCCAGCCCTGGCCAGAAACTGCAAAAAAAAAAATAATAATAAAATTGGCATAGAAGGGACATTTCTTAAACTGATAGAGGCCATCTACAGCAAACCCACAGCCAGTATTGTATTGAATGGAGTTAAATTGAAATCATTTCCACTCAGATTAGGAACCAGACAAAGTTGCCCATTGTCTCCACTGCTCTTTAACATTGTAATGGAAGTTGTAGCCACCGCAATTAGGGAAGAAAAGGCAATCAAGGGTATCCACATAGGGTCAGAAGAGATCAAACTTTCACTCTTTGCAGATGATATGATTGTATATCTGGAAAACACCAGGGATTCTACTACAAAACTCTCAGAAATGATTAAGGAATACAGCAGCATCTCAGGTTACAAAATCAACATTCATAAATCGGTAGCCTTTATATATAGCAACAATAGTCAAGCTGAAAAACAGTTAAGGACTCTATTCCATTCACAGTAGTGCCAAAGAAGATGAAATATTTGGGAGTTTATCTAACAAAGGACGTGAAAGATCCTATAAAGAGAACTATGAAACTCTAAGAAAAGAAATAGCTGAAAATGTTAACAAATGGAAAAACATACCAAGCTCATGGCTGGGAAGAATCAACATTGTTAAAATGTCCATACTACCCAAAGCAATATACAATTTTAATGCAATCCCTATTAAAGCTCCACTGTCATACTTTAAAGATCTTGAAAAAAAAAATACTTTGTTTTATATGGAATCAGAAAAGACCTCGAATAGCCAAGACATTACTCAGAAATAAAAACAAAGCAGGATAATCACACTACCAGACCTCAGACTATACTATAAATCGATAGTGATCAAAACAGCATGGTACTGGCACAAAAACAGAGAAGTATATGTCTGGAACAGAATAGAGAACCAAGAGATGAATCTAGCTACTTAGCATTTTTTGATCTTTGACAAGCCAATTAAAAACATTCAGTGAGAAAAGATTCCCTATTTAACAAATGGTGCTGGGTGAACTGGCTGGCAACCTGTAGAAGACTGAAATTGGACTCACACCTTTCACCATTAACTAAGATAGACTCTCACTGGATTAAAGATTTAAACTCAAGACATGAAACTATAAAAATACTAGAAGAGAGTGCAGGGAAAACCCTTGAAGAAATTGGTCTGGGTGAGTATTTTATGAGGAGGACCCCCCGGGCAATTGAAGCAGCTTTAAAAATACACTACTGGGACCTGATCAAACTAAAAAGCTTCTGCACAGCCAAGAACACAGTAAGTAAAGCAAGCAGACAGCCCTCAGAATGGGAGAAGATATTTGCAGGTTATGTCTCCAACAAATGTTTAATAACCAGAATCCACAGAGAACTCAAACGTATAAGCAAGAAAAGAACAAGTGATCCCATCCCAGGCTGAGCAAGGGACTTGAAGAGAAACTTCTCTGAAGAAGACAGGCGCATGGCCTACAGACATATGAAAAAATGCTCATCATCTTTAATCATCGGCGAAATGCAAATCAAAACTACTTTGAGATATCATCTAACTCTAGTAAGATTAGCCCATATCACAAAATCCCAAGACCAGAGATTTTGGCGTGGATGTGGAGAAAAGAGAAACTTAGTAAATGTCTTAACACAATAACTAAGAAAATGCCAGGAAGGCTATGTTAACCAGTGTGATGAAAATGTGTCAAACAGTCTATAAAACCAGTGTATGGTGCCCCATGATCGCATTAATGTACACAGCTATGATTTAATAATAAAAAAATAAAAATAAAATAAAAAAAGGAAAAAAATAAACTTGTCATTGTCAAGCATGAAAAGGTAACACAGGAGAAGTGTAGGGTATCAGGAGTGCAATAATGAACACATCAGAGAAGCGTCCCTGGGCTGAGAGCCGAGGGGGAGTAGCTGGCAGGAAGAGGGTATTGTGGGGGTTTCTGGGGGATTCTGGATCCTTCTGCTACACTGTCACTTACCAGAGTCTGAGGTAGGTTTCCAGAACACAGGCAGAGAGGCTATCACAGCCTGTCAGTCCCAGCTTTCTTCCTGGTCTGTCTCCTCTAGAGCCTTTCCCCGGGCACTACATTCCATACTAAAAACCTTCCAGTGACTTCCCAGTCACTTAAAAAATCCACATTCTGTACAGACCTACTGCCTCTCAGGCCCCATCTCTCATGCCTGCTGCTCTGCCTTGCTCCCCATACCCCCAGCCTGGGCCCACTGCAACTGTTTCTAGACTCTCCTTGGCTTTAAGTAGCATTAATTTGTCCATGTCCTCCCCCATGTCATATAAACCATGTTTAAATGTGCCA
This sequence comes from Nycticebus coucang, assembly GCF_027406575.1. Taxonomy (NCBI): domain Eukaryota; kingdom Metazoa; phylum Chordata; class Mammalia; order Primates; family Lorisidae; genus Nycticebus; species Nycticebus coucang. The sequence continues at coordinate 82,000,755 of NC_069789.1, forward strand.
ACAAATGCATTAATAAACTGTAGTATATATATACACATACCATGGACTACTATTCAGCTATTAAAAATGGGGACTTTACATCTTTTGTATTATCCTGGATGGAGTTGAAACACATTCTTCTTAGTAAAGTATCACAAGAATGGAGAAACAAGTATCCAATGTACTCAGTACTAATATGAAGACGATCTAATACAGGCCCATATAAGAGAAAACTCAATTTAATTCAAGTTGAGGGGAGAGGAAAAGGGAAGGGGAGAGGGAAGAAGGGAGGAGGGAGAGGGCTTGGTGTGCTCCCCCTTAATGGGCACAGTGTAAGGGTGTATGGCACATCTCTTGGGTGCAGGACATAGCTATAAGAGGGACTCTACCTAACAAATGCAAACAATATAACCTAATTGTTTACATCCACCCATTAATCTGAAATAAAAAAAAATGCACCAACATCTTTCAATATGTATTTTTTTCTAAATATCTTTAGAATCAATGTTTAGAATTTGGCTTTGGAATTTAGCTATGAGAAACTATTTTATTTTATAATTGGCCATGATTTCTCAGCACTTATTGTGCATACGGAGAAGTTATTACAAGGTGAGAAAGTCTAACCAATGAATTGTACTCGAATGAGTACAGTTTTTTTACAGTTAATAACATTAACAGGTGGCTGGCGTGGTGGCTCACACCTGTAATCCTAGCACTCTGGGAGGCCAAGGTGGGTAGATCTCATGAGCTCAGGAGTTCAAGACCAGCCTGAGGAGAGCAAGACCCCATCTCTATTAAAAACAGGAAAAAAAAAACAAAAACTAGCTGGGCATGTGGCTGGCACCTGTAGTCCCAGCTAGTCAGGAGAATGAGACAAGAGGATCACTTAAGCCCAAGAGTTTGAGGATGCTGTGAGCTTAAGCCCAAGAGTTTGAGGATGCTGTGAGCTATGATGCCATGGCACTCAAACCCAGGGCAATTGACTGAGACTCTGTCTCAAAAATGATAGGTTCCTGTGGCTCAGTGAGTAGGGCGCCGGCCCCATATGCCGAGGGTGGCGGGTTCAAACCCAGCCCCGGCCAAACTGCAACAACAACAAAAAAATAGCCGGGTGTTGTGGCGGGCGCCTGTAGTCCCAGCTGCTCGGGAGGCTGAGGCAAGAGAATAGCGTAAGCCCAAGAGTTAGAGGTTGCTGTGAGCCGTGTGACACCACGGCACTCTACCCGAGGGTGGTACAGTGAGACTCTGTCTCTACAAAAAAAATTGATAATAGTAATACATAAATTTAACAGCTTATGAAAGCTTAATTCCATTTATACCACTTACACAGACATTTATTAATATCAGTTTTGTGGAATGCAATCAGTCCCCCTTCCCCATTGGCAGGTGCGTTCTTAAGACCTAGCCACGCTCCATGGCCCGGGTGCACAGCTGTTACGCCTAAAGGATGGAAAGTGCTGGCTCCTGCCTGTGGCCTGTGCGCCCACTGTTCTTTCTGCCCTCGTGCTCTTCCTGCCGTGCTGTGAGAGGGGTCAAAGAGGGTGTCCCAGGTGCTCATTCTCCTTATTTACTCACTTACTGAATTAATTTCCCACAACGGCTGTAACAAAGGACCCATACACTGGGCAACTTATACAACAGACATTTATTAGCTCACAGTTCTGGAGGCCAGAAGTCCAAAACTGGAGTCTTCAGGGTGGGCTCCTTCTGAGGGCTGTGAGGAGGATCTGTTCTCAGCCTCTGTCGCAGCTCTCCTGGCCTCCCGTGTTCCTCGGCCTGCGCTCAGCAGTCCCTGTGCCCCTTGTGGTCTTCCCCCTGTGCGTGTCTGTCTCTCTGCCTAAACGTCCCCTTTGTATAAAGACACAGTCACTGGATGAGGGCCTAACCTAGCGACCTCTTCTTACCTTAATTACCTCTGTAAAGATCTTATCTCCGGGTCGGGAACAGTGGCTCATGTCTGTAACCCTAGACTTAGGGAGGATCACTTGAGTCCTGGAATTCAAGGCTGTGGTCAGCTGTGGTCATGCTGCTGCTTTCCAGCCTGGGCGACCAGACCCTGTCTCCTCCTCCCGCCAAAAAAAACCTTATCTCCAAATAAAGTCACACTTGGAGGTACTGGGAGATAGGACTGCAACATCTTTTTTGGGGGAGGGATACGATTCAATCCATATTACCTTTATTTGTTTATTTGACTATCAGGTGGCCTTCTGTTCTGCCTCCTTGGAGTCAACCAATCCCAGATCTACCTGGATGAAGCGAGGTCTAGGCATTGTGTTAGGTGATTTAAAGTATGCAGGAGGATGTAGGTAGGCTACCTGCAAATACTGCAGATTTGGGCATGGAGAGGATCTCGTGGAGCCAATCCCCCACAGATACTGAGGGGCGACTCAGTATCTCCTCATTTAGAGCTCTCAGTTCGAATGTTCTCTCCTGAGAGCTTTTTTCTGACCAGCCTCTTAAAAATCCCCTTTCTCCTGCACGACCCCATCCTTTCCTAAGCATGGTGCTGTGGCAAGAAGCCCCTACATTTGTACCGACAAATTTCCTATACTATGTTCAAATATGTTTCCCCCTACCCTGGCTTAAAACATGTTTATTCTAATGTTCCTTGTGATATTTTTTTGACCTGTAAATTATTTTGAAGTGTATGGTTTAATTTCCAAATGTTTGGGATTTTACTAACTAGCTTAATGTGACTGACTTCTAATAGGTTGTGTTTTAAAATTTGTATGGCTTGAACTTTTCTCAATTTCTTGAGATTTGTTTTATGGTTCTGCATATGGTCTTTCTTGGTAAACATACAACACACACAAGGAGTGTGCGTTCTATAGGAGTTGGTTGTCAAATACCAGTTAGGTCAAGGCAGTTGATGGTTTGTTCAACTCTCTTGTGTTTTACTGACTTTTTGTCTGGCTTTATCAATTGCTGAGAGAGAGAGGGAGAAAGAGAGATTAAAAATATTTTACTATGGGGGCGGCGCCTGTGGCTCAGTGGGCAGGGTGCTGGCCCCATATATCGAGAGTGTTGGGTTCAAACCCGGCCCCCGCCAAACTGCAACAAAAATATAGCCAGGCGTTGTCCCAGCTACTTGGGAGGCTGAGACAAGGGAATCGCCTAAGCCCAGGAGTTGGAAATTGCTGTGAGCTGTGTGACCCCACGGCACTCTACCATGGGCGATAAAGTGACACTCTGTCTCTACCAAAAAAGAAAAAACAAAAAACACTTACTATGATTGTGGAATTATCCATATTACAAAGAATACACGCATTTATGATTGTTATGACTTCCTGTTGAATTTATCCTTCTATCATTACAAACTATCCCTTTTATCTTTGGTAATAGTCTTTTTTTTTTTTTTTTAAAGACAAAATCTTGCTCTGTCTCCTGGGATAGAGTGCAGAGTGTGATGGTGTCATCATAGCTCACAGCAACCTCAAATTCCTGGGCTCAAGTGATCCTCCCGCCTCGGCCTCTCAAGTGTCTGGGACCAAAGACACAAGGCATCACTCCCAGCTAACTTTTTCTATTTTTGGTAGAGACAGGGTCTCACTCTTGCTCAGGCTGATCTTGAACTCCTGAACTCAAGTGATCTTCCCGCCTTGAGGATCCCAGAGTGCTAGGATTACAGGTGTGAGCTACCACAACCAACTTCTGCCTCTCTTCTTGGATTCCCTCCTCATTTTCCAGGGACTTTAGGTGCCCCAAACTCTTCAGGCTAGAAAACATTGCTATTTTCCTATCACAGTTTTAGTTGCTCTGCACACAATGCTAATTGCAGCCTGCCCTCAAACTAACTGTCACAAAAACGGGATGCTTTATTTCATGTTGTTTTCCTCTTCTGAGTGTTGACTTTTCTCCAGAATCTGCCTTTTTCTCTCTCCTGTGTCTGTATGCGGGGTGTGTGTTCTTCCAGAGGTTATATTAATAGTTCTTATGTGTGAGAAGATGAGTCTATAGGAGCTTACTTGGTCATAGTGAAAACAGAAGTGTTGCTTTAAACACTAAAAAAATTTTTATATAAACAAGATTATAGCACTAACAGAGCTTGAAACACATAATTTATCCACAATAATCCTTTTATCGAGTTGCTGGTGTTAATGCTCCCATTGTGGCTGATCGCACGCCACTAACATCGCATCCTGGAACTCAGAGTTAAGAAGGATGCACGCAATGGGCTCTCGTAAGCCAGTCTGAGCTGTCCCTGCTAATTGTGGTGGTTGTATGACATTCTGTCATATGAGTGCTTAACAGTTTGCTCAGTTATTCCCCACAACATTGAGTACTGTGATTGTGCTTCCTGTTTCATAGTCATAATACTTAGCTTTATCTTTTGTGTTTGTATCTTTTTCCTTAAAAAGTTCACTGCGGGGCGGCACCTGTGGCTCAGTGGGTAGGGCGCCAGCCCCATATACCAAGGCCCCGGCCAAACTGCAACAAAAAATAGCCGGGCGTTGTGGCAGGTGCCTGTGGTCCCTGCTACTGGGGAGGCTGAGGCAAGAGAATCGCCTAAGCCCAGGAGCTGGAGGTTGCTGTGAGCTTGATGCCACGGCACTCTACTGAGGATGACAAAGAGAGACTCTGTCTCTATAAAAAAAAAAAAAAAAAGTTCACTGCATAGGCTCGGTGCCCGTAGCTCAGTGGTTAGGGTGCCGGCCACATATACTGGGGCTGGTGGGTTTGAACCCTGCCCAAGCCTGCTAAACAAACAATGACAACAGCAACCAAAAAATAGCCAGGCATTATGGCAGGAGCCTATAGTCCCAGATACTTGGGAGGCTGAGGCAAGAGAATCGTTTAAGCCCAAAGTTGCTGTAAGCTGTGGACGCCACAGCACTCTACTGAGGGTGACATAGTGAGACTCTGTCTCAAAAAAAAAAAAGAAAGTTCATTGTGTAAAGATACACGAACAATTTTGTGTTTGATGATACATATCTTACTTTCTAAAAGCATCATGCCAATTTATATGACCACAGCTCTTCCAACAACCCTCTCCAGATAGATCAGCTTTTTAAAAAAGGGTACCAGAACCCCCTATCAGGGATGCCACTGTGAATATAAAAGAAATCTTATCAGTACATTCCCATTTCTTTATTGAAATTCTAACATAAACTTTATGCCTGTGAAAAGTTCTGGACTTAGCATTCTATTCCCCCCTAACTCCTTTTGGGAAACTTGGCCTTGAACAGTGTAGCAATAGGTCCAGAGAGCTGCTGCATGACAAGCATATGGCGTCCAGATATATAACAAGCAGATAAACAAGAGGGGTGAAAGGTCTGGGTGAGACATACGTGTCGGGGGAGATCTGCTTATTTCTCTTTCTGTCCCTATCCAGTTCCTTTTCCATGTCCTTCTTCTCCACCATTGGAATGTCTCTGTGAGATCTGAGGGAGTTCTAGTCCACTTTCGTCCCACTGATACTTTCCTTTTGTCTCTTTCTTTCCATGTGGAGGAAAAAAATAGAATCATCTGATGGTGTTAGGGGACCGAGAGGAGAGGGTTGTTGGAAGAGAACATGGTGTCCATTCATGTTGTTGTTTTCCTTGTTTTTCTGCCTTCAGTGACTGGGATCAAATGTTAAACTCAGCAAGGCTCCCAGCCGGAGCACACCACTTCTTATGGCCCTCCAAACGGCAGGGGTTGATCATGAAACCACCTCTGTCACTCTTAGACTGAGAGCCTTGCAGCCATCGAGAAGTGTCCCCCAGCATGTCCTGCAAAGAACATGACCCCTGGTAAGCAAGCCCTCAGTTGATTCTGGCTCCTTCTTCTTCTGGGAAGCAAGCAGACTGGTTGGATGCAGGAGGCATATTATATGGTGGAAAAAAACCACATGAGCTTGGAGTTAAACAGACCCAATTAGATTCCTCAGCTGACCTATGTCTGACCCCAGACAAAACCTGTGAGCTCTCTGATCCCTGCTTTCCACTGGGAGAATGCTACCCCTCTTTGGTCACAATAAGGCTTATCTGTCTAATTTATAAAGATGCCCTTCCCCAACCATTTACACAACAAGCCCTAAGCCATTATAGAGCTTTTATGGGGAACCTAAGTTGGAAGACTTATTGCCACTTCTGGGGCAACCCCAGAGGGTGACTTTCAGCAAGTGGCAGGGCAGAATCATCTAGGCAGATGACAGCTGCAGACAGGCTGGAGGAGCACCCTGTGTAGGGAAATCCCCATACAAATGTGTGTTACTCGAGCTGTGAGTTCCTTAGGTCTGGAACCTGGGTGGAAATTCCTGCTCATGCTTTGGAAGGGACTGATCTCAGCAGGCGGAGGCTGCTGCTGCTGCTAGACACATACCTCCCCATTGCTCATCTCCAGCCTTCTGGGGATCTCCTCCTTCCTTGGGCAGTGTTGTGGGAAGGGCCTCTTCCATTAAGAAATAATCATGACTCACTCGCAGACAGAGCTTGACAGTCCATGAAGCAGGTTGGCACGTGCTGTCTCCTTTGATGGAAGAAGGGGGGGCAAGCATGATTGCAATGATGAGCTGAGAAAACTAAGGCTCAGTCTGGCTAAGAAAGTTGCTCAGGTTATATGTCTAGTAGGTGACAGCATGCTTCGGAGCCCAACAGACCACTCCTAGGCCCAGCAGCAGGGGGAGGAGAAAGACAGTGAAGGCCACTTCCGTCCGGCGGTGGGGCTCCATTCCTATCATCAGGTGCCCCCCCCCCCCGAGCTCCAGCATAAACCATTTGAATCCTTCTTCTCTCTCATCAAACCTCCATGTGGTTTCCTCCCACTACACTCACATAAGACCTTACTTCAGTCATTTTGATGGTGAAATAGAAGCCATCAGCCTGGAACTCCTTTTCCTTTCACCATCAACCTGTAAACCCCCTTGGACCAGTCACTTGTCCTCTTGGCCTTCCCTCTGGCCCCTTGGTCCCATCAACACTAGCCCACCCCTGAGCTCTGGGTCTTACATGGTTCCTGATCACCCTTTACCTCCACCACCTTCGTGCTCCCTAAAGAGCATTTCCTTTAGCAAACAAACCTGCTGTCTGTCTCCCCCTAAAACAAAGCAAAACACCTGTGTGAACACACCCCCTTCTCCAGAGACCGTCCCATTTCCTTCCTTCTCTTCACAACAAAACTTTACAACAGAGCTGTCCTAGTCACTGCTTCCTCACCCTGCCCTTTGTTCATCACCCCACTCCAGCTGAAACTGCTGACCTCACCAGTCCACTGAAACTGCTTGTCAAGGTTGACAGCAATCTCTGTGTCTTCCCGTCCAGCAGTTCCAACTGCCTCTGACTCACCTCTCAGCAGCCCAGGACACAGCTGATGGCCCGCTCCTTCATGAAATACTTTCTTCTCGGCACTTTTAGTTCAAGCCACATGTATTAGTTTTCTACTGCTGCAGTAACAAATAACCACACATTTAGTGGCTTAAAACAATGCAAATTTATTATTTTATAGGTCTTTAGTTCAGAAATCCAACCTGGGTCTCCCTGGGGTAAAATTAAAGCATTGGGAGAGCAGTTTCTTTCTGGAGGTTGTAGGGGAGAATCATTTCCATGGTAACTCAGGTTGTTGGAAGAATTCAGTCCTTGTGGCTGTGGGACTGAGGTCCTATAGGTCAGCTGGCTGTCAGCTGAGAGTCAGTCCCACCTTTGGAGCCACCTTCTTTCCTTGGCTTCTCCATCTTCAAAGCCCACAATGCTGGGTCAACTTCCTTTCATACCCTTTCTTCCATCATCACCTCTCTCTGACACCCTCTTCTGCCATCTGGGTCCATTTTTAAAGAGTCAGGTGGTCAGATTAGTCCAACCAAGATGATCCAAGATAATCTCTCCATCCCGGTCATCTTCACTTTAGCTACATCTGCAAGGTCCCTTTGGCCACATAAGGTAATATATTCATGGGTTTTGCAGATAGAATATGCACACCTTTGGGGTTCAGGGGTAGGCCCATCACACCATCTCTGTGTCCTCCTGCTTCCCCAGCACTCCCTTCTCAGTCTCCTTGACTGGCTTACAGTCAACCTAGGACTCTAAACATGGGAGGCCCACAGCTTCAGCACCCTCGTCTCCTACTCTTTCTCCCTAAGCAATCTCCTCCTATTTTGTACCTTGAAAATACCATCTGTAAACCAACGCCTCCTAAATTTATATTTTCAGCCCTAAGTTCACTCTTGAGTTCAAGAGTGATATAACTGACTAGGATTTCCATTTGAGTAAATGACTACTGTCTCAAGCTTAACATCTCTTAACTAAACTCTGGGTTTTCAAACCCCGTTTCTCTCCTAGCCTTGCCGGATTAAATGAAGACATCACAGCAGCTCCCTGCCCAGGCCCCAAACCTAGGGGTTCCTCCTCATTCAGGTCTCAGTTCTTATGTCGCCTCTTGGAGAGGTCTTCCTGGCCATCCATTGAAAGTAGTCCTTCACTTCTGCCTGCCGCCCCTACCTCCCCTCAGTGACTGTGCCCTCTCAATTTACCCTGTGTGACTTTTCATGCCCTTTATCTCTATTGGTAACGATCCTGTTTATTTCTTTGCTTTCTTGCTAAATATCTTCCTTCTCACCTCCCACCCCACCCCCAGAAGGTAAGATGAATGAAGGCCAAGGGTCTTATCTGTCTTGCTCACTCCTTTTCCCTGGGACCCAGAAAAGTGCCTGCTCCGTGAATGTTTTTGAGTGGATTAGCAGTGAATGCTCCACCTTCCCTGTATCCCACACCCCCTGGTCTCCCCTTTTCCACATGTCCTGCTCCTACCATCAACTCTGGCCTGAGAATAAATCAGGCTGCTTCTTAGAATTCTCCAGGTCTCCAGGAACAGCTCTTATACTAGTCAAGAAATGAGTTTTTGAGACACTGGGGCTGAGGCTGAGGCTGAGGCAGGAGGATCACTCGAACACAGGAGTTTGAGGTTGCTGTGAGCTAGGCTGGTCCCATGGCACTCTAGCCTGGGCAACAGAGCAAGACTCTGACTCATTTAAAAAAAAAAAAAAAAAAAGGGCAGCGCCTGTGGCTCAGTGAGTGGGGCACCGGCCCCATGTACCGAGGGTGGCGGGTTTGAACCGGCCCCGGCCAAACTGCAACAACAACAAAAAATAGCCGGGTGTTGTGGCGGGCGCCTGTTGTCCCAGCTACTCTGGAGGCTGAGGCAAGAGAATCGCCTAAGCCCAGGAGTTGGAGGTTGCTGTGAGCTGTGTGACATCACGGCACTCTACTGAGGGTGATAAAGTGAGACTCTGTCTCTACAAAAAAAAGAAAAGAAAAGAAAAGAAAGAAATGAAAGGAGGTTTTTTATAGCACTCATTATGTTAACAACTTTGAGGATGCCTCACCAGACCCAAATAATAATTATCCATAATTGTTAGCACTTATTTCCCAAGCACTATTCTAAGCACTTTACCCATAGTGAATAAGTGCACTTATCTCCCAGTTATTCCTTACTGTAATTATCTCAGTTTTACAGACGAAGAAGGCAAGGCACAGAGAGTTTAATAAGCGTGGTCAACATCTCACAAAAGCAACAACCTCCTGAGACCCAGAGCTGCAGGGCCTCTGCCAAGCCCCAAGCTTTAGAAGACCCTGCTCTGGCCTTTCACTGGTGGCTTCCCTTCCCCTGAGGCAAAGAAGGCTTAGAATCAAGGGGGAAGCCCACACCCCTTCTAGACAGCACAGCATTTACATCACAGTTTATAGATGGTATTGGACACTGCAGAATCCGAGTCCGAATGGCTGTGAGTCTGCTTCCAGGCTGCGTCTCTGGGTCCGTCTTCCTCTGGGTGGATGTGTGCTCTAAGTGGGCCTAAGTGGTGGCCATAGGGCAGCTTTTTGTAAAAGGTATGGACAAAGCTTGAAAATCCGCACTCAGCGTTCACACGTGTGGGCAAGGCCCCTCCAGAGATGTGACCGAGCAGTGCATGGGAGGGCCACTTTTCCTGCAGCACCTCTTTCAGACATACAACTCAGTGGAGTCCCAGAATTCTAAATTAAAGACTGGCCTTCCAGATCATTATTAAGGTTTATGCATCAAGGTAGGGGGACAGAACATACAGATTTTACTTACTGGTTTATTGGCTTGATTGATAACTTTAAAATATTTTGAGTATTTAGGCTTATGGCCTATGGCTTCCCTTTGTTCCCCCCAACCCCACAAATGTCAGTGAGGCAGAGCGAGGGTGTGGACCCCAGCAGCAGGCTTGGGGCTCTGGCCCACGCTGTAACTAGGGGCCTTTGTGTCCCGAGTCAGGCGGGGAGGGTGCTCTGCACAGTGGTTTCCAGTCCTGCCCCCAGTTACTTCTCTCCTGGGAGCTCAAATGTTGGCCATTTTCACCGTGTCCGGCACACCCTGTGAAGCCCTGTCCCTGGAGGCCTGCTTTGCCTGCCGTCCTGATGTTGGTCTCTAGGGATGTGGAGAGTGGTTCAAAGCAGGGGCCTTGCGTTCAAATCCCAGCTCCACCTCTTATTAGCTGTGTGACATTGGGCAACTTACTTAATGTCTTAGCCTATTTTGTGTCCTATTTTCAAGGATTTGAAGCGCCCGTCTATACTTTACCACTTGCTTCAAGAGCTGGGGACAACACTCTGTCTCTCTGGGAAGCCGCCTGAGGCAGACTCCAAAGCACAGAGGGGGCAGGAACAAGTATCACAGTAAGAGCAACGGAGACCCATAAAGGTGAGTGCGGGGTCCTGGGGACGCCCAACTGGAGGGGATGAGCTGGCAGGTTCGCCCTGCAGTGCACAGGGGTATTCTTGTGGGCTGCCAGGAACCAGTGCCGTCCTGCAACCCAGCAGGCCGAGCCTCCACCTTCAGGATTCTCTACATCCTTCCCTTCAAAATTCTTTTGTCTGTGACCTGTGCCATCTGCCATCTTCCTCATTGCTAATAATGATTGCACCACACACTCAGACACATACAAATTCATAGACATGCAAATTGTCTGAGCTTAGGCTCTTTTTAATGACTAAATATAGACTGTCCCTTGACAAGAGTTTAATTTTTCATATTGAGAAATGGAAGCTGCCTTTGAACACATTATGAAACCCACCTTGACCAAGATGTTACTGTGGGTGGGGATGAGGAAGAGAGCACCAGGGATTTCTGAAGAAGCAGGATGTTGAAGGTGACATTTCTTCCTTGTTTGTTTTTGGGGGGGGACAGAGACTTACTATGTCGCCCCTGGGAGAGTACGGTGGTGTCACAGCTCACAGCAACCTCCTACTCCTGGGCTTAAGTGATTCTCTTGCCTCAGCCTCCCAAGTAGCTGGGACTACAGCTGCCTGCCACAACGCCCGGCTATTTTTGTTGTTGTTGTTGTTGCTGTTGCTGTTTAGCAGGCCCAGGCCGGGTTCAAACTCCACCAGCTCTGGTGTATGTGGCCGCCACCCTAACCACTGAGCCACGGGCACCGAGCCTGAAGATGACATTTCTTCTTTTAGCCTGTTTGGACAGATGTGGGGTCTCAATTCACATTGTGGGATTGAACTTGTGTGCTCCTCTCCTAGGCCCAGTGGCTCTCTGCAGGACCTGGTCAAGGCTCTGGTTGCTGACCCCTGGGGTTTCTCTTTTCTCTGCTCCCACACATGAAAATCAGGGGTCAGTAGCCTGTTTTCAGCCAAAAACATGCACCCGAATTCAGGGGCTGAGATGTAAAGTTGGAGGGCCTCTGCAATGCAGCAGGTCGCTCTTGACCTTATAACTTGGATTCCCTCCAGCTCCACCACTGGGTGAGAGGGAACAAGTTGGTTACCCTTGTCCTGCCTCAGTCATCTCACCTGTTAAATACACCTACTAAGAGTGTCTGTTTCATAGGGTGATCTGTGGCTTAAGTGAATTAATACCTGTACAATCCTTAGAAGGGTGACTAACCAGAGCAAGCCTTCAGCCATGCTGCTTATCGTCACTGCTGACCATCTCAAGGCTGAGGGAAATAGTGCCACCATATTCACATTTTTAGTAGCCCCCAAGGGATCCTCGCCTGAGCAAAGGTGTGTGACAAAGACAGGAGCCCAGGCCTGTGGCCTTGTAGCTGTGCTGAGGGGGTTGGTTCTATTTTGAACAAATGGGAAGTATTTAAAGATGTTAATTTTGCTGGGGAGAGTCCTTGAGGTCTTATCTAGGCTGTGATGATGTGGAGACCGGGGTTGCCCTCTCCATGCCACCTGAGAGAAGATAGAATGTGTTCTGAGTTCTAAAGAGGGTGTTCCAACAGAAGGGACAACCACCAGGTGTAAACAGAAGCATCAGGCTCTTGGGGAGGGGCCCAGCTTCAGAGCTCAGATGTGACGAGTCCTTCATTCCCAAGCAAGGGCGTGCGCCTCTCTAACTTTAGAGAGGCATATCCCAGGGGGTGGTGTGAGGACTGCATACCAGGGGAGACGCATGGGACAGGCTGGGCGAGCTGTCCTGCCGGCTGTTATGGCTTTGGCTGCAGAGGCAGAGAAGTGAGCTTGGCCGTTGGAAGAGGGCTGAATGGAGACCGGAGCAGTCCAGGTGTGAAGGGGATGGGAGAGAGTTTTCTGAGCCCATCATGCCCGGATGAAATGTTCCTCAAGACTCGGCTCCATCTCCCTGCTCACCGCACTTACCACTAATTTTTGATGCAACATCTGGGAATAGGGGAGGGAGGAGCCTGGCCATGGATCGAAGATGGGGACATTTGGGTGTCTGGGAAACGATACTCTCTGCTATAAATTCTTTCTTCCTGTCCTCATGACTTCTCCTGACTTCTCCAGAGTGTCTGCTCATCTCTGGGAGCACTGATGTGCTGCAATTTCTACACCTATTGGGTTAGGAAGTAGCACGCAGGTTGTGGTAAATCGTCCCTCACAGTGAGCACTCTTGGCAGGGCGTGAGGACCTTCCCCCAGGCACTTGCTTCCCTCCATGCAGGCCTCCTTACCTGTCAGCACAGCTGTCACCATACGGTTGCTGGAGCTGACAAGAGGGCTCACTAAACGAAGTTGAAAATGTTCATAGTGTGGCCTTGTCACCTCTCTCCAGCCCTATCCTCCAGTCTTCTAATCAAAAGATCCTGTGCACGAAGCACCCTCCCACCCACCCATCCCCAAAGGTTTCTCTACTACGACAGGCCCCAGTTGTCTTTCCTGGCTCAGAATAACCTGAATTTATAAATGCTGTGAGGCAGCCTAGCCCCAGCCTTCCTCATCTTCGTCAGTGGCACGCCAGCCACCTAGAAGCTCAAGCCAAAGTCCTCTGCCCCTTCCCAGCCACCTTCAGTCCAGTGGTAGCTCTGCAGCCTCTGCCCTCGAAGTTATCCCGCCCCCGCCCATGTCCCTCCATCACAGCTACTCGCTGGCCAGCACCTCCTGCAACAGCTTTTGAACTCACTGTTCTTCAGCACCTGCCCTGATAAAATCCATTCTGCACTCACCTTAATATGCTCTTTCTTCCACTCTCGGGGTGACATAGTGTACACTGAATAAATCCCAAACAGTCACGGGGCTCCATCGGATATGGGCCGATCTCAGCTCGTACCACTCTCCCGCTCTCACTGGTCTCCCCGTTACACTGGCTGCTCCTTCTGCCTGGAGGGCTTTTCCCTTACTTTTTTTTTTTTTTTGGCCAGTGACTCGTTCTCATCTCAATGGAGATGGGTCCCAGCTGGAGTGTTACCTTCTTGGAAAGGCCTTCCTGGTCAACCTCTACACTCCATCTTTCATACCACCTATTCCAGGGTCTCCCCAGGTCTCGCCACTGTCCTGTCATGACAGTGCGCAGTTCCCTTGTGTATTATCTGTCTCCTCACCAGAGAATATAAGCTGTTACAATTGGGATCTTGATTTCTTGTTTCCTGTTGGGATCCGTACCTGGTAAGACAGTGCCAGCCGATAGTAGATGTCTGTGGAATGAGTGAAAGAACCTAGCCCTGGATGGCATTACTTTGGGATCCTTTACTTGTTAGCACGTATGTGTTTTGTCTCCCCGCCCTGATCATAAGTCATGCCAGACCAAGGACTGTCTCCCAGAGAAATTTGAAGACCTTTTAGCTAATGAATAGGGCCAAGAATAATGGCCTCTTCTATGGTGCTTTGAGCTGGCTCCATTTGGGGACTGTTTGATGTGTGGTTGTACCCAAGGGTGAGGTCCCAGAAAGATGAGGGCTTAGGATCCTTCTGGTCATAATAGAACACACAGAAGGGTGTTGGTGTGCTGATGCAGCAGGTCAGCAATGATTACCAAGTCACACCTTTACTCATTCACACTCATAATTTTACCAAGAAAGCAGCTTAGGATATTTATATATTGGCAGACAATCATGGCTGGGAAATCAATAGCCATTTCCCACTCTTCTTCCTTACTCACGGAACCTACCTTCAGAAGCTGAAATTTCTGGATACTTGCTTCCTGAGTCTCCCTCACAACTTGGGATGGGCATCGTGTGACCCAATTCTGGCCGGTGACACGTAAGAGGAAGTTTGCCAGGGATTTTTTAATTTCTTTTTTTTTTTTTTAAGGCAGAGTCTCAAGCTGTTGCCCTGGTAGAGTGCCATGACATCGTGCCAACCTCCAACTCTTGGGCTCAAGCAATCCTCTTGCCTCAGTTTTTCTGTTATTAGTAAAGACGGAGTCTCCCTCTTGCTCAGGCTGGTCTCAAACTTGTGAGCTCAAGCTCTATGTACCTTGGCCTCTCCGAGTATTAGGATTATAGGCATGAGCCACCGCACTTGGCCAAATTTTTTTTTAATTAAAATCATTTTTTTAGGGCGGCGCCTGTGGCTCAGTGAGTAGGGCGCCAGCCCCATATGCCGAGGGTGGCGGGTTCAAACCCAGTCCCGGCCAAACTGCAACAAAAAAATAGCCGGGCGTTGTGGCGGGCGCCTGTAGTCCCAGCTGCTCGGGAGGCTGAAGCAGGAGAATCGCAAAGCCCAGGAGTTAGAGGTTGCTGTGAGCCGTGTGACGCCACAGCTCTCTACCCGAGGGCGGTACAGTGAGACTGTATCTCTACAAAAAAAAAAAATCATTGTTTTACTTTTTTGCTTTTATAAACACGCATTTCATTTTTGCTCACACGAACACTTCCATAGCACATACTAATTTTTCTAGTGTTATTTAAAAATAATTGTCCCTTATAATCTCTTGGAATAATTTCACTCTCTGTTTTTTCATTTTTTTTTATTTTTGAGACAGTCTCACTATGTCACCCTTGGTAGAGTGTTGCAGCATCACAGCTCACAGCAACTTCAAACTCTTGGGCTTAAGCAATTCTCTTGCCTCAGCCTCCCAAGTAGCTGGGACTACAGGCACCTGCCACAACCTCTGGCTATTTTCTTTTTTATTGCAGTTGTTATTGTTGTTTAGCTGGCCCGGGACGGGTTTGAATCCTCCAGCCTCTGTGTATGTGTCTGGCACAGTAACTACTGTGCTACAGGTGCCGAGCCTCACTCTCTGATTAAAAGAGGGAAAACAGTAAATATAAGTCCCTTCCCTCCCTTTTCACTTTGGAGCCATGTTGCATGAGGACAAGGTCCTTGGAACTGCTATGGTCATCTGGCCTTCTTGACTAAGAGAACCAAGGAGCAGTTGACCCAAAGCCCTGACATTGCAAAGTCATTGACCAATCTTGGCATCCTCTGCCTCCGGATTCCTTGTTATGTGAAACCCTCCTTGATTATGAGGTATAAACTTCTGTTGTTGATACTTTTAGTCAAGTATTTTGTTCCTTGCAGTCAAATGCATATTAACTGCTACTTCCAGTAAAATTTATTTTTCACAATGATGATTTCACACATTTAAGATCCTTAGCTTTTTAAAAAAATTTTTTTAAAGACAGGGTCTTGGTTTGTCATTCAGGCAGGAGTGTAAGTGGTATCATCATAGCTCACTGCAACCTCAAACTCCGAGGCTCAAACAATCCTCCTGCCTCAGCCTCCCAGCGTGCTAGGACTATAGGTGTGAGCCACCGCACCCAGCCCCATAGCTCTTTTTATAAGCAATGATGTAGAAAATCAAATGATCTTGTTTCCCTTCACTGACTCCCTTCAATAGTTCTACCTCTTTCTTGGAAACCAGATTCTCCTGTCTTCTATTCTGGGTTTTGCAAAATAATAAAAACAATACAAATACATCTTAAAAGAAACTCTCATGCCATGTATATTTTGGGCAATTCTACCTCCAGGAAGTAGAATTAACAAGATAATGACCTCCCAAACCAGAAGCAAGGATTATAGGACCTGCTTTTTCTCTAAGTGAAGAAGTTTAGCCTTGAGACTTCCAGTAGGAATTTAAGGTTTTAATTTTATTTGCATCATCTAATTGTTTGAATTAATTTTCTCAAAATAGTAGCAATAGCATTGACAGACCAGTTAGGGAAGTTATTTAGATAATGATTATTTAAGAAAATAAATATTTCGACTGTGTTTAAAATGGATCATCACACATGTCTCTTTGTGTTGTGGAAACTAAGAATCCTGGAATGTGGTTAGAGTTCAAAGAGTGGTTTTGAGTTTCCTGATGTGCATTCTTTATTTGTGTGTGTGTGTGTGTGTGACAGAGTCTTAGGTCTGTCACCTAGGCTGGAGTGCCATGGTGTCAGCCCAGCTCAGGTTGGTCTTGAACTCCCTCCTGCCTTGGCCTCTGAGAGTGCTAGGAATACAAATGCTGAACCACTGGCCCCGGCCATGACATGCATTCTTAAGGTCGAAAGACAAGTTGTGTAAAATACATTTTCAAGTGCTATTCTTGTTCAAAACAGAAGCACAGGAAAATTTGACATCTACTTGCAAAAGATGCCAACAAAATGGCATCATGACAACAAAATACACTTTAATAGGAAATAGAGTTACAGAGTCCAAAGGAAAGAATCTTGGCCTCCATAGTGTAGTTCTACAGACTGACAACTGAGATCGCTAAACGCACATCTTTAATCTTTCTCTCTCTCTCTTTTTTTAAAATTTCAGATTAACATGAGGGTACAAATGTTTAGGTTACATTGTTTCATTTCTAAGGTAAAGTTCAAGGTGTAGTTGAGCCCTTCACCCAGAGGGCATGCTGAGTATCCTCACACTGGGCACACTCGGGGAGATCCCGCCAGTCACCCTCCGTCCTTCCCTCCTCCCTTTACTACACTAGTGTTTTTCTTTCGTGTGGGCATGTAGTTGTTTATATATTGGTTTCATATTAGATACTGGATACTTGTTTTTTCATTCTTGTGATAATTTACTAAGAAGAATATGTTTCACAATCTTTCTCTTAATACAACAAGCACTAAAATCTTCTGAATTATATTACATATACCACCACTTATGTATTGATAGCAAAGCTTTTATTTATTTATTATTTATTTATTTTTTTGTAGAGACAGAGTCTCACTTTATGGCCCTCGGTAGAGTGCCGTGGCCTCACACAGCTCACAGCAACCTCCAACTCCTGGGCTTAAGCGATTCTCTTGCCTCAGCCTCCCAAGTAGCTGGGACTACAGGCGCCCGCCACAACGCCCGGCTAGCTTTTATTTTTTTTTGAGACAGAGTTTCATTATGTCGCCCTCAGTCGAGTGCTGTGGCATCACAGCTCACAGCAAACTCAAACTCTTGGGCTTAAGCGATTCTCTTGCCTCAGCCTCCCAAGTAGCTGGGACTACAGGCGCCCGCCACAACGCCCAGCTAGCTTTTATTTTTTTTCGAGACAGAGTTTCATTATGTCGCCCTCAGTCGAGTGCTGTGGCATCACAGCTCACAGCAAACTCAAACTCTTGGGCTTAAGCAGTTCTCTTGCCTCAGTCTCCCAAGAAGCTGGGACTACAGGTGCCCATCACAACGCCTGGCTATTTTTTGTTGCAGCTGTCATTATTGTTTAGCTGGCCCAGGCTGAGTTCAAACCCACCAGCCTGGATATATGTGGCCGATGCCATAACCACTGTACTAGAGGCACCGAGGCAGATAGCAAGCTTTTTAATTTGAGTTTAATTCTTACTTGATATGAAAAATATTTGGATCAAAAAGCTTCACCCCAAATTGTCTTAACTTCAGCAGACAATAGTATTGAAATAGTTTTTAGGTTCTAAGAGGAAGGGAAGTATAATCCTACCTAAATGTGTCCTAGGCAGTACTTGGCAGAGAAGCACAGCAACCTGGATGTATCCGTTTTGGTGATGCTTTGCTTTTTGGGAGACAGAATATTAATTTTTATTATCAAGGTGATATTATACATAGCACACCGAGTCTTTTAATAAACACGCACACAACCAGAGTTGATTTCAGCCTTACTCCTCTCTTGACCATCATTCCACTTGCCAGAGGCACCCATTGTTAACTATTTTATTTCAGTATCTTTGTTCTGGTGTTTACCTTTGTATTTAAAAAATATATATGCTATCTCTTGGCCAAGCGGGGTGGCAGCTCACACCTGTAATCTTAGCACATTGGGAGGTTGAGGTGGGAGGATCGCTGGAGGTCAGGAGTTCGAGAGCAGCCTGAGCAGGAGCAAGACACTAACTCTACAGAAAACTGGAAAATTAGCCGGGCGGTGGTGTGGCCTGCTGGTGGTCCCAGCTACCCTAGAGGCTGAGGCAGTAGGATCACTTGAGCCCAGGAGTTTGAGGTTGCAGTGAGCTCTGATGATGCCACCACAGTCTAACCCTAACAACCCTGTCTCAAGGGAAAAAAAAAAAAAGCCCAACACACACACACTCACTCACACACATATACATGCTATCTGTTGAATCACTGGATTCAGATTTTAGCTATTGACTGTCTGTGTTATTCAGGGTTCCCGAGAGAACCAGAACAAATAGAAAGTGTATGAGTATACATATACACGCGTGCGCACCTCTGTGTGTGTGTGTGTGTGTGTGTGTGTCTGTGTGTGGGAACTGGTTCACGCAATGAGGGCTTCTAAGTCCAAAACTTGTACAGCAGCCTGCAGGCTGGAGACCCAGGGAAGAGCTGCCATGCTGCTCAAGTCTCGAGGCAGACTGGTGAGTCCTTCTTCCTCATGGGACCTCAGTGGCGTTTCGCCTCAGGTCTTCACCTGATTGGATGAGGCCTACCGTATTAGGAAGCGTAACCTGCTTTATTCCCCCCATTTAACTGTTAATCTAATCTAAAAAGATTTTCACAGAGACATCTAGACCGGTGTTTGATCAAATACCTGGGTATTGCGTCTAGCCAAGCTGATACATAAAGTTAACAGTCACCCTTCCTGCCTGTAATCCTAGCACTCTGGGAGGCTGAGGCAGGTGGATGGCCCTGAGCTCACAGGTGCGAGGCCAGCCTAAGCAAAAGCGAGACCCTGTCTCTAAAAAAATAGCTGGACATTGTGGGGGCACCTGTAGCCCCAGCTACTTGGGAGGCTGAGGCAAGAGAATCGCTTGAGCCCAAGAGTTTGAGGTTGCTGTGAACTGTGACACCATGGCACTCCACCAAGGGTGACAAAGTGGGACTCTGTCTCAAAAACAAAACAAAACAAAAAAAATGAAATCACACTTCCTAACATGGTATATGTAAATTTAGTTGGATTTCCCTTCTCTTCTCCATCCTCCCAAAGTAGTGACATCACAGTATTCAGTGTTTACACTATTGTAACTATAACTATTTGCTCATTGATGAGCTAAGAAGTGTACCATGATTGCTCCTTACTTACATGGTCCTTTATTTTCCCTCAGGTTTTTATTACTCTTCTTTGAACCTACCTACTGAGTTTTTCCTCACCCTTTTTTCTAATGTTGTTAAAAACATCAAGAGTCTTCCCCTCTTCTTCCTCCCTGCTGGAGACTTTCCTTCTGAAGCTCCTGAAACTGCTCCAGTCTGGACTGCTGGCTCTCCAGGCTTGCGAGATAGCTGTCATTCTGGGATCCTGGGACTTACGCTCACATTCCTCCTGGGTTGGATCACCTGCTCTTAGACCTCAAGCCCTGTTTTTTGTTTTGTTTTGTTTTGTTTTGTTTTAGATAGAGTCTCACTCTGTCACCCTGGGTGGAGTGCCAAGGCATCATTGCTCACAGCAACCTCAAACTCTTGGACTCAAGAAATCCTCTTCCCTCAGTTTTCTTTGTATTTTTTGTAGAGACAAGGTCTCACTCTTGCTCAGGCTGGTCTTGACCTCCTGAGCTCAAGGGATCCGCCCGCCTGGGCCTCTCAGAGTGCTAGGATTACAGGCCCGAGTCACCACTCCTAGCCTGCATCTCAAGGGTTTATCTTCATGTTAGAGGCCTTCTGAGAAATGGTGCTTGGGAAGTAAGGCTTTGGATTCCCATATTCCACCTTCAGCCTTGATTCAGTTTGGCTGAATGTAGACTTTTGGAAGAAAATTATTTTTTGCTCAGTTTTCAAAAATGTTGCTTAATTTTTCTTAAGACCTTCAATGTTGCTTTTAAAAGAGTAACGGCATTTTTATTCTTGATCTTTTATATGTGATATTTTATTTTTCTCTTCAGAAACTTTTAGAATAGTTTCTTTACCTGTGGAGTCATGGCATTTCAAGATGATACGCCCTGGGGTGGGTTTATTTTCTTTTATTGTGCTAGGCACTCACTGGACCATTTCCAATTGGAAATTCACATATTTAAGTTCTGGAATGTTTTTCTAATATGTTTTCTGTTTTTGAAAACTATCCAATTAATTGGATGTTTGTTGGATTTTCTTGATTGGTTCTTTGATTTTATCTGTTTCTCTCGTATCTTTAATCTACCATTTTTTATTTTAATCTAGTAGATTTATCTCTCAACTTCTAATTGAATTTTAAATTATGAGTATTATGCTTTGAATTCCCAAGAGCTTAATCATGCTGTCTAGCTGGTTAATCTAGAGCACCCTGTTCCTAGTGTATGAAGGCAATATTGCTTCTGAGGATTTTAATTTTTATTAGAGTTTTTATCTCTTGTGACATTTTCTTCTGCCCCGTGCATTGTTATTTCACCAGAATTCCCCGTTGTTTTTTCTCTTGGGTTTGATCATTTCATATTGGTGGCCTTCCTCAAATGCCTAGAGATGGCTTGCTATTTGTTCATATGTGGGTGATATGCTAAAAAATTGATGGGTCCGTGTGCAAGGGACCAGAGAAGTGTACTGGCAGGGCATCAGGCAGAAACCCAACTTACTTTCCGTTTTCCCACAGAAACATCCTCCAGTCTTCTTCCCGGGGGACAGGGTTGTAAGAGAAGTCAGGCTGGGTCCCTCCATTCAGGACACAGACATTAATCCTTATTTTCACCCTGTGGCCTCACTTTGGTGTTTTGTTGTGTTTGGAGTCCTAAAGTTTAGGGCCTCCCAGGTTCAATTTCCTTAAAGAATAAATGATCTCCTGAGGGCATAGCGAGGGGATAGGCAATAACCTGGACTCACTAGGTAGGGATGGGTACCCAGGAGGTCAGACTGTTCCTTAAGACTTGCAATTAATTTGGGCGTTTTCTGCTGGGAAAGGCAATCGTGCAGCGTCCTGCCCCTGAACTGTTGTCTAAGAATGGGCCTTGGGCCTGGACACTTCCTTACCAAGAGATAAAAGTCCTCCAGTCTGTACTCAGCTTATCTCCCTGTGAGGGACTTGGGTACTCCTTTGTTTGCTTAAGCTCCTTCATCTATGACTCTCAGGCTTGACCCCAGCTTTCTTTCAGACCCCCCCCAGGAGTGGTGGGGAGGGGACAGGGTGGGGAGGCACCTTCCTCTGCAGCAGGAAGTGGGTGCTTCAGTCACAGCACCTGTGCTGGCTGCAGAGCAACTGGACAGGGCGACTGACACACTGCCAGGGTCCCGGTCTAGTGCACTCTCTCCTCCTGCTGTAAGTTGGAGCCTGGTGTGTGCCTTCTCGGTTCTCAGCAACCTGGAATTGTGCACTGGTCTCTTCCCTGGGAGGCACTTACCTGCCTTTTGACCTTGGCTGCCGGGCCTGGCCACCCACGCTTTTTCTGTGGGAGCTAGTGCCTCCATTTCTGAGCTTTTCTGGGATTTTCAGGGCTTATTTCTCCTCAATACAGTCACGTGTTGCTTACTGAAAGGGACATGCTCTGAGAAAGGGGTCATTCCGTGATTTTGTTATGTGAACATCAGGGACTATTTACACAGAGCTAGATGGTCCAGCTAACTACACACTAAGGCTATACAGCGTGGCCTGTTGCTCTTACAACAAACCCGCACGGCATATTACTGTGCTGAATGCTGCAGGCAGTGGTAACACAACGCTAAGTATTCGTGTATCTACACATATCAAAACGTAGAAAAGGTACAGTAAAAATATGCTATTAAAGACAGAAAATGGAACACTTGTATAGCAGCACACTTACCAGGAATGCAGCTTGCAGGACTGGAAGTTGTTCTGGTGAGTGAAAGTGAAGGCCGGGAACATTACTGTACGTTTTTTATGTGACTGGCATCGAAGTAGGCTTATTTATACCAATCACCACCAACACATCAGTTGCCCTACAACGTTACAGCATCACTAGGCGAGGAATTTTTCATCACTAGGTGAGGAATTTTTCAGGGACCACCACTGTATTATATATAACGTCCCACTGTTGACCAAAATGTCACTAGGCAGTGTGTGACAGTGTTCACTTCAGCAGGCACTCATCATTGCACTTCTCACCAATGTTAAGTCTCACCACGCTTGGCTCTGCTGTGTCAATCGCCATTCTCTTTGTCTATCATTTTCAGATTTTTTGATTCCAGGTTACGGGTGTTTGGTCTTTTTTCCTAGATTCCATTTGTCAATACTACTGTGTCCTTAAGGACCATCCTATCTGGCACATAGTAGGCACTCAAATATCTGTTTTATGAGTTGAAGAATTTCTCAGATTCTGCTGCAATTTAGGGGTCAGTCTCTTTCTGAGAATTTAATGATCATGGTTGTGTAAAGGTATCGTGGAGATGGCCATCAGGAGGCAGTTGGAGGAATTCAGGTGAGATAATAATGGTTACTACTTCTAATAGATTGGACCAGAGGTAATTCATCGTTCCGGGTACTGACATTTTTACCCTTTGGATGTTTTTATCCTTCCGTCTCTCTGTGTTCTCCTCTAAGCTCTTATTTCCAGAAATAAATTAACAGCTCCAGACCTATAATTTATTGGCTCTTCTTGGTTACTTTTCTATGTGTTATTTGATCACAAGGGTGATTAAAATTCAAGTCATTTGGGAGAAATGGCATCTGTCATGAATGAGAGAGAAGCCCATCAACGCAGAAAAGTTGTAATTTATCAGAGAATCCTTCCTTGACCCACTCCCACCCTTGTTAAGATATTCTCAAACCCTGTGCATGCTTCCTCTGCAGTGCTTGTTAGAATTTGCCATGCATTAATTTTCAAATTATTATTCAGACAGGGGCTTGCTCTGTCAGCCAGACTGGAGTGCAGTGGTGTAACCACAGCACACTGCAACTTTCAACTCCCAGGCTTAAGCCATCCTCCGGGCTCAGCCTCCCAAGTTGCTAGAACTACAAGCACATTACACCATACCTGGCTAAATTTTTTTTTTTTTGGTAGAGATAAGGGTCTTACTCTTATTTCCCAGCTGGCCTCAAACTCCTGGCCTGGGATTATAGGCCTGAGCATGTGTCCTCAAATTATTTTTGATGACTCTTTTAATGGAGGTTAATCTCCATGAGTCAGGGACCACATTTATCTTGTCTTCTTTGTGATCTCTTAGCACTCAGCACAATGCTCAGAACAGAGTTGGTGTTCAACGGCTGTTTTTGTTTTTTTTTTTTTAGATAGAGTCTCACTATCACCTTTGGTAGAGTGCCGTGGTATCACAGCTCACACCAACCTCCAATGCCTGGGCTCAGGCGATTCTCTTGCCTCAGCCTCCCGAGTAGCTGGGACTACAGGCACCCGCCACAATGCCCTGATATTTTTTGTTGCAGTTTGGCTGGGGCCGGGTTCAAACCTGCCACCCTGGGTATATGGGGCTGGCGCCCTATTCACTGAGCCACAGGTGCCGCCCAATGGCTGTCTTTTGAATGAATGAATGAATGAGGAACTTGTGAAACCCTAGGCCACTCAGATGTCTGTGCTGACAACATTCACGTGCAGGGTAAACAGCTCTTATGCACACTTCGCCTCAT
This sequence comes from Nycticebus coucang, assembly GCF_027406575.1. Taxonomy (NCBI): domain Eukaryota; kingdom Metazoa; phylum Chordata; class Mammalia; order Primates; family Lorisidae; genus Nycticebus; species Nycticebus coucang. The sequence continues at coordinate 82,024,706 of NC_069789.1, forward strand.
TCTATTGCCAAGTATAAATGCCTTGTGACCAAATAAGAAATGGGTAAGTTTTGCGAGGGCTCATTTTCTGAAGTTGGCCAAACAGGGGAGAAATGAATACCTGACATGAAATTAATTTATAAATCAGTTTATTTACAGATTTTATCTTTCCTTAAAGTACATTTCAGTTAACAAATCTATTTACACAGGTATACATGGGAATTAATCCCAGTTAATTTACAGATTATACTTACAAACCACACCCTCAAGTCTGTGCAAAACTGCACTGCATGTGACTATTGGCTGAAAATGGCCTGATGACCAGGCTATTTACACATACACAGTAAACGGGTTTATTTTTCATGTCTGCACAGTACAGTACATACAAGGAGGCCAAGCCTCCCAGAGAATGCTTTGCAATGTGTTTACCAAGAAGGCTTTGCAAAGTCAGAAGGAAAAGCTATTAAACATAGGTTAATTAAAATGACAGTACCTCCTTTACATCAGTTTACATTTTTTCTTCACATTTTTATAATACAAAGATATTTTATTGAATTGCTGCACAACCAGTTTAAGATGATTTGTAAACATGTAAATTCCTACAATTTGCATTAAACATCATTGTAGTTTCTATCATTTGCTCTTTGAATTAATGTTTTATTCACTAGTATTCTTAAGGTAGTAAAAGGAAGATGTAAGTTGAATTTCTTGCAGAAAAGTTATGAGTCTCTAATGCTGTGCTACAGAAATTCTTTTGCAAGTACACACTTTATTCAAGTATTGCAAAAAGCTAAGGCCACTTTTTTCAAGACAAGAAAGTGAACAAAACTGTTTTTATCAATAGGCCACAACACTCTTATGAGCAATGAAATCTCTTTTGAAAGATAGTTTCTCAGAGACCTGTAGTCACAGAAGGAATTTTCTTTTCTTTTAGGTAAAAGAAAAACAAATTACCTTCCTTATCAACTACTTTTAAGCTCTTCACACTTTTCCCTAGAGTAAAAATTCCTGTTTAGACCTGAAGAGGGAATCTATACCCTGTAGTTATTTAACCCAGAGTTAACCACTCTGGATAGCACAAATTGTTTTGGACTCAGAAGTAAATCTGAAGCCTGTATGTTGGTTTACTACTAAATTCTGATAGTGCTATTCTAAAAGATATTACTGCTGATGCAAAGATCTTTTTTGTAGAGGAATTATGAAGAAAGAGTAAAAGAGGATGTGGGTGTAGGGAGAAGGAACAAAGATTAGAAGAGGGAATATTAGGTTCTTGGTTAAGAGGCAGAGTTTGATTAAAAAGATACCAATATGGAACGAGTGACTGAGTTTCCATATTTATCATTCTGAATCCTAACAATAAACCCTTTTCAATTAGATCCAAATAGGTAAAATAATAAGAAATCTGTTAACTACAGATTCCCCTGTTTCTTGCTACCAAACTATGGACAATCATTTCTAGCAAAGAGTAAAACTGATCTTTTCCTGCCTCTCATCTGGAACCCAGGGTTCTTAAGATAGTAAAGACAGCTGGAGTATGTTAGGATGGTTACCGCCACATTCTTGGCAGCATTTTCTTACAAGGGAACTCTAGACTTATGACATTTTTTCCTTTTCTGGAATCATAATGTCATAAAGAGTAAAGATAAACTTCTTATTACAAATTGATTTTAGGTCCAAATGATTAAGATGTAAAAACAATCTATATTCCTATAACATTTTGATATTCATTTATAAAAAATTTACAGCAGCTGTAGAATTTCAGTATCATAAGGACAATGTGATCCTACAAACAGTCAAAGGATGTAGACAAGATGTATTTCTGTCTTCCAAATAATACAAACTGAGAAGAAAAGCTTTTGCTTTTTCTTGGCTACATGAAAATAATATTTCTAAATTACTGGTTAATAACCCCAAGAAACCTTTGTTTATCTTAGTTGATTTGCTCATTATGGCTACAAGACTACAGCTCAATGTCAAAAGCCCAGAAGAAATGCTGGTAATACATCAATATGAGCATTTCCCAAGACTCAATCACAACATTTCAGTGCTTTCCTTATTTGTCAAGAGCTATCATACCAGTCATTGTGCAAAATGCAAATATTCCAATGATTATTTCATTAACTTTCTTATAATGACAAGATAAAACCAAAGAGAAATGGAAGTGTGCATAGTGAAACACTGACGATGAAAAGGCAAATTTGGAGGAAAGATGCAAAAATGAAAAAATGTGCACACTTAAAGATTATACCATCTTTGGGGTTTTTCTAACCTATTTTGAAGCTGTAACATTCTATGATATTTGTAAATATGAATCTAGTAGATGTCTTATTATCATGCTTCTAATCAGGACCTTCAATATTAAGGCATTTACATTCACGCCTAAGATTATACACATTCTTCTAGATTACTTGAAGAGGGATAGGACTGATTAAGAGAAACCAGTCAAGAAGGCAGGGTACTGAGGTCCCAGGAGAGCACTTTACATGCTCTAATGTAGCAGCTAGAGTCTATAGATTTCTTTCAGATACAGGTAATAATTGTGAGAAGCAACGCTGTAAGAGAGGCAAAATTAAATTGCAGAGTCTTTAAATCATCTTATCCTGTTTTTGCTACTGCAGGTAATCTTGGAAAAGCCCACTTTCTTTTCACTGAATTAAACTGACTTTTTTGATATGTGTATGGGTTTGTTAAAACCATAGGTTTCCTGTGCAAAGACTGTGAACCATAGAAGCTTCAAGACAGAGGTTTAACCATTACAAGAAGAAAATTTCACTTCTGAATAGAGACACACATTTTCAACTTAATAATTTATCTTAAAATAAATTAAAAAATGTTCTATAGAGCAAAACAAGCACACAAACAATAGACAGTATCTTTTTGTCTTTGGTGCACACACTCATTTCCTAAATCATTCAAGTAACAGCGTCTCTGACTTCCTGGGGAGAGATGGGAGTTGAAGGTTTGAAGGCCAAAATGAATTATTTCCACTTTTGCCATGCCTGGATGCCTGAGATGGTCCTGAGTATCTGTGAGTCTGGAAGCAGCTGGTTAGAGGTTTAGAACAAGTAAGAAAAATGCAGGGGTAAACCAAGGAGTAGAAGACCCAGTCCTGCATCAGTCCTTTGAGCCCAGTCTTCAGTGAGGGCATGTCTTTGTTTTCACGCCCATATAGAGAAAACAAAACATAATGCAAAGTTTACATTTCTTTAGATAGTGCTCAGAAAGCAAAGCTATTGTTTATCCTGTTACTTGACAGTCCACTTGGAGCTGCTCAACTGCAATAATGGGAAAAAATGTTCTTCAAAAAGAAATGAAATAAACTCCAGAATGTGAAGTAGGCAGGCATTGTTAAACTTGCCTATTCTAGAAGTGGTTAATTAGGGTCTAATACTGTTTAGGGACTATAAGGTCCACTTATAACTTTCATGGTATAGACCAGGATTACATTTCAAAAATGATGATGCATTTACCTGTAGACCTCTCCTGCCTGACTTCAGAAGTGATCCCCTAGTCTAAGCTCAGAGGTAAGTCTGGTGTTTTCAGCCCTCACCTTAGAACTAGTAGGGGTGCTAACAAGAGGTGTAGGATTATACTGTGTTTCGACATCAGGAGTGTGACCCTGCCCACCGAAAATAACCAGGTAATCCAGTGGATAGTCTCTAAAGGCAAAGGCTGCAGTACCACACACACTGCATCATCCCATGGACTCCAAACCAGTAGTCTTTAAGGAGAACTACAAGGTCTGGAAGTGCTCTTGCTACGATGGAGATGGAGTGTGTGTCAGGAGGCAGAAAGGCCCAGGACTCATATTAGCACTCAGTGTTGGATTTATTTGCAAGATGTCACACAAGTAGCGTTCTCCCCTGTTTTTCACTGATCTGATTCAGAACATCAATAGTATCTTTAATCAAGGTCTCAAAGATCCCATCGGCTAGCTGCATTTTCACACACAACTCATCCTCATCATAGTTCACCCACTGTGCCTCCTCCTCATGGAGCTCTTGAACCTAGAATTTAGAAGACAACAAACAAGGTTAGAAAATCTCTGTCACACAAAAGCTATGAAATTACTTATATTTGTTGACTCTGAAGTCTAATCCATGGAAGTACAGTCCAAGTTAATAGCTGGAGAGAAATGGTAAATTATGTGACATCAATACACTTTTAAAAATTGCAACAAGTTTAAAAAAACTCAATCGCCAAATAAAATTAAAATTGCTTCCAAACTACACTGAAACTTGAAAATAGTCCGGTATTTTATAGATATTAAGGATTACAAGTATCATGTCTATATCAACATAAGGAAATATGTATAGAAATTTGAGGGGAAGTGAAGAACATGAAATACTAACTACAGACGCTCTTTATGATGGGATTACAACTGAAACTCACAGTAAAACTGAAGTGCTGTAAGTGAAAAACAGTTACTACACCTATCTTGCCAAATATCACAGTCTAGCATAGCCTACTTTAAATATTCTCAGAACACTGACATTAGCCTACAATTAGGCAAAATCCTCTGCCACACAGCACACTGGAGATATCGGCTGTGGACCCTCGTGACTGTGTGGCTGACGGGAAGCTGGGCTTACTGCCACTGCCCAGCATCAGGAGAGTAGCAAACCACTACCACTTTATCACTAGCCCAGGAAAAGATCAAAATTCAAAATCCCAATTATGGTTTCTACTGAATTTGTATTACTTTCCCAAGTTGAAAAATAGTTAAGTCATAAGTTAGAGACATCTGTATATGGATTTATAATTATAAAATGTATATATCCAAGATAATATTGGATATGATTCCAAAGTATTATAAACAAATAACATTTAATATTTCTCACTGTATTTCTAAAATGAAATACTGCTTAATTTTATCTTTAAAGAAATCACTGATATATAATAATTGCTTTTTGCATTTTGGATTCTGGGACTCCTAGGTAAATAAAAAGTAAATTAAAAATAAATGCCCCAGAATTAATGCTTGTTTACAAAAAAAATTTTTTTAAATTTCATTATAAAATAAACTCATTAGCCCAGCATGGTAGCTTATGCCTGTAATCTTTGTACTTTGGAAGGCTAGGGAGGGGAGATCCCTTGAGTTCAGGAGTTCAAGACCAGCCTGAGCAAGAGCGAGACCTGTCTCTACTAAAACTACAAAAAACTAACCAGGTATAGTAGTGGTGGTGCAGACAGGTGGTCCCAGCTACTCAGGAGGCTGAGGCAGGAGGATCACTTGAGCCCATGACTTTGAGGTTGCTGTGGGCTATGATGCCACTACACCCTAGCCAGAGTGATAGAGCAAGACCATGTCTCAAATGCACATATACACATATAATTAGATTTATTATACATAATGACATTGTGAATGGGATAGAGGCCCGGTAGAGAAAGGAGACAGTGAGCCCTGATTTAGTCACAAATTCAGTTAATGCAGTCATAGAGGTCTCTAACCAAAAATCTAACTTGGCAAAAAAAAAAAGTCAAGTGACAACAAGCTCTTTGCTTGCCCTGATCAAAGTTTCATCTTGCAAAAGGCAGAGAAATTGATGATAGGAGGCGCTTGTACTCTGGATCCCATTATGAGGCGATGAGACCACATCGTCCTGAAGTCAGAGGGGAGAGGGGAAGAACAGCACTGTCCAACGTATACCACGGGCTGCAGTTGACAGAGTATATGACAAGGTGGCTGCCACATTTTTTTTTTTGAGAAAGGTTGTTTGAAGGATATGTGAATATTCCTTCCTCTGTTCTCTAATATGCCACCAAAAAAGGATTCTGTGGTTGAGTAAGTTTAAAGAACACCGTCTGGGAGATATACAATGTTATTAGAGAGAAGTCCACCAGTAAAGAAACTTGTTTAGGCTGGGTGCAGTGGCTCACGCCTGTAATCTCAGCACTTTGAAAGGCTAAGTGGGGGAGGATCACTTAAGACCAGGAGTTCAAGATTAGCCTGGGCAACATAGTGATACCCTGTATCTACAAAACATTTTTAAAATTAGCTGCGCTTGGTGGCACATGCTTGTAGTCCCAGCTACTCAGGACGCTGAGATGGGAGGATTGCTTGAGTCTACAGTTTGAGGTTAGAGTGAGCTATGGTCTCGCCACTGCACTCTAGTCTGGGAGAAAGAGGGAGATACTGTCTCTAAAAAACAAATGAACAAAACAAAATTTCTTTAACTCAGAGTTTCTTATAGTTATGTGACCACAGAACCATGTTGTGGGAGTATGTAAGAATTACTTATCGGGTGGCACCTATGGCTCAGTCGGTAAGGCGCCGGCCCCATATACCGAGGGTGGCGGGTTCAAACCCGGCCCCGGCCAAACTGCAACCAAAAAATAGCTGGGCGTTGTGGCGGGCGCCTGTAGTCCCAGCTACTCGGAAGGCTGAGGCAAGAGAATCGCTTAAGCCCAGGAGTTGGAGGTTGCTGTGAGCTGTGTGAGGCCACGGCACTCTACCGAGGGCCATAAAGTGAGACTCTGTCTCTACAAAAAAAAAAAAAATATTGGTAACAACAACAAAATAGCTGGGCATTATGGCAGGCACCTGTAGTCCCAGCTACTTGGGAGGCTGAGGCAAGAGAATCGCTTAAGCCCAGGAGTTGGAGGTTGCTGTGAGCTGTGTGAGGCCACGGCACTCTACTGAGGGCCGTAAAGTGAGACTCTGTCTCTACAAAAAAAAAAAAAAAAAAAGGTTAAAAAAAAAAGAATTACTTATCAAACTACAAAAAAATTGGTATTCCTCTCTTATGAAGGATACAAGAAACAGCCTAATAATGTAAGACTCCTCAAACTAGTGCTGAGGGATATCTATATTCTAGGTGTGCCTACACAAAAGATTTCACATTCCCAGTGAATTTGTTTGGTCAAGGCTGCACAGCTTGGCATGTAATCAACAAGTTCTCTTAGCCTTTACTATTAAATCTGTTCTTTGAGCAATTTCCTCCTCAAAAACAACATGAAGGGAAAACGGTCCTAAGGAAATCTTTTCCACAGTTGTTGTAGAAATATATGCTTGCCAAGTTTTTTATCTCTCTCAGTGAAACCTCAATGCAGCCCCCATTGAATATAAGACTTCAGTATTGGGAAAAGCTTTGCTCCTCCTTTAGAATAGGAAGTATTTTTTTTTTAGTCAGTGAGAACACGATGTTTTCCATTTTCTAGCCATCAGAAAGCCCCAACATAAATTGGAATTTCAACCCTAGCAACTAAGGAATCTCACAGCCTGTAAATATTTCTATTTTTAAAAATTCTGATATTATTTTATTATTTATTTATTTATTTGAGAGAGAATCTCACTCGTCACCCTGGGTAGAGTGCTGTGGCGTCATAGTTCACAGCAACCTCAAATTCTTCGGCTCAAGTGATCCTCCTGCCTCAGCTTCCCAAAAAGCTGAGACTACAGGCACCTGCCAGGTTGCCTGGCTAGTTTTTGTATTTTCAGTAGAGATGGGATCTTGCTCTTGCTCAGGCTGGTCTCCAACTCCTGAACTCAAGCAATCCACCCGCCTAAGCCTCCCAGAGTGCTAGGATTACAGGTGTGAGCTACCACGCTCAGCTATTATTCTGATATTTAGAGTCTATTACACTTTCTGCTACTCCTAAAGATATATGTATGTGTGTATGTTTATATTTAAGTGAATAAATACGATATAGAAAACAATTACATTTAAAAGTCAGCAATTTCATTGTCTTTATTTTTTTGAGACAGAATCTTCCTCTGTCACCTTGGGTAGAGTGCAGTGGCATCATCATTCCTGCCTCAGCCTCCCGAGTAGCTGGAACTATAGGCACATGCCACCATGGCTGCTAATTCTTTCTATTTTTTCCTATCCTTTATTAAAAAGATTTGTTCTGTAAAATTTGGATTCAGTCAAAAGTCAGCACATAAGGATCTTTTCTCCTTATAGCCCTGAGGCTAAAGGTTCACCACCCCTGCATGAAGCTGGGCTATATAATAATATGCTCAAAGAAAGAACTCCAAAATGTGTTGGTAGCATAGAATGATGGGCCAGCTTAAACAAGATGAAGAAATAAAATAAGGTAATATTGCACCTGTAATAAGGTGCAAAAATCACTACAAAAATAGAGGTTGGGATTTTGGTCTTAGGGTATTCCTAAGTTCCTATGAGTATGATATAGCAAAAAATAAAAGAAAAAAGGAGGTTGTCTGTACTAATCAGACAATATGCAAAACACTGTTCGACCAATTCAGAGCACTATAATAAGAGAAACACTGACAAAGAGCTATAGTTGCTGCTGAAGGGGCTCAATACCATATAAGAAAATAGAGAAAATCAATGTTTAACGGGGAAAAGACTCAGGTAAGACATAATAGCTGCTTCAAAAAGGTATAAGAAAAACTAAAATTCTTTTGTAAAGCCCCAAAGCTATAGAATCAAATTGTAATTATGTGAAGAACAATTTAGACTTACTATGAGAAAGAGTTTATAGATCAGAGAAACTAAGGAGCTTTTAAGTATCTTATGAGATCACAGGTTGTAAAGAAGGGTCAGTTATTAGCTAGACATTTCACCACAGGATTTGTCACTTTATGCGCAATTCTACATATAGCAGGGAGATTTTTCAAGGCTACTGTACATAAAAGATTTACAAAAGTTAGCCTAATTACTTGTGACTCATTTCACATCATATATACTTTGAGAAATGTACTGCCAACAACAGCTTAAGTTCTTGAGGTACCCTAAGAAGTACATGTATCAACACCTTTGTCTGTGAAGGGACAAAGGAAGAGTGAATGAGGACCAGAGCTAAAAGAAAGATTTCTCTTCTTCTTTTTTTGGCTAACATAGGCCATATGTCTAAAAAACATTAAAACATTGTTTGTATTTACCCACCTCAAATAATGCCTAAAACACATAGAAAGTGAGACTCATGAGTGACCTTCCTAGACAAGCAATATCTGAAATACACATTTTCTTAATCTGGAAGAACCAACTGTTTATTATGAAATGGTTTGTATAATTTCTCATATTTACAATTGTTTTAAAAGGATAAGGTTCGGTTTGATAAAAGAATCATTCACCATGATAAGTAGGACTTATCTCTGGGATATTAAGATGGTTTTACATTCACAAGTCAGTAAATGTGATATATAACATAGAAATGAAGGATAAAAATCCTATTATTTCAATAAATACAGAAAAAACTTGGACAAAATTCAAAGCTTTTTTTAATAACAAAAATTCTAAATAGCTCTTTATGACTTAGTGTCAAACATCTGTTCTAAAACTTATCATAGCAATATACTCACTGAATTGTCTGAACAAATTTGATTAGCATCAACTTCTGGGAATAGTTTCTAGCTATTGACTTTGGGATGTTATTTTTAAATATTGGCCATTATATGGTTTAACCAAAATCCAGAAGAATGTCGGGTATTTAGGCATATAACTGCAGGTTAATTGGAAGAGAAAGACATTTTAATCTAATGTTGAACAGGGGAAATACTGATGGTATTAATTTATTAGCTTGGCTAATGGGAATAATCTTACTATTGTAAGACAGACTAAGATAGTGCTGTCTTTGTGTAAATGGCTCTTTCCTAAAAAGTGTCCGCAATAAACAATCGGGGGTGCCTAAAAAAAATTCTGAACAGGTTAGGGATAGAGGAGATATACCATACAACACAGTAAAGGCCATTTTTAACAAAACAATATCTAATGTCATTCTCAAAAGTGAAAAGTTGAAAACTTTTCCTCTAAGATCAGAGATAAGAGAAGGATGCTCACGCTCACTCCTTTTTTTAACATAGTACTGAAAGTCGTAGCCAGAGCAATCAGGGAAGAGAAAGAAATAAAAGACCTTCTAATAGGGAAAAGAGAAGCAAAATTGTTTCTATTTGCTTATGACATGAACTTACGTATAGAAAATTCCAAAGATTTACCAAAAACTATCAACTAAAAAATGAATTCAGTAAAGTTCCAGTATACAAAAATCAACATACAAAAATCAGCCATGTTTCTGTGTAATAATAATGAACTACCCATTGAGGAAATTAAGAAAACAATCTCTTTTGTGATAGAAACAAAATAATTAAAACATTCAGGGGGCTTGGCGCCCATAGCACAGTGGTTATGGCGCCAGCCACATACACCTAGGGTGGCGGATGTGAACCCAGCCAGGGCCAGCTAAACAACTGCAACAATAAAATAGCCAGGCATTGTGGCGGGCGCCTATAGTCCCAGCGACTTGGGAGGCTGAGGCAAGAGAATCGCTTAAGCCCAAGAGTTTCAGGTTGCTGTGAGAGACTCTGTCTCAAAAATAAATAAATAAACAAATACTCAGGTGTAATTTTAACCAAGGAGGTGAAAGACCTAAATACTGAAAACTTAAAACATTACTGAAATTTAAGAAAACATAAATAAAAGTTATCCCATCTTCATTAACTAGAAAAATTAATATTGTGAAAATGTCCATACTATCCAAAGTGATCTACAGATTTAGTGCCATCCCTATCAAAATTCCAATACTGTCCATTCATAGTGGCTCATACTTGTAATCCTAGCAATTTGGGAGGCCATGGCAGGAGGACTGCTCAAGGCCAAGAGTTTGAGAGCATCCTGAGCAAAATCGAGACACTCTCTCTACAAAAACTAAAAAATTAGCTGGGTGTAGTGGTGCACACTTATAGGCCCAACTACTCAGGCGGCTGAAGCAAGAGGATGGCTTGAGCTCAGGAGTTCGAGATTGCAATGAGCTATGATGAGGCTACTGTATGCCAGCCTGGATGAGAAAGTGAGACCCTGCCTAAACAAAAAAAAAAAAAAAAAAAAACCAAAAAATCAACATCATTTTTCACAGAAATAGAATACTCCCCACATTTGTATATAGAATCACAAGACCCCCCCCCCAATAGCTGAAATAATCTTAAACAAAAAGAACAAAGCTGGAGACATCACACCACTTGATTTTAAGATATAAGTAAATATAATCAAAACAGCATGGTACTGGCATAAAAACAGACACTTCAACCAGTGTTACAAAATAGAAAGCCCAGAAATAAATCCATACTTTTTTTTTTTTCCAGAGACAGAGTCTCACTTTGTCGCCCTGGGTAGAGTGCTGTGGCGTCACAGCTCACAGCAACCACCAGCTCTTGGGCTTAGGCAATTCTCTTGCCTCAGCCTCCCGAGTAGCTGGAGCATTTTGTGTTGCAGTTTGGCCAAGGCTGGGTTTGAATCTGCCACCCTGAGGCGTATGGGGCCAGTGCCCTACTCACTGAGCCACAGGGACCATCCCAATAAATCCATGCATTTATGGTCAACTGATTTTTGAAAAAGGTGCTAAGAACACACAATGGGGAAAGGATAGTCTCTTCAATAAATGGTGCTGGGAAAACTGGATTGCCACATGCAGAAGAATGAAATTATATCTTTATTTTCTAGCATATACAAAAATCAACTCAAAATTAAATACTTAAATATAAGGCCTGAAACTATAAAAGTGCAAGAAGATAACACGGCTAAAGCTCCACAACATTGGTCCAGGCAATGATTTTTTTGTTAAGACACCAAAAGCACAGGCAACAAAAGCAAAAATAGACAAATGGGATGACATCAAGCTGAAAAGCTGCTGTACAGCAAAGGAAGCAAATAACAAAGTGAAGAGACAACCAACAAGAATGGGAAGAAATATTAGCAAATTACATATCTGTTAATGAATATCCCAAATACACAAGGAACTCAACTCAATAGCAATAAATAACCCAATTAAATGGGTTAAGGTCCTGAATAAACATTGCTCAAGAAAAGCCATACAGGGCGGCACCTGTGGCTCAGTGAGTAGGGCGCCGGCCCCATATACCGAAGGTGGCGGGTTCAAACCCAACCCCCGCCAAACCTGCAACAACAACAAAATGATAGCTGGGCATTGTGGTGGGCGCCTGTAGTCACAGCTACTCGGGAGGCTGAGGCAAGAGAATTGCCTAAGCCCAAAAGCTGGAGGTTACTGTGAGCTGTGATGCCTTGGCACTCTACCGAGGGCGATGAAGTGAGATTCTGTCTCTAAAAAAAAAAAAAAGAAAAGCCATACAAATGACCAACAGGGACGTGAAAAAAATGCTTAGCATCACTAATCATTAGAGAAATACAAATTAAAACCACAGTGAGATATCACCTCACACCTGTTGGATTGGCTTTTTTCAAAAAGATGAAAGATAAGTATTGGCAAGAGAAAGGGGAAGAAAAGGGAAGCCTTGTTGGTGGGAATGTAAATTAGTACATCCATTGTGGAAAATGATATGGAGGTTTCTCAGAATATTAAAAACAGCATTATCATATGACCTAGTAATCCCACTTCTGAGAATAGATCTAAAGGAGTTGAAATCAATATGCTGAAGGGATATTTGCACTCCCATGTTCACTGTAGCATTATTCACAATAGCCAAGATACAGAATCAATTTAAATGACCATCGACAAATGGATGAAGACAATGTGGTATATACAATGGAATACTAAAAAAGAAGGAAATTCTGTCATTTGGCATAACATGGGTGAACCTGGAGGATATTATACTAAGTGAAATAAGCCAGGCTCAGAAAGACAAATATTGCATGATTTTACTTATATGTGGAATCTAAAAATTTGAGCTCAGGGAAGTAGAGAGTAGAATGATGGTTATCTAAGGCTGGGGGTGTAGAGAATGGAGAATTGTTGATCAAAGCGTACTATGTTTCAGACAAATCAGTGCATGGACTTCATCTCTCCTCATCTACACTTTCTTAGTCTCATGGTTTTGACTACCATCTGTATGTTCACCACACCCAAATTTGTATCTGTAGCCTAGTACTCTTGGTTAAACTCCAGACTCATATAGGCTACTCGTGTCTTTGCCCACATTTCCCACCCTCCCTTCAATCTCTTCTCAACACAGCAGCTATAGCGATTCTGTCAAGTCAGATGATGTCACTTTCCTGCTCAAAACGTTGAATCTCTCACTCAGGAGGAGTAAGTTTTGAGATCTATTGCACAGCAGGATAATTTCAGTCAATAATAATGTATATTTCAAATAACTAAGAATACCAGAATGTTTACTGCAGATCAGTTCACAATTACCAAGATGTGGTAGCAACTCAAGTGCCCATCAACCCATGACTAGATTAACAAACTGTGGTTTTTGTATACCATGGAATACTATTCAGCCATTTACATTTTTTATGTTTACATAGATGGAATTGAAACACATTCTTAGTAAAGTATCTCAAGAATGGAGGAAAAAGTATCAAATGTACTCAATACTAATATGAAACCCATATGTAAACAACTACATGCCCACATGAAAGATAAAACACAAGCACAGTCTAGCCTGAGGGTGACTGGAGGGATCTCACCGAATGTGCACAATATGAGGGTTCAGCAAGGCCCCTGGGTGAGGGGCTCAACTACAGCTTGAACTCTACCTTAGAACTGAAAACAATGTAACCTAAACATTTATACACTCATACTAATCTGAAATCAACCTTTGGAACACGGGAGTACTTCAGGAATCAGTGCAAGGACTGACAGCAATCCTGTCAAGTCAGATGATGTCACTGTCCTGCTCAGAACATTGAATCTCTCACTCAGACTAAAAACTAAAGTCCTTAAGACCTCCACAGTTGACCATCTCCCTGCATTAACCACCTCAAGTTGACCTAATTTTCATAGACCGGACATGCACCACATGTATGTGTCATTACAAGGCCTCGTTCCTTAGGTTGACCATCTACATATGATGACCAGTTTGTTATAGCCCCCTGGGTGATTAAATTAACAGAGGTTCTATTGTATTTCATAATTAAACATGAAAAAGACTTAGAAAAATAGCAAGCAACAGGTAAAAAAAGGTAACAAAATTATGTAGAAAAAATAAGCTCATTCTGACTAAAAAAACTGATAATAGGTAGTGCTGGCAAAGACATTACCACTGCTCTCATATATAGTGCTGGTGAGTATATAACCTTCCCAGAGGTTGTCATGCAGTGCCTTTTAAGCCATGTTAAGGGATTTGGATTTTATCTTAAAAACAATGGGTTAAGCAAGAGAAATCATAAGATTTGATTTTCAGTTTTTAAAAATCACAGAAGACTACATCAAAACGAACAGGAATATGAATAAGAAAGTTATTACAGGTTGAGCATTCCAAATCTGAAAATCTGAAATCTGAAATACTTTTGGTTCTAAGCGTTTTGGATAAGGGATATTCAACCTGTATAGATGAAAGATGCCTGGTGAGGAGTATTAAAGGCTCTTATTTCTTGGGTACTTAACATTACTTAACATCTTTCAATCTAAATTTCTTTATTTGTAAAACATAGACTAACAGTCATTCCCACCTCACATAATTATTGTTAGTATCAAATAAGGCATGTGAAAGAATGATAAAGTATAAAACCCCACATTATCTATATAGTTATTGCTGAGTAAATGAAGCGCTAATTAGGTACATACATGGGGCAAACTGAAATTTAAGCATTGCACTTTTAAAAAAAATTATATGAGGGCGGCGCCTGTGGCTCAGTGGGTTAGGGCGCTGGCCCCATATACCGAGGGTGGCGGGTTCAGGCCCGGCCCTGGCCAAACTGCAACAACAACAAAAAAATAGCCAGGTATTGTGGCGGGCGCCTGTAGTCCCAGCTACTCGGGAGGCTGAGGCAAGAGAATCACCTAAGCCCTGGAGTTGGAGGTTGCTGTGAGCTGTGTGACGCCATGGCACTCTACCGAGGGTGATAGAGTGAGATTGTCTCTAAAAATAAAAAGAAATGAAATTATATGAATGTTAATATAGACAAGATAGAAAGTCCAGAATTAAAATGTCCAGAGGTACGTCTGAATCAAGTAACATCTGAGGTTGCTACGGTCTGCTACTACTCTTTTTCTAGAGGAGACAAAAGACTCTTCTTTTTTTGTTTTTACAAACTCTTTCTACTGTCGAGAAAAACCAAATAAATCCTATCCAGCTAAAGTTCTGGATAATGATAATAATGATGAAATGATAACACCTAATTTTCACTGAATTATGTACAGGGAACTGTTCTAATTGCTTTACACATGTATAAATATATAATCACTTAATTCTCTTAATAATTTTATCAGGTAGGTACTATTATCTTCATCACTGTCATCTTCATTTTGTGATAGGGAAATGAAGCACAAAAAGGTTAAATAAACTACATCCATTCATTGTTAATGCACTCATTATCTACCAACTGCCAGCTGTGTCTAATCCTCTAGACTTCAGACCCCTAGATAGAGAGCCCACGTGGAGACTCCCGAGCGAGTTCTTCATTCAGTTCTTTCCCCCTTCCAGAAGCTCTGGTGCTTTTTTACTTCTGTATTCCTTTCTAACTTCTAATAAATAAACTTGTCCATGATTACATATCAAATAAGTGGCAGAATATGGATTTAAACTCAGGCAGTCTGGCTCCAAAGTCTGCACGGGTCTCTTTCCTATTTTGAGACAGAGTCTCAGATGTCACCCGGGCTGCAGGGCAGTGGCAAACTCAGCTCACGACAGCCATAACCTCCTGGGCTCCAGTGATACTCCTGCCTCAGCTTCCCAAGGAACTGGGACTATAAGCACGTGCCACCACATTGGGCTGTTTTTCTTTGCTTTTGTAAACATGGGGTTTTTTTTTACAAATCTGTAATTTTATTAAGACAAAAACTGACAATGGTATGAAGTTTACATTTAAACAGTTTTCACAGAAATCTAACACATGCCTAAAAGGTTTTAACAATGTAGCTCTGGTTGGCAAGTCTAGATGTCAAGAACTGATGATCTTAGGCGGTGCCTGTGGCTCAGTCGGTAAGGCGCCGGCCCCATATACCGAGGGTGGCGGGTTCAAGCCCGGCCCCGGCCAAACTGCAACCAAAAAATAGCCGGGCGTTGTGGCGGGCGCCTGTAGTCCCAGTTACTCGGGAGGCTGAGGCAAGAGAATCGCTTAAGCACAGGAGTTGGAGGTTGCTGTGAGCTGTGTGAGGCCATGGCACTCTACCGAGGGCCATAAAGTGAGACTCTGTCTCTACAAAAAAAAAAAAAAAACATTTGTTGTGTTTTACACTGAACCACTGCCCCAGTATGAAAGTTCAATCTCCTAAGCCCAGGGCTTTTGAAATCATTCAACTCTTAAACCGTTTCAATGAAACTTGTACTGTCAGTGACTGAACCCTACTACCAATGGGTTTTAGAGTTCAAAGTTCAAAAAAACTAAGAGCATGAGCCCTTGTCTTCCCTACGCTCTCATCTCCTATACCACCCTTTCCCCCAATACCTCAGCCAGTAGCTTGGATGAATAAGCTGGTATTTATAACTTCATAACTGGAAAAGGGTCATCTTGTTTAATTTCAGGAATTAGCACCTCGAAGACAGAATGATCTCCTCATGAATATTTTCCAATAAAAGACTTTTCTCAATCAGTTTCTATCTCCAAAATGGCAGCTTTGGTAACTTGCAAGCTGGCTTAGTTCTTTGTGGGGAAGCAATAAGCTCAGCAAGGAACACCTTGGCTGATAGGTTTCAGGCATCCACAGCTCTTAAACAGTCTCTCACAGTCCTCATTTATGGTGCCAATGACATTTTTTTGAAAAGGTAAAATATTATGGACATAGAAGCAAATCATTAGTTGTCTGTTTTTTTCCATTATTTCACCATTTCCCCAATCAGGCCCCAAATTCTAAGCAAAATGATCCTACTTATCTTCCTTCTTTTCCACCCTATCCCTCCCGCCCCAAATAATACACCAGTAATAGCCAAAAACAACACACATGCTCCACTGTAAAAATGCAGAATTAACACTACTGGGAAGAAGGCTGTGGGTTGTGGAGATGCTCTTTGAAGTTCTACAGTTTCTGCTCTCCCACACACCCAATTCTGCAAGTTTCGTCCTTCATAGAAGGCTTTTTGCTTTTCTCAGCAAAGTGCAGAATGGGTTGCCTCGAAACACTTATTCCCCTTCCCCTCCACTGGGATGGGTGTGAAAACTATACAGCTTGAAGTGCTTTAAAGCACTTTGGGCTGCTGCAGGGCACAGAAACTATACTGGTTCTTCAAAGGACATCTTCTCAAGCTACCTCTATGGTATCAAGACAAGTAAAATTCCTTCCCACCCCACTTGAAACCCACAGTCAGATGTGACAGGGACTGATACTTCAGGGAAGTTAATTCTTGTCATCTTTTTTGTCATCATCCTCTGAGGTGTAGGAATGCCATATCAGCCTTTCCTCATAGAAGGATATGACAACCTGTGGGCACGTGACATTGGCTTCCTTAGCAAGGACCGGGTCAGCCTCATCAGAGTTTTTCCATTTCATCAGGAACATGAGCTCTCCACTGGAGTCTGCGGCTCCAAACCCCGGGCAAAGCCTCGTGGCTTTTCTGACTTTTCTTTGGTTTGCTTTCCTCTCCCTTATCTTCAGAATCACAATCAGCTTTGTGCTTACCTCCCTCTGAGGTCAGGGCAATCCAGATTCTCTTCTGGCTCCCATGTGTTGTCCTCATTTGAGAAACCCTTCCACTTCAGGAACTCCTCCACTTTGCCCTTTACCACTCGACGGTCAAGAACTTTTTCCACTACACACTCCTCTTCCTCGTCTTCTAGCACCTCCTCCACTTTCTTCTTGTTTTGTTTCTCCCCCATAGTGCCCGCCAGCTTTCTGGTGTTATAGGGTGCTGCTGCTCGGAGCAGCACCCAAAAACCAAAAACCAGAGAGGAATTGGTGCCACACTACTAGCATGTAGCATCGGGCCAGCTGGGAGAGTGGAGCTCAGGAAAACAAGTCGGGTGGCCGTAGAGGAGCTCCTCAGTTATGTGGTGTACTGCAGGCCCCAGCCAACAGCCCTCTTGCTGGAGATGGGATCTTACTATGCTGCTCAAGCTGGTCTTGAATATGTTGGCCTCCCAAAGTGCTGGGCTGACACTGGTCTCTTTTTAATTCACTACCTTAAACTTTGGCTTTCAGAGTCAAACAGAGTCTCAAGCTGTCGCCCTGGGTAGAGTGCCTTGGTATCATAGCTCACAGTCACCTTCAACTCTTGGGCTTGAGCAATCCTCTTGCCTTAGTTTTTCTAATTTTTTAGTAGAGATGGGGTCTCACTTTTTGCTCAGGCTGGTCTTGAACTCATGAGCTCAAGCAATCTACCCTTCTTGGCCTCCTAGAGTACTAGGATTACAAGAGTGAGTCACTGTGCCTGGCCCTTTTTTTTTTGAGACACTGTCTTACTTGGTCAACCCTCAGTAGAATGCCGTAGCATCTTAGCTCATAGCAACTTTGAATTCTTAGGCTTAAGCAATTCTCTTGCCTCAGCCTCCCAAGAAGCTGGGACTACAGGTACCTGCCACAATGCCCGGCTGTTTTTTTGTTGCGGCTGTTATTGTTGGTTAGCTGGCTTGGGCTGGGTTCAAACCTGCCAGCCTGGGTGTATGTGGCCGGCACCCTATCCACTGACCTATGGGTGCTGCCATCACTCAAGTTTTTATTTCTCAAGTTCTCCACAAAATACTGTCTATCAAGTTAAATATTCTGGAACATCTACTGAATACAAACAAAAGCAATCTATAGGCGGCGCCAGTAGCTCACTGGGTAGGGTGCTGGCCACATACACCAACGCTGGCAGGTTCAAGCCTGGCCCGGGCCAGCTAAAACAACAATGACAACTGTAACAACGACAACTGCAACAACAACAACAACAAAAAATAGCTGGGTGTTGTGGTGGACGCCTGTAGGCTCAGCTTCTTGGGAGGCTGAGGCAAAAGAACTGCTTAAGCCTAAAAGTTTGAGTTTGCTGTGAGCTGTGATGCCACGGTACTCTTATCCAGGGCGATAGCTTGAGACTCTGTCTCCAGAAAAAAAAAAAGCAATTTATAAAACTGAGAAGTAGAAATGCAGCTAATTAAGGCTTTAAGAATTTAGTATCATAGACTCAAGATTAATTATATCCATTTTCCTCTTATAATCGAACTATATTTTGACTTTGGAAGATATGGCCAAAACAAAAATACTTTGTATATACTGACCAGGATATGATCAACTCGGTCTCTTTTCTTTCTTCCAAATTTCATCATTTTCTGCCAATCTGTTTTGTGGTTTGCCTCCTTTTTAAGACTGAACAACTTGAGCACTTCAGTTGCGATGAAGTTCTATGGAAATAAGAGGAAGAAGTAAAACACAACAAAGTTCCTGAGATTTATGTGTTTACAATGCTGTAAACAGATTTATGCTAGGAATATACCAATAATAAAGGATTTATACTTATATTTATAATAAAAGATCATACAAATTGTTTCCATTTTAACGATTCTGCTTAACAATTTGAAAAGTATTCCAAATGCTGAAGACTTTATTCACTTAAAGAATTTTTGTTTTTACACATATACAAAAGTAAAATCCACTGATTAATCTGTAGAGAAAAACCACTTTTGAGATCCCTTTTCTCAAGAATGACTAACTTCATGCTGGCAAAACTAGTAAAGAAAACAAAGTAAATATCTGAATCTGAAAAATTCCAAAGAAATTTTTGGGAATAGTGCCATGTGAGAAAAGGATAATTCGAAGCACCAAGATTCAAATATGTTAAATTAAAAAAACATTAATCTATACCTCACTAGAAGAAGCATGATAATTTTACTGCCAATAAAATTAGCACTATCACCTTTAAAAAAGCCCTTACAAAATGCTATTTCAACATTAAAGCAGTGGGCAACCTGTATTATCTCCTATGCTGATGTGTGAAGTATAACAACTGATGGTACACTATGCATCTTGTCTTATTTTAACTTGTATTTTGTTATTAACAAATATTTTATTACTTTTTATGGTTGTTTTATTAAAAGCAATATTCTTTTTTTTTTTTTTTCAGACAGAGCCTCAAGCTGTCGCCCTGTGTAGAGTGCCGTGGGCGACAGCTTGGGGCTCACAATTCACAGCAACTTCCAACTCCTGGGCTCAAGCGATTCTCTTGCCTCTGCCTCCCAAGTAGCTGGGACTACAGGCGCCCGCCACAACGCCCGGCTATTTTTTTTTTTTTTTTTTTTTTTTTGGTTGCAGCTGTCATTGTTGTTTGGTGGGCCTGGGCTGGATTCGAACCTGCCAGCTCAGGTGTATGTGGCTGCTGCCTTAGCCGCTTGAGCCACAGGTGCTGAGCCAAAAAGTAATGTTCTTAATGGGGGAAGAGACACATTTATGAATCAGAATCACTTGAGAAGATTCTCAAAGTACCAACGTACTCTTGAACTTCACTACTCCCCACCTACACCCATTTGACAGTGAAAAGGTGGAAGAATAGAATATACAAGTGTGTTTTTAAAAAGCTGCCTACTTTAAACTAAGCGAGGGAATGGCAAACTTATTCTGTGAAGAGTTAGATTGTAAATATTTTAGAGGCTCTGTGGGCCACGTGGTCTTTGCCACAATTATTTAATTCCATGACTGTAGTAGGAAAACAGCCATATATATGTATAATCAAATGGGTGTGGCTGTGGTCCAAAACATTTTATCTGTAAAAAGACAGTGGGCTAGATTTGGCCCATGGGGCATGGTTTACTGATTTCTGAAGTAAAAATAAATTATATCTCATAAATATCTGTTGGTGTTCTGGAGATATAAAATATTTTTAAAGGTTTTTGGTGATCATATAAGTTTGGAAAACACAATTGTAAAGCTTTTCTCACAGCAGTCTTGGGACCAGCGGCATTTTATCACCTGACAGCTTTTTAGAAATGTAGAATGTCAGGTCCTACTCCAAACCTACTAAATAAGAACTCTCCATTTTAACAAGATCCCCAGATGATTCATACTCATATCAATGTTTGAGAATCACTCCTTTGGAAATACAACATTTGCTGAATTAAAGAAAGCTGTGACTAACAGATTGCCACCAATGTGACTTTAAACTCTGAGGTCCTTGTAGCTTCTGGACAAAGGTTACTTAGATAACAAAATAAATATCTTCATATATTTTATGTACTATTCTACATATTTCAAAAACAAATTACCAATTTGAAACATCCAAAGTCAAAGATGGAAAGGTAATACCTATATGTCCAGAAATGGCATGTTGAGAAGACATAATATGTTTCCATGTGTACCTTGTCTAGAGCTTGTCCAGAATATTTATACATACTTCTAAATTCAAAAGACACCTGAAACTCCTATGAGTTGCCATAATTTATCTCTCTGGGTTTTCCTAAGTTTTCTTAAATATTATAAATCATACATAATATAGGCTATGACTGATAAAAGTCTTCTTTTTTTTTTTTTTGAAAGGGGTTCCTTTTTATCCCCATCTCTTTGTTGTTCACGGATTTAGTGAATCAACAAATATTTACTGAATACCCACTATAGGACAGGTCCTGAGAACATAAAGGTGAATAAGATAGAAGAATACTTGCTTTTACAACATTTATAGATCTGTGTAAATGAACACAACGTTCAAAAAATCAAAACAGAAGCTACTAAGTAGTTTGCCGTTCACCTTAATTTCATCAAGGTTATTTGGATTTTTCACTCGTCGGAAGTACGTAGAGTTGATTCTACATGGCTTCATCCACACAGGTTGATTTAAGTTGGGATCCTCAGCAAATATTTCCTCAAAAATCTCTTTCGTTAAATCAAAAACCGCCTTGATAGAGAAAAACAAAACAAAAAGGCTAAGAATCCAAATTTCAGATGAGTTTAAAAATTAAAATTATCCTTCCATATTACGTACCTGTCTATAGACCCTTTTACTAGTACTTTCTAGATCTAGACCCTTATTGGCACAGCCAAGCAGTTTTGTAGGCATACTGATGCTATGAAGATCATGGCCTAATTCTTTCCATTTCCAAAGTTCTTCTGCTGCATTATATACAAGAGTCTCTACTTCCTCTGCAGTATGTGGGACTGCCAGTAATGGTTCACATGGCTGCTGGGATACTCTTTTAGGTTCGGCCATTAGAGGTACAATCGTTTCTTCTGCCTTATTTTTTTGGATTTTGTGAGAAGAGCTCAAACCAAAGTCTTCATCAAACCAGTCTTGATCATCTCCTAATGCACTCAGAAACTCCCGGCTGAGCTCAAGTTCAGCAAGTCTCTTAGCAAGTTCTTCCTGCCCACTGGCACCAAATACTGGGCTCTCCTATAAAAACGGAACCATTCAAATAAAGCACCATTTAGTGACCTCAGAACACTTAACATGTTTTTCTTTTAAACACAAAGTAAATGTATTATTTATATATTTAATATTTCTCTATAAATAAGCAAAATAAAAACAATATGGTGGCTACTAAAGAACAATTAAAGAAAAATTATCCTGTTCCCGCAATTCTGTTCGTATAAACCTTATGAGTGAATTTCTATAAATGTGTTTATTGATTAGTTTTTTTTTTTTTTGCTTTTTGTATTATCATTATTCTGTTTCTAAAAGACTGTCTTTGGGATATGGAAATGGGATATAAAATTTCTCACCTTTGGTGATTATCTGGCTCAAGTTACTCAAAATCATTACTTTTTGTGCGGTTGCCCATGGGCCAGCTAACCAAGCTGAAAGTCCGAGTATATGTCATAGTAGATACATTTCAATATTACCAGAAACAACATCACAACTGGTAATCTCTGCAGGGCAACAATGACTTAGTAGATACATGAACAAACAAGTACAAAGGCAAGAAAAAAACTAGATGTGGACTTCTGGAAAGCTCCATGGAATAATCTGTTCAATGAATCCGGAAGGGGGTCTAAAATGTGGACAGTAAGCCAGGGTTGTCAACCCAGAAGTTTAAATGTATGTTTCAGTTACCATAAACCTGCTAGTGTTTGTGACAACTCTATAGCGACTATTCATGACATAATAGAGGACAACTACACTTCAGACAGAAAAACAGCTACAAGGCCTTTAAAAACTAGTGTGGTGATCTTTCTCTAATAAATAACATGCCAGGAAAAAAAATAAACAAACAACCCTAATAGGAGCCACAGAATGAAAATGCACTACACAGGCAAGGTAAACGGACACATTTTCTAGACAAAAACTTACAGGTCTGGGACACATATCTGGAGAGGAAATCTCTTCTTTTTCATCTTCTAATTCAGACCGTAAGAAGCAACTTTGAATACTTGGTGATTGTTTCTCAAGATTTTGGGATAGGTCTTGGGGTGGTACTTTCTTTTGCTCATCATCAAGAAGCTCCTGATTGCTAATCTGGATTTTCTCATTCCTAGCTTTTCTGATTTGTTGTAGCTGACTGACCGTGTCCTTCACAAAGACTTTTAGTAAGTTGTCTGTCAGTAAGCTGACTGTTTCCAGCTGTTGCTTTGACTTTTTTTCCTCTGTTAGTGATGACTTCTGCTGGGCTTCTAATTGTTTTTTTTCTCTTGATAAAAGGTCCAGCAGTGGGGTAGAAAGCTTCTCTGAAACTTCTGAATATAGGTGCTCTTTCTTTTCTGTGAATTGCTGTTGCCTCTTTAATTCTTCAGAAAAGGTATTATCTAAACTATTGTCTTCCACAGCTATAGAAACCTGTTCTGTGGCATCAGAAACAAAGTCTTTGTTTTCCTTTGAAGAAATCTGTGAATTCACTGAAGATTGTTGGTGAACATGGGTTTCCAGTACCCCAGAGATGTCCTGGATATTGTCTGTTTCTATTTTAAGGCTTCTATCTGTATCAACGGAGGCTTCTATATCATGTTTATTACTAGGTAGAGATTTTTCATAAAAATATTCAATTACATCTTTTTTAATATCTTTTGGACCCTCTGTTTCTTTTTGCTCTTGATTATAGTATTGATATTGTTCATCTGCGTAACAGTTTTCATCTTCATTTATGTCTATATAGTCATCAAAGTTTTCCGGAATGTGAGATATTTTTTGAGGAGGAGCAAAAATGCCATGCTTTTCTTTGCACTCAAAATATATAATGCCATCATACGTTCCATTGTTATTTCCTTCAGGTTTATCCAACTCCACTCCAGCCCAAAATCCTTTAGCAAAACTAGTCTCACCTTTAAATCGAAGAGTTCCTGGCTGAACATTGCCAATCAACACCCTATCACCAACGTGAAAATCAAGTAACTCATCTGCTGCACAAACTGACCGCAATGAAGGGGATTCAGTAATTCCTTGTTCGTGCTCCACATCACTGCGCTCTTTGCTTTTCATAAGCTCTGTAGGGGACTTGAGTTCTAACAGCCTTTCAGAGTGGACCTTGCTATGACTGGAAAGGCTTTTCTCACTGAGGCACTCACTGATTTCATCATCACTACCAAAGCTGGTGGCTCTACTTCTAGAGCTCTTTGTTGGCTGTGACTTATCGCTGCAAGACTGAGAGTCTTTCCTGAGTGACAACAAAGATAACATCTCAAAATCATCTTTGTCTAGTTCAGCTGAAATTTCTTTCTTGAAAGAAGATACTTCGAAATCTTCAGAGTATGATATCTCTTTAGGAGCAAAAAGATGTTCTGACCAAGATAAGTCTCTTTCTTTTTTGTTCTTTTGTTCATGAAAGTGTTTTCCTGATTGGATGTTTGGACTATGATCTGTACCTTGATCTGATGGTCTCTCTTCCAACATTTCCTCTTTTTTATGAAGATTTTCAATGGCTAATCTAACTAAGTCTTTCTGAACATTTACAGAATCTAAGGGAAGATCTTTCCTTGAAAGAATTTCAGCTGAATCTACCAGTTCTAGTTTCAGTGAGACATCAGCTTTCCTTTGTTTAGAACAGGCATCTTCAATCTCATTCTCCTCCAATTTTATATTTTCTACTTCTTGTATTTCTGATTTTCTACTAGATTCTTCAACCTTGGCATGTGAAACCTCAAGAATTCTATTTGGGACATTTAATTCTTTGAGAAGAGTTAATGAAAGTACATTTTCTAGAGAATCTCCAGATTCTGCCCTGGTTTTCCTTGATGATCTGACAGTTGGAGAAGGTGTCTGAAAATCTGTTCGACTGTCCCATTCAATCACTCTCTTTGCATATGCAGGTAAAGATCTTTCTGATAGTGATTTCTCAGAACCTGACAATGAAGCATCTTAAAGAAAAAAAAAAATCACCACATCAAAATGATTTAATCACAATCTTTCAGTTTTGTGGACTTACAAGTTTAAATTGAAGACTAATTTTAGTAAAGAAAAACTCTGGTTAATAAATATGACTGGTTTTGGTTACTATATAAAGTAAGTTTTTCTTTTAAAAGTATGTATTATACTAATAATAAACAGAACATTTAAAATTACTGAAAAATTTGAAGTTTAAAATATTTTCTTAAGTGCTATCTTAATCTATAAAGTGAAGAAAAATGGATCTAAGTTTGTGGAGCCATTGCTTTACATGATTCATCATTCTCAAATCATACAAAAACCGAATTGTATGACACGTAGTATATACATTCTTTAAACAGGAAACCAGTGAAGGAGGAACAAATAATACTTTTATACCTGGGACCTTCAACTAAGCTCTTAAATGTAACAAAAAAAAAAAAAAAAAGGCAGTGAGCTAATAAACCAGGAATTAAGTCTTACATTCAAACTTCTATTTTGTCATTGATTCTAGGCGGTCCTTTTCATGCCTCAACAGTTTCAATTCCTCACTGAATTACATTTTATTTTCAGTAATTCTTACTTTTCTTTGATTAAATTGAAAAAAAAAGTATATAATCATTTACCCTAAGTGTTAATGTATATTGAAATTATACATCATCAGATATGAAATCTGATTAAGTGGGAATTTATAGATGTGGATAATATACTTAGCCATTTAATGTTCATGCTTTGGTTGTTACCATAAAATTCTAGACAATTAAAAACTAATTCAGATAACTTATGTATAACTAATAAATCATTTTAAAATATAAAAGTACTTAAAATGTCAAATAATCTATTTAAGAAATTAACTTTTTAGTAAAAAAGCTGTAGAGGTAGAATTTTGTAGGCCTTTGTACAAATACTTAGACTATGAAGACTCAATTATTTTTTCTAGTTACATACCAACATGTTCAGCAATAGACTCAAGGGATCCTCTGGAACGTTCTGAGTCTGCTAGAGATTTCCAATTCTTTGTTGTTTCAGATCTAAAGTGAAAAGCAGAAATAAATATTTTGTTATAATAATTACTAACAAAACGCAGACACTCTTAGACAGCTACTTCTTTTTTCTTCTCAGGAAGTGTCTCATATTTTGCTTTGTATATTTTACGTCTACTCTATTATATATTCTTATGTTGCTACTTATTCTCTTCTGTGTTTGCTTATGGTCTGCTCAATATTCTGTTGCCCAGACAGAACTGTAATCTACTAAGCCATTCAACCATTTTTGGATGTAAAAAGTGCTTCTGATGTCTTATGAATACAAAGACTGTTCTCACATACATATTTATGCAACTAGAGATTTGTGTATCCCATATTTTCTCAAGCTAACTTTTTACAAGTGGGATTACTGGATCAAAGGTTGCAGATCGTTTTTTACTTCTGAAACACTACCAAATTCTTTTTCAAAAGGTGTATCAGGGCAGCTCAAGCTGGCCTGTATTATTTGAAGCCAGTTTTGCTTATCTATAGTACCAGATATTGCAAAAATTATGCACAGATCTTTTCCTTGTTCATCAGCTTTTGTTAGTGTTTGTATTTTTTTTTTTTTTTTTGTAGAGACAGAGTCTCACTGTACCGCCCTCGGGTAGAGTGCCGTGGCGTCACACGGCTCACAGCAACCTCTAACTCTTGGGCTTCTGCGATTCTCCTGCCTCAGCCTCCCGAGCAGCTGGGACTACAGGCGCCCGCCACAACGCCCGGCTATTTTTTTTTTTTTTTGTTGCTGTTTGGCCGGGGCTGGGTTTGAACCCGCCACCCTCAGCATACGGGGCCGGCGCCCTACTCACTGAGCCACAGGCACCGCCCCATTAGTGTTTGTATTTTTAATGCGTGGGTCAAGACAACTCTTCTTCCAAAGTGCAACAGAAAAAAAAAAAAAATTTGGACACCCAGGACTATACACAAACTTGTCGACGCTACTACTAACAATGTTAGAACGTACAATTTTTATCGCATCCACAAGATTGCAGATTAAAAGTGTATTTTAAAATCTGTACCTTACTATAAATTTAATATGTATTTATAATACATAACACTTTACTCTGGTGAAATAAAAAATATAAAACAATATTTTTATTTCTACAATTTCACAATTATTTAAAGATAACTTCTACTAAAACTATTTCTTTATTCTCTTTTCAAACAAGGCACACTCTAGGTAAGTTATCAAAAATTTCTACCTGTGTAGTGGAAGGGACTTGATCTTGGGTTTTTCAGAAGCTGAAGAGAATGTTTTAATTTGAGGCTTGGCTGTTGGTGATGTTTCCAAATCCCTGCTAAGCTCGGCTTCAGTTTTCTTAATGAATTCATCATATGACTAAGTTTATAAAAATGAGAAGAGTCACTAGGCAGAGTCTTTAAAAACAATTTTAAATTATAAAGTATTTTATGGTGAAATACTTAAGCAATAAAGAAGTTGTAATATAAAAATCTCCTTCCCTGTTTCCCAGTAAACAGTTACTATTCTTCTCAAAATAGTCTTTAGATAAGCAAGATATATAACAGCATTCCTAATATCAATTAAGAAATGACAATCTAGATCTATGGAAGTTTAATACCAAGAAGCAATAACTCATATCCCACCATATTAAAAAACAACTAAATTATTGCTTTCTAAAGGGTATGCTATTACTTTCATGGTATTTTTGAGACATTTAGCCATTCTGCTCTGAGTTTCAATGGTAGCAAACTTCTTAAGGGGTAAGTACTTAGGGATACACATTCTAAAAAGGGAAGGAAATATATGGGTGGGAGTATGACAGTTCAGAATTATAAAAAATGTTTCCTGGTTATTCTGTAAAAAAATCTTTACTAATTTATAATATTAATTTGTATGAATTCTAAGGGGAGGCCCCTATCTATTACATCTTTTTTCTGAGCTAAAACCCCTACTTTTACAACTCCCACTACTTAAGACCAGAGCTGTTTTGTTTAACACTGTTTATACCCAATACCTATTCACATGCCTGGTCCAAAATAGGCTGTCAAGGTAAAAATTTATAGAACGAATAAATGGATGGACAAATGATTTGTCAGCTGCTACAGAGCCCTAAAATCTGGGCTAAAATCCCTACTTTCACAACTGTCAGCCATGTTACCTTCATATGAATTCTCAGTGTTTTGATAAGGTAACCCTGTTAATAAACATATACTACAGCTAGATGGCCCGGCTCACTAGATATGTATGTATACACACACACATATGTATATATATATGTATCAGGACTACAACTACTCATATCTGAAACCATACTTAAATGAGTGTGGTCCACGTACTAAATCTGTTATCAAATAAAATCCAATAGATTTTTTTTTTAAATCCAATAGATTTTTAATTAAACTGCTAGGTATTATGTATTTCTCTATCATATACTATTATTTTAAAACTTAAATACAGAATTTTCTTTTTTTGAGACACAGCCCCACTTTGTCACCCTCTGTAGAGTGCTGTTGTGTCATAGCCTCAGTTTTTTCATTTTTAGTAGAGACGGGGTCTCACTCTTGCTCAGGCTGGTCTAGAACTCCTAAGCTCAAGCATCCACCCACCTTAGCCTCCCAGAGTTCTGAAAGTACAGGCGTAAGCCACTGCGCTCAGCCAAGAAATCTCCTTTCTGACTGATATAACTAGTAATGCTATTCACTCCAGTAGTACTTTATTTGCAATAATACTCTACTTCAATAGCTCCTCATTACTTGACCTGTAAGATGAAGTAAAAACACAACACTCTGATTTATAAGGTCCTGAATATGATCTTTACTTTTAAATTTTGTTTCCTACTACTTTTCAACATGAACTGCCTAGTACGGTCATTGTATTTTAATCATTTTCCCTACTTCTAAACATCTGTGAAAGTTACAATCTCTGGTCCATGTCTGTATTATGTACCTGTTTAAATGTTTTATTTTCTCCAGATCTGTTAACAGGCTTATTTTCTGCGTGGAACATAAGTACAATGATATGGGCACAGAATTTGCAAATTAGAACTAGATTAAAATCCTAGCTTAAATACTTGTGAGCTGCGAATCCCTGGATAAAATCATTAATCTCACTGAAACTCAGTTTCCTTATCTGTAAAACAGGAACAATTAACACCCATACCTTGATGGTATGAGAATTTCATGAAAGATATATGTAATTAGCTGTGTTCCTGGCATTTATATAGGTATTTGAACATTTGATGATTAAATTAATAAATGTAGGAAGAGCATGTGTTTGGTGGTGCAGTACAAGGACCAAGGGGTAGAATTTAACAAGAGTGGAAATTTTGGCTAAATGGAACAATGGGTTCTCTAATACTTAGAGTACCTACAAGCTAACAGTAAAACCAACGACTGTGAAAATATGAAATTTCCTATTACTGGAAATGGTCAGGTGGAAACTGAATGAGCTTTTCTGATAATGATAACACAAGAAATGATTTTTGTGATGAATAGGGGATTCAGTCCAATTCTATAACAAATGTGGTGTTTGGGGAACCCCAGGCTGGTGGAATATGTATAATAGAGAAGCAGCCTGAGGCAGAACATCTAAGAGACTATGCCTACAATAGAGACATGAGGTCATAAGAGCCCCAACTAGCCTCGTGGCACTAGAAATGGAAAGGACAAGCAAGAAACTTTATAAAAGACTCTGTGGGAACTGGTGACTAAATGGACAGCAGAAAACAGAATTAAGAAAGATATCAAAACCACGTTTTCTGCCTGGAACAGAATCAAGAAGGCTGCTTAGAGCTTTGGAGAAAAGTCAAGTTTAGAGATATGATTTCGGAACCATTCAAGTAGTACAAAGTGTTCTACTAATAAGCTGTATGGCCTGAAACACAATTCTGCAAATAAAAAAGAAAGCAGTACAAGATCCAAAAGCTAGAATTACTTATCAAAACAATTCAGGTCTTTGCTGAAGTGGGGGCACAGATACCAATCTTTCTTTTCTAGACCTTGTCTTTCTTATTTAGAAAACTTATTTTAATACTTTATTTTATATTTACTTATTAAATATAATAAGTATATTATTATACTGGAGTATAGTGGCTATTCATAGAACACTGCAGTCTCAAACTTCTGAGCTGAAAGGATCCTCCTGCCTTAGCCTTCTGAGTAGCTGGACTATAGGTACAAGCCACTGTGCCTGATCAATTTCAATATTTATTTTAGTATTTAAATTTAATATTTAGTTTAACGATTTAAGAAAGAATTTGCTTAGAAATCCTCAGATTGTTTTTTAAGAGTAAGGATAAAATGTGGCACCACACTACTAATGAAAAATCCTAATTTATTACTTTACTAACAACATTAAAAACATTTTAGGCTTCACATATACATTAACCTGGATATTAACCCCCTTTCTTCCTATGTCTAACCTCTAACTGTTTGATCAGACTGGCTTCTTGGGCTTTCAGTCTTTCCTTTTGTCTTTTTTTCTGTTCCTTTTTCAACTGGTCCACAACTGATTTCCTTTTCCGTAGCTCATCCTTCAGGGCTCTGATCCTACCTTCAATGTCACTCTGGTCAGATGTAGTTTCTGAAAGAGATACAGAATATTTAACTCAATTTTAACTTAAGTATAGTTAACCCAGTAACTATTAATGAAAAGCTGCAATACAACACTCAATTTAAATAAAGTCAATGTAATAATTAAGATTAAGAAATTTGAGCTGCTGAAAAAAATTTATGGCCAACTGTAACCCTACTTTCCCATAAATTCCTCTTTATTATTTTTTTTTTCTTTTCACTTTTTTTGGAGACAGGATCTTGTTCTGTTGCCCCAGGTAGAGTGCAGTAGCATCATCATAGTTCACTGCAACCTCAAATTTCTGAGCTCAAGCAACCCTCCTGGCTTCTGACTCCCAAGTAGATGGGACTACAGATTGCACCCAACTAATTTTTCTACATTTTGTAGAGACAGGGTCTCATTTTTGCTCAGGCTGATCTCAAGCAATCCTGCCTCACCCTTCTAAAGTGGTAGGATTGCAGGTGTGAACCACCATGAATTGGGAGTTATTTTCATTTTCTACTTGTACTATTTGAAATTATAAATAAATTTCAAGGTATGTCATCTTGGTAAGATAAGTAGTTGGAAGTTGTTATCTTTCTCCTTAGTTATTAATATATAGCTTAATAGTTTTTAAGTCATATTAAAATCAAACTAGAATGTCACTTTTTCAAATTACTGTGAGTCATTAACTAATGATTTAATACTGCATTAAAAAGAGGGAAATTAGGGCCAGGCACAGTAGCTCAAACCTGTAATCCTAGCATTCTGGGATTGCCTGAGGTGGATTGCCTGAGCTACAGGTTCAAGACCAGCCTGAGCCAAGAGCAAGACCCCATCTCTAAAAAAAAGCCAGGTGTTGTAACGGGCACCTGTAGTCCCAGGTACTTGGCAGGTTGAGGCAAGAGAATCACTTGAGCCCAAGAGTTGGAGGTTGCTGTGAATTACGACTCCATAGCACTCTACACAGGGTGACAAAGTGAGACTCTGTCTCCAAAAAAAAAAAAAAAAGGGAAATAAAAAAGAAAAATATTCTACTGCAATCTTTCTTTGAAAGCTCTTAAAATATTTAGTATAAATGAAATGAAGCTCATTAAATTTATTTTCTTCCCTATAGTTCACATACAGACAAGATATTTAGTTGTAGCAACATTATGAAAAAGATATTTCATTATATTGTCAGATATATGCTATGAAAATAAACAGGTATTATTTAAAGATACTATTTATTTCACTACACACAGAAATTACATTGCATAGAAATTACTGTTCCTTACACTGCCTTGAATCACACAGTGGTGTCATTTCCATTTTAAATATATGGAACATTTAAAAACCTTATAACAGAAATATGATTGTATAGAAATCAGATGTACACGGCGACATTATATCATAAGTCATGTTTTTATCAGGTACTTCCGATTAAATTGCTAAAGAACTAGTTTTGGAATTTATTTAAATGCAAACACATTATAGTCCATTTTTAATATTGTGGTACAAACATCTGGATTAGAAATAATGAAATCTTCATTGGGTGTTGAGGCAAATTAAAAAGAAGAAATAATGATATTTGAGTCCCTGTTACTTCTATCACACTGAATTAAGATGTACTAGGAAAGTTACACCCATCTTATTATACCAGTACTAGCATCATACTAAGTAAGACCTTAGCATGGGCAAAGCTCACTATTTATTAATCAACACTTTGTTTTTCCCTTTTTTTTTTTTTTTTTTGAGACAGGGTCTCACTCTGTTGCCCATGCTGGCATGCAGTGGCATAGTCATACTCATTGCAAGCTCAAACTCTTGGGCTCAAGAGATCCTCCTGCTTCAGCCTCCCAAGTAGCTGGGACTACTGGTGCATGGCACCATGCCTGGCTAATTTTTCTATTTTTCTTTCTTGTAGAGATGAGGTCTGGCTAAGTTGCTCAGGCTGATCTTGAACTCCTGGCCTCAAGCTATCCCCCTGCTTTGGTCTCCCAAAATGGTTGAATTATCATTGCAAGTTACCCTGCCCAACCCAACACTCTCATAAAATAAAGTAAGTGGTGTTAAGATTAAGTAAGTATGCAAAGTATGTAGTTCAGTGCTTAGAATACACACACACATACATATACATATCTGTGTATATGTGTGTGTGTATATATATATTTATATATATATATAAAGATAGGGGATCAACTTAAGTGTCCATCAATGGATGAATGGATAAAGAAATGTGGGGTGCATGTATATGTGTGTATTTAGCATATGCACACACTAATTACACAATGAAATACTATTCAGCCTTACAAAAGAAGGAAATCCTACCATTTGCAACAATATGGAGGATATTATGTTAAGTGAAATAAACTAGACACAGAAAGGCAAATGATCTCAATCATATGCATAATCTAAAAGTTACCTTCAGGGAAGCAGTGAGTAGAATGGTGGTTAGCAAGGGCTGGGAGTTGGGGGGTTTAGGAAATTGTTAGAAGGATACAAAATTTCAGTTAGATAGGAGGAATAAGTTCAAGAGATCTATTATACAACAAGGTGACTAGAGTTAATGACAATGCATTGTATTCTTGTAAATAATATAATAACTAGGTTTGTAATACCTTACAATAACTATGTGAGCTAATTAGCTAGATTTAGCTATTCCACAGTGTATACAATTTTCAAAACATCAAGTTGCACATGATAAATATATAAAATTGTTATAAAAAATAATCAAATGGTGGTAGGAATATTAACACAAACATTTTAATGCAGCCATTTATTTATTTATTTGGAGGCACAGTATCATCACTCTGTTGTGCTGGATAGAGGGCAATGGCATGACCCTAGCTCACTGCATCTTCAAACTCCTGGATTCAAGTGATCCTCCTGCCTCGCCTCCCAAGTAGCTGGGACCACAGGTACGTGCCACCACAACTGGCTAATTTTACTATTTTTAGTAGAGATGGAGTCTCATTCTTGCTTAGGCTGGTCTCAAACTCCTGAGCTGAAGCAATCCTCCCGCTGTGCTCTCCAAGAGTGCCAAGATGACAGGTCTGAACCAACACAACTGGCCTCATGCAGGCTGAGTATATTTTTTCGTCCAAAACTAAAAAAGGTGATGGGAGGAGGAGAACAACTGAGTTATCTCCTTTATACTTTCTTTTAATTTTGAAGAAAATAATCAATTGGTTTTTGGGTTAAAAAGTTCTGAACACCTGGTACTGGCTTTATACTGATTCAACTGATGATAATAACTGGAAGCAGGGATAAAGCCTGAGATAAAAGCTATAGTCTTCCCCAAAAGTATAAGCCCATAACCTTGGATTCTCTAAAACTGTGGATTCTTTGGCTTGAGAAGATTTATGTGCCTCCAAAACTTGAGATGTTACTTTGACGACATTTTGTAGGAGACTACTACACTCCCACAGACTTAGTTTCAACTTTGCCCCCAAAATGAGTATTTAAAAAACTATGTATGAGGTTGGACGATTAAGTTCAAGAACTTATCCTAGAAAAAGTGCCACATACCTCATTGCTGAACATCACTATGGTCACCAGATGGCCAAGGGAAGTACTTTGAAAGTGACCCTAGTGATGATATTCAACAATGAGGTATGTAGCACTTTTTCTAGGAGGAGTTTGTGTACTTAATTGTCTGACCTTGTATGCCAATAGTTGATTTTCTAATTAAAACATATCTTTACCATCTATGGTTATGAAGATATAATAGCAGTTGATGAAAAACTTGGGAGTTTTTAGATGAAAGACCTTGGGAAATGTTTATACTTTTAAGTACTAAAGAAACCAAAGGTAAACAAATGAAAGGCAATTAGAAACTAATAAAAGCCTAGGAAAGTAAATGGAAATTACACTATATATCTGCCTAAATCTAGTATTACTGCATAGTATTTACCACAAATAATATCTAAGATAATTGCTGTTATTTATATTGTCATATTTTAATAGAGGTTCTGGGTTTTGGGGGGGTGGTGTGTTTGCTTGTTTTGAGATTCTGAGAATAGAATAGAATGTCTCTTCCTTTTGAGACAGAATGTCACTCTGTCACCCAGGCTAGAATAGAGTGGCATGATCTTTGGCATCTCTAGATAAATGTAGTATTTTTATGGGATTCTCTCCTGCAGGGTTTTTTGGGAGGTGGAGGAGATGGGAAGTGTCAGACAAATGATACATTAGTTTGTTTGAACATGTCAAGAGAAAATAACCTGATGGACAGAATAACTTGACTGAAAAAATGTTTCTAATTATTTGACATATACTGATTGTATTAATTTAGTTAATAACAAACTGTCCATCACTAAGTAAAGGTATATAACTCCACTACATTAAAATTTACCACTTTCCACAAATACTGTATATAATTATGTTATCGTGAACAGGTGGAGGGACTCTATAGCTCAGAAATCTCAGAGCTACTTTTCTAAAACCATTTATTCTTAGTTGAGTTTGAGTAAATTTTACCAATAAAGTATCTTAAAATGTTATTAATCTTTGATGTATAACTTATGCAAGGAAGTTAAGACATTATTCCATTGCTGCAGATGAAAACAGATAATCCAGTATGGGAAAGAAACTTGAATAAAGTCACCAGTAAGTAAGAGATCCAAGATAAGAACCCATGTTTGCAATTGTCAAATTTGTCTACTGACATGTTATTCTATGGGCAGCAACTTTTCACCAAAATATATAAATGCAAATATATAAAAATATTCTACAAGTTGAAGACAACATTTTTCAAACTGACTTTGCCCAATGTTTGTTTCTAAGAATCTATTCCCTACTGAAATATTCAACGAGAATTTTTATCATTCATATATATACACAGACATGGTCATGTGCTATACACAATTCAGTCAGTGACAGACTGCATATAATGACAGTGGTCTTGTAAGATTACAAAAGCATATATATTTAGCACTGTGGTACAAGTGCCTACCATATTCAGGATAGTAACACACTGTACAGGTTTACAAGCCTAATGGTCATTAGGCTATACCATACAGCCTAGCTATGTAGTGGGATGTCTAGGTTCATGTAGCTATACTCTACAACGTTGACACAATGACAAAATTGCCTACCAACAAATTTCTCAGAAGGTATCCCTTGATGTTAAGTGATGCATGACTGCATGTATATATTTGTTATAGTATTATTTGCAATTATGGAAAACTTGAGAAAATCTAAATAACCATCACTAGGAAAATAGCTAAATAAATTATGGAACACATATCCTTTGAAATATTATGTAGGAGGATCTATAAATGTGGGTGTGGGAAGATCCCATAATTTACTATTATCTGACAAATGGAAAACAAAATCACAGAATCAAAGACCAAAAGAAGAAGAATATTTTTCACTTTTCCTTTACTAAATGTCTTCTCTCAAAAGAAATTAAAATGAGCTCAAAAAACAATATTCTCAACATGGCAACACTCAATACAGTAATAATCTTCTTCACTATCCTACATAAACCAAGTTATCTACATATGCTTCCCAGGGTCAAACCCCTTGAAGATTTTTAGAGTAGAGTCTGTTCATATTTCATAATCTATTTATTATAGAGATTATAACAGGATGGAGGTGAAAGAAAAATAGACAACACTACCCACTGCCTTTTGCAGTACACTACTTCTCTACTTTTCCTCCTTTGAGACTTGGGTCACCATCTCTTGAGACTTATACCATCATCTCTCCTCACAGTTATCATTAATTTTTTCAAAAAACATTAAAAAAAAAATACCATATGCAATGTAAAGTGCCTGCTATATCCTGCTGCTACAATTGAGAAAAACATTGACCCTCCTCTTCAGTTTACAGTCTAATAGGGGAGACCTGCTGGGCAAAGTATGGTTACAATTTCTGCTTAACAAGTAGAAGTACAGAGTAGAACAATGTACTTGGAAACATATAGGCAGTGACTGATATATAGAAAAATATTCAAAAAATACATGATGAATGACTGTCCATTGGCTGGGTGCAGTGGCTCACACCTGTAATCCCAGCACTCCAGGAGGCCAAGGCAGGAGGATAACTTAAACTCAGGAGTTCAAGACAAGTCTGAGCAAGAGCAAGAATCCATTTCTACTAAAAATAGAAAAAATTAGCCAGGTGTGGCGGCATGTATCTGTGATCCCAGCTACTTGGGAGGCTGAGGCAGAAGGATTGCTTGCGCCCAGGAGTTTGAGGTTGCTGTTAGCTATGATCATGCCACTCTATTCTAGCCTGGGTGACAGAGTGATATTCTGTCTCAAAAGAAACCAAAACAAACAAACACTCCCCCCCCCCAAAACCCAGAACCTCTATTAATATATGACAATATAATAGTCTATCATACTTTGTGAAATTAAGGATATAATTATAAATGAAAACAAAGAATTATATGATTTGATTTTAAAAAGCCTTTATGAATGCAACAAAAGATAACAGATTAGCACATGGTTAGACAAAGAGGAATTCAAATACAGTGGGAAAGAAAACAAACTCCTCATTATTAGTCTTACCTGATTGTGTCATAGATAATGACTCATCTGACCAACTACTACAGTGTTGATGAGACTTGAAAGGCAGATGACATTGTCCTGCAGTCCTACGACTTCCTTTGCTAGACTCCTGCTTTGACACAGATGTGCAGCTTTTGGGAGGTGACTGTTTAAACAGAAAATCAAATGGGAACCATTTTGTGACATAGTTGTAAAATTCTATTTAAAATCTGAGATACTAGCCAATTAAAGATAATATTTAAAGAATTTTAAATAACTTTAGGACATAAGTGAAAGAAGTTTACTAATACACAGGTCACTATGAAAGCTTTGAGACAAATTGTGTTATGGTCCATTATTTCATTTCCCAAAATATAGTTGATAGTGTCCTTTCTGATTCACCCGTGCAAGTTTCAGCTTGCTTGGTTTATTGGTATTGCTGGGAGGGCTTTATTTATTTCTGTCATGTGGATTTTATTTATTTATTTATTTATTTTTTGAGATAGAATCTCACTATGTTGCCCTGGGTAGAGTGCCGTGGCGTCACAGCTCATAGCAACCTCAAACTCTTGGGCTTAAGTGATTCTCTTGCCTCAGCCTCTCAAGTAGCTGGGATTATAGGCACCCGCCACAACCCCTGGCTATTTTTGTTGTTGTTGTCGTCATTGTTGTTTAGCAGGCCTGGGCTGGGTTCAAACCCACCAGCCCTGGTGTCTGTGGCTGGTGTCCAAACCACTGAGCTATGGGTGCCAAGCCAGATTTTAGATTTCTTGAGTTTTGTGTATCTCAAAACTTTCACAATGACCCACGTATATAAAGGATATGTGTATGTGTGTGTGAGACAGAGTCTCACTTTGTCACCCTCAGTTGAGTGCTGTGGTGTAATAGCTCACTGCAACCACAAACTCCTGGGCTCAAGTGACTCTCTTGCCTCAGCTTCCCAAGTAGCTGGGACTACAAGCTTTTGCAACAACACCCTGCTATTTTTAAGATGAAGTCGTGCTCTGGCTCAGGCTGGTCTCAAACCTGTGAGCTCAGGCACCTGCCTCGGCCTCCCAGAGTGCTAGGTTTACAGGTGTGAGCCACTGAGCCCTGGCTCAATATGTATATTTTTTAAAGACAAAGAGGGAAAAGTTATGAAAGAACATGCTTTTTAAAAGGTTTATAATAAATTAGAAGTGGCTATTGTGTCAGTGGCATTTATTCCCCCAATTCTTTTAATTTACAAATGCTAAATATGTACTACTTTCTGAGAAGGGAGACAGGAAGGGGGGAAGAAGAAAAGAAAGCAAAGAAGACTGCACGAAGAGATTATTACAAAAGACAAAGTTTCTACCCTGATACCAAGTGGAAGTGAGAATGCTTGATTTTATTTCTAGCTACTATTGCTTCTGATTTTTGGCAAGTTTCCTAACCTGCTGATCTTTAGAGTTGGGATTAGAACAGTATGTGCTCTATAGAACTATTGGGAAGACTAAAAGAGATAATCCCATGTGAAGCATTTAATGTACTATCTATAATTGTTAAGTGAACACTCGATAAATATTTTATTATAAAACCACTTAAGATATATTAGTTTGGATATCCTAGATACATTTTCTTATGAGAAGAGAGCCTAAGTTTTAGTATTCAATCAGTTTGTGGGTATCCTAAACCTCAATGATGATACTAGGTAGAATCTAATTAATTTGTAAGAATTAATAAACTAGTAAGATTGTGTCAGAATGCACAGTTTGGGCTTGGTGCCCGTAGCACAGTGGTTATGGTGCTGACCATGTACACCAAGGGTGGCAGGTTTGAACCCACCCCAGGCCGGCTAAATAACAACTGCAACAACAACAAAAATAGCCAGGTGTTAATGGCGGGTGCCTATAGTCCCAGATGCTTGGGAGGCTGAGGCAGGAGAATCACTTGAGCCCAAGAGTTTGAGGTTGCTGTGAGTTGGCACTATGGCACTCTACCGAGGGCGACATAGTGAAACTCTCTCTCAAAAAAAAAAAAAAATGCACAATTTGGTCGTATATTCCTAGAGGGTAGCAAGCAATTTACATAACAGTAAGTGTAATAGTAGATAATGCTACAAGTAAATTATATAGATCTAGTTTTATCTACAGTAAATAAGAAATCACTAACATGGTCATTTAATTATACTATTTTTATAATCTAAAAACACTGATTTCAAGTATATGCATAAGAACTTCAGGGTATTTTCAACATAATATGGAACAGGCTCTTCATTGAACAAAAACGGTATTTCTTCTAAATCTTCTAGGTGCCGTTAACACACTTGAATCTGACCGATTTTTTTCAACAGGAGAAATGCGGTTAATTCTTCACTTCCCCTGAAATGAAGACTTTAACAAAGCATATTCCATTCTGAATTTAGGCAGATTTTTTTTTTTTTTTGTTTAAACGATGTCTGTGTTCTAAATATTTAATATTGTTATGCTAATCCTAATTACTTCATATACAGGTAGTCCCGAGGTTACAGACAAGATAACATTTCTGAGAAAGTCTTTAGGTTGGATTTGTATGTAACTCAAATCCCTGATGAACAAGGAATATACAGTAATAATAACAACAATACTATAATGGCCAATATGTAATAATAATAATATAGTGTAATACTGTAATAATAATACCTATATTGTAATAAGTTACAGAAACTGTTGTCCTCTTTCTTTAAATTCAAACAGAACATAAAAACAAACTCAAAAAAAGTTTACATAGGAGGGTGGCGCCTGTGGCTCAAAGGGGTGGGGCGCCGGCCCCTTATGCCGGAGGTGGCGGGTTCAAACCCAGCCCCGGCCAAAAACTGCAAAAAAAAAAAAAAGCTTAGATAGGAATTAGGAGAATTTCAAAAAAGAACATTAAAGGTTAACACCTAATGTTGCATCAGTACTAGGCTAACAGAAATACTATGTTTATATTGATCTTCTAAACAAATCAATAACTTTTCCACTTCAATAATTAATTCACTATACTACTTAGTAATAATTGATGCTTTCTTCAGTGGACTGCCATGCATGTGTTCTGTTTTCTCACTATCCTTTATAATTGTTCTTATAATGAAGTGACTGAAGCATAAGGCTTTCCCAAAGAATGAAAGTATCTGGCCTTTCCCTGAACACTTAATTTTTCTACTTTTGTTTTCAATGTAATCACTTTTCTCTTTGCTGCAGGCTCACCTGGACTTGCAGTGGGACTTTCGTGTCAGAGACAAAGTCATAAGGGTAAACACAGACTCACCAAGTCAAATACACAGACTCACCAAATCAAATAAAGTTAAGATGAAAGTGATGCTGTGCATAAGCCACTTACAAACAATGAGATTAGCTGCTAATGTAAAGGTGCTGCACCAACAAATTGTTTATACCATGCAGGTTTGTTTACATGCATGGAAGAAACTAGTTCCCAAATTATTAATTTAATAATTTAATTAAACCCTGTAAGTAGAATCATAAGTATGGAATGCTATTAAGTTGGTCATCCATAGCCCAGAGAATGTATGTACTTTATAAAATCAAGTTTAAAAAAGTTAAGTTTCTATCTTGGGTTTTTACCAGGTAAGTTTTTTCCTATGATGTACAGAATTAAGAACAATGTAAAAAAAAATTCTTCTTATTCTAATAATGACTATTATTCTAATTTAGAATCATTAATCATTTCAGACCTGCCTTAAAGAAATGAAACCATTACTTTTATTCTAGAAGTTATACAGTTATTAACTAAATTATAGTAAAGGTACTGTGGTATGATTTAAGATCTTATTATTTCTGCTACGTGACAAAACACAAATTTCAAAAATAATTTGTGTTGTTTTTATAAATCATTAAAGACTTTAGAAGTTTCTATCTCTTCAATATTAATAGACTTGAAGCATATAATTTTATAACTGCCAGTAAAGCTATAATGTACACATTTATAAATCAATGGAAAGTTTTATCTCGATTGAAATGTTGTATCTTATATGCTACAAGTATAGATGATAATCAATGATCATTAATAGAAACAAATAACTGCTAATAATATATATTTCAGACAATTTTTTCTAAAGAATTCTTTTCATACAATATTTTATTTTTTGAGTTTTTAAAATTTTTTTCAAATTAATATGAGTGTACAATTTTTAGGTTACATTGATCTCACTTCCAGGGTGAAGTTCCATTTGTAGAAGAGCCCCTCACCCAGGGGGCGTGTTATACACCCTCACAATGTGGACATTACGTAAGATCCTGCCTCATGCCCTCCCTCCTTCTGCCATGTCTCCCCTCCCCACCCTCCTGTTTCCCTCTACCACTAAACTGGAGTATATTAGTGTTTTACTGTTGTTATGAGCATATAACTGTTTATATATTGATTTCATATTAGTATGAAGTACACTGGATATTTATTATTCCACTCGTGTGATACTTTACTAAGAAAAATGTATTTCAACTCCATCCAGGTAAATGTAAAAGGTGTAAAGTCTCCATCTTTTATACGTATACCACAGTTTGTTGATCCATTCATGAGTTGATGGGCACGACTTGGCAATTATGAACTGAGCTGCAATAAACATTCTAGTGCAAATGTCTTTGTGGTTGAATGATTTTTTTCTTCTGGGTAGATACCTAGTAATGGGATTGCAAGGAAATGGAAGGTTTACTTCTAGATCTTTGAGGATTCTACATGCTTTTCTCCAAAAAGGCTGTATAAGTTTGCAATCTAACCAGCAGTGTAGAAGTGCTCCCTTCTCTCCACATCCATGCCAGCCTTTGCTGTTTGGGGACTTTGTGATGTGGGCTAATCTTGCTGGGGTTAGGTGATAGCTTAAAGTGGTTTTGATTTGCATTTCTCTGATGATTAATGACGATCATTATTTCATGTGTTTGTTGGTCATTCGTCTGTCATCCTCGGAGAAGTTTCTGTAAATCTCTTGCCTACTTATAGAGAAGGTTGTTTACACTTTTCTTATTGTTTTGAGTTCTCTGTAGATTCTAGTTATCAGGCCTTTGTCAGATTCATAACATGCAAAAAATCTCCCATTCTAAAGGCTTGCAAAAGCTTTTTAGCTTGATCAAATCCCAGTTATTTATTTTTGGTGCTGCTGCAATTGATGGGGGGGGAGGGGGGGTCTTCCTCATAATGTTTTTTCCCAGGCCAATATCTTCAAGTGTTTTCCTCACATTCTCTTTTATTTTCTTTTTCTTTTTTTATTGTTAAATCATAGCTGTGTACATTAGTGCAATCGCCTGTACCCATTCTAAGATGCACCATAGATGTGGCCCCACCCATTACCCTCCCTCCACCAAAACCTCCCCCCTCCCTTACCCTTCCTTGGCCCTTTCCTCATAGTCTTGTGCTATAGTTGGGTTATGTCTTCATGTGAAAGCTGTAATTTAGCTTCATAGTAGGACTGAGTACATTGGATACTTTTTCTTCCATTCCTGAGATACTTTGCTAAGAAGAATATGTTCCAGCTCCATCCATGTAAACATGAAAGAGGTAAAGTCTCCATCTTTCTTTAAGGCTGCATAATATTCCATGGTATACATGTACCACAATTTGCTAGTCCATTCGTGGGTCCATGGGCACTTGGGCTTCTTCCATGACTTAGCAATTATGAATTGGGCTGCAATAAACATTCTGGTACAGATGTCTTTGTTATATTGTGACTTTTGGTCTTCTCTGTATAAACCTAGTAAAGGAATTATAGGATCGAATGGCAGGTCTATTTTTAGGTATCTAAGTATTCTCCAAACATCCTTCCAGAAGGAACATATTAGTGGGCATTCCCACCAGCAGTGTAGAAGTGTGCTCTTTCCTCCACATCCACGCCAACATTTCTGGTTTGGGGATTTTGTTATGTGGGCTACTCTTACTGGGGTTAGGTGATATCTCAAAGTAGTTTTGATTTGCATTTCTCTGATGATTAAGGATGATGAGCTTCTTTTCATGTGTTTGTAGATTGTGCGTCGGTCTTCTTTAGAGAAGTTTCTCTTCGAGTCCAACATTCTCTTTTAGAATTATTACGGTTTCATGTCTTAAATTTAAATAGTTTATCCAATGAGAATCAATTTTTGCCAATGGTGTGGGTCCAGTTTCAGTTTTCTACATGTGGATAACCAGCTCTCCCAGCACCATTGGTCAAATAAAGATTCTTTTCCCCCATTGCATGTTTTTGTTAGGCTTATCAAAGATTAAATGACGATATATGGCTGGGTTCATCTCTAGATTCTCTATCTTATTCCATAGATATATGTCTCTATTTTTGCATCAGTGTCAAGCTGTTTGATCACTATAGCCTTGTAATATAACCTAATATCTGGCAATGTGATACCTTCAGATTTGTTTTTATTTCTAAAAACTGTATTTGCTATTCGGGGTTTTTTCTGGTTCCATATGAACTGAAGTACTATTTTTTTCAAGTTCTTTAAAGTATGACATTGGTGCTTTGATGGGGATTGCATTAAATCTACAGATTGCTTCAGGTAGTATAGACATTTTAATAATGTTGATTCTCCCCAGCCAGCAATGATCATGATATGTTCTTCCGTTTGTTGACACCTTCTGATATTTCCTTTCTCAAAGTTTCATAATTCTTTTTATAGAGATCTTTCATGTCTTTTTTTATTTGTTTGAGACAGAGTCTTACTCACTATGTTGCCCTGAGTAGAGTGCCATGGTGTCACAGCTCACGGCAACCTCCAACTCTTGGGTTTAAGTGATTCTCTTGCCTCAACCTCCCAAGTAGCTGGGACTACAGGTGTGTGCCACAATGTCTAGCTATTTTTCTGTTGTAGTTGTCGCTGTTGTTTGGCAGGCCCAGGCTGGATTCGAACCCACCAGCTCCAGTGTATGTGGCTGGTGCCCTAGCCGCTGAGCTACCAGTGCCAAGCCTTTTATGTCTTTTGTTAGATATATTCCCAGGCATTTCATCATCTTTGGTACTATTGTAAAAGGAATATAGTCTTTGATTTTATTCTCATCTTGACAATTGTTGGCATATATGAAGATTACTGATTTGTGGGTATTGATTTTGTATCCTGAGATGCTGAAATATTTCTTGATCACTTCTCAGAGCTTTGTAGTTGAGTCCCTGAGGTTTTCCAGGTGTAACATCATGTCATCTGTGAAGAAGGAGCGTTTGTCCTCCTCTTTCCCCATTTGGATTCCTTTGATCTCCTTCTCTTGCCTGCTTTAATGGCTAGGACTGCCAACACTATGCTAAATAACAGTGAAGACAGTGGGCATCCTTGTCTGGTTCCAGATTTGAAAGGAATGCTTTGACTTTTACTCCATTCAGTATTATACTGGCTGTGGGTTT
The DNA here is from genome assembly GCF_027406575.1 of Nycticebus coucang. Classification (NCBI taxonomy): domain Eukaryota; kingdom Metazoa; phylum Chordata; class Mammalia; order Primates; family Lorisidae; genus Nycticebus; species Nycticebus coucang. The sequence goes on from NC_069789.1 coordinate 82,069,023, forward strand.
GCTGTAGATAGCCTGTATTGGCTTAAGGAATGTTCCATCTAAGCCTATTTTCTTGAGTGCTCTTATCATGAAAGGACACTGGATATTGTCAAAAGCCTTTTCTGCATCAATTGAAAGAATCATATGAACTTCGTTTTTGATTCTACTTATGTGGTGCATTATATTTATAGATTTGCAAATGTTGAATGAACATTGTGTCTTTGGGATAAAATCCACTTGATCATGATGTATAATCTTTTTAATGTGTTGTTGTATTCTGTTTGCTATTATCTTTTTTTTTTTTTTTGAAACAGAGTCTCACTTTGTCACCCTGGGTAGAGTGCTGTGGCATCACAGCTCACAGCAACCTCAAACTCTTGAGCTTAAGTGATTCTCTTACCTTAGCCTCACAACTAGCTGGGACTACAGGTGCCAGCCACAATGCCTGGCTATTTTTTTGTTGTAGTTGTCATTGTTTGGGAAGCCCTGGGCTGGGTTTGAACCTGCCAGCTCTGGTGTATGTGGCCAGCACCCCAGCCACTGAACTACAGGCACTGAGCCATGTTTGCTAATAATATCTTGTTGAATATTTTTGCATTCATTTGATATTCATTAATGATATTGGTCTATAGTTTTCTTTTTTTGTTGGGTCCTTTCCTGGGTTGGAGATCAGAGCGATATTTGCTTCATAGAATGTGTTGGGGAGGATTTCTATATTTTGGAAAACTTTATGCATTATAGGAACTAGTACCTCTTCAAAGGTTTGATATAATTGTGGTGTGAAACCATCTGGTCCAGGGCTTTTATTTTTGGGGAGATTTTGTACAATTGATGCTATTTCAGTACTTGATATTTATCTATTCAGATTTCTAAGTCTTTTTGGCTGTGTTTTGGAAGGTATTGTGCTTCTAGATATTGGTCTATCTCCTCTACATTTTCATATTTCTGGGAATAGAGTTCTTTATAGTAATTGTTGAGAATGTTCTATATTTCTATGCAATCTGTTGTTATTTCCCTTTATCATTTCTGATTGTAGTTAAGAGATCTATTTTTCTGTTTTTGGTTAGTCTAGCCAAGGGTTTATCAATTTTATTAATCTTCTCAAAGAACCAACTTTTTGTTTTGCTAATCTTTTAATAATCTTTTGTTTTCAATTTCATTTAGTTCTGCTCTAATTTTAGTTATTTCTTTTCTTCTGCTGGGTTTGGGATTAGATTGTTTGGCCTTTTCCAATTGCTTGAGATGGCCCCTTAGATTGCTGACTTGCTGTCTTTCTATTTTCTTGATGAAGGCATATAATGCTATAAACTTCCCTGTAAGGACTGCCTTTGCAGTATCCCACAGGTTTTGATAATTGGTATGTTCATTATCATTTTTGTTTCAGAAATTTAATGATCTCCTTCTTGATTTCATCTATGACCCCGCTATCATTCAGCATAAGGTTATTTAGTTTCCATGATTTTATGTGAGTATGAAGACTTCTGTTGCTATTGAGTTCAACTTTTATTCTATGATGGTCTGAGAAGATACAGGAGATAATTTCTATTCTTCTGAATTTGTTGAGGTTTGAGCCTTGCGACCTAATATATGATCAATTTCGGAAGACGATCCATGGGTTGATAAGAAGGATGTATATTCGGTTTTGTTAGGATAAAGTGTTCTTTAAGAACACTTAAAGAACCATAAAGAATACTTTATGCCTGTTAAGTCCATTTGCTCTAGGGTCTGGTTTAAGTCCATTTGTTTAGTTTCTGCTTGGAAGATCTGTCCAGTACTATCAATGAGGTGTTGAAATCTCCAACTATTATAGTGCGGGAAGGTATACTGTCTTGATCAGTTAGGGTTTGTTTTATATATTGAGGAGCATTCAGATAGAATGTTAACCATTTAACCAATGCATAAATGTTAACCATTGAAATCTCTTCATACTGTGTGTTTCTTTTGCCCAGTATGTAGTATCCATCTTTGTCTTTCATTATTTTTGTTGGTTTGAATTGAATTGTATCTGCCTACAGGACTGCAACCCCAGCTTTTTTCTCCTTTCCATTTGCCTGGAATACTGTTGCCCATTCCTTCACCCTGAGTCTTGTTTTATCCTTTGAGATAAGGTGAGTTTCTTGTAGGCAACAGGCCTGAGTTTTTGTATCTAGTCAGCTAGAATATGCCTCTTTAAAGCAGAGTACAAATCATTCACATTAATTGAGAGACTTGATAGAGGTGGCAGAGTTTTATTCATCTTGTTTTTCAGAAGTCCTGAGCTTAATTTTATGCCTCTCACCATTGTGGAAGCTAGGCTCTGTTCTTTAACTTCTGGGTAGGAAATTTCTGGATACACATTTTGGTGGTGTATCCTTCTGTTGATTGTTATGAAGAATGGGTCTGAGTATTTCCTGGAGAGCTGGCCGAGTCATGGCAAATTTCCTCAGCATGTTGATGTCAGTGAAGTATTTGATTTCTCCAACACAAATGAAACTCAGGGTATAGGATCCTGGGCTGGAAATTGGTTTGTTGAAGGTTGAAGATTAACGATCATCCTTTTCTGGCTTGGAAAGTTTGGGCTGAAAGATCCATAGTCACCTTATACTTTTCCCTTTGTAAGTAATACTTTTCTTATGTCTGGCTGCTTGCATAAGTTGCCTTCATATTAACACTGGCAAAATTAATTACAATGTGTTTAGGAGATGCTTTGTTTGGATTGAGTCTTGCTGGGGCTCTGAAACAATCTACTATCTTTATTTCTCTCTCTTGCAATACTTGGGAAATTCCTCACCATTGTCTTGGAGCACAGAATTTGTGCCTTTGGGACCATTCTCTTTTCCTTTAGGAATCCCTATAATTCTGTTGTATGATTTCTTGGAATGATTCCATAACTCTCTCAGAGAATATTCTGTTCTTTTTCTCCATTTTTCTGTCTCTTTGAATACTTGGGATAGTTCAAAAGTCTTGTCTTCTTTAACTGAAATTCTGTCTTCACACTGATAACTCCATTTCTGAGGGACTCTACTGTATTTTGAAGCTTCTGAAATACTTTTTCAATTCCTTAAGCTCTGCTATATCTTTCTTCATTATGTCCATATCCTTAGTGACTTTGTTTTTGAATTCATTAATTTCTTGAGACGACTTTGAACTATTTTTTGTTTCTCTGTTTCCATTTTTTCCTCCATTCCAATTACCTTATTTGCCAACCATACTCTAAATTCTACTTCTGACATTTCAGCAGTTTCTCTGTGAATGGAATTTTCTGATGTATTTTCTTTGATGTCCCTAGGAGGCATTGATTTGCTCTGACTTCTCATGTTGCCAGAGTTCTTCTGCTGATTCCTCCTCACGAGTATTTTCAGCTTCTTCCTCTTGTATACTTTTTTGTATACAAGTTGAATTAATAGGTTGTCCCTGATGAGTCCACTCCTCACTGTTGCAGTGCCACCGCTGGACTAACAAAGGCAGACAAGTGGTGAATCCACAACCCCTGGCAGTATCTCCACAGGGAGCAGAATCATTAGACAGTCCTAGTCCTAGTCCTGGTCCAGTCAAACTCGCTCGGTCAGCCCTGCCTCAGAGTTCAGGAGAGATGCTTATGCACTAGATACCATCCAGCCAATTGAGCACTGAGGGCCACAGCTCCGTGGACAGTGTAGGCCCAGAGCCTAGACAAAGTTGCTCAGGTACTGGGCACTGCCTGTCCAGTCAGCTCAGGGGCCTGCTGCCCAGCAGGGGGCACAACTAAAGTTCACATAAGAGTCGCTCAGGCACCAGGCACAGCCCATCCAACTGAGCTCAGAGACCCTCCACCCAGTGGAGAGTGCTAATCCAAAATTCAGTCCAAAATTGCTTAAACCTAGGCCCCACCCACCCAATTGAGCTCAGAGAGCCGCCACCCAGTGGGGAGTGCGAGTCCAAAGTTGCTTAAACCTAGGCCCTGCCCAGCCAATTGAACTCAGAGAGCCTCACCTGGTAGAGGGCAGAGGTCCAAAGTCACCTAAACCCTGGCCCTGCCCACCCAATCCAGCTTTGCCTGGTAGAGGCGAGAGATCCAAAGTTTAGTTCAAAGTCATTTAGACATCAGCCTGTCCATCCAATCAAGCTGTGCCTGGCAGAGTGGGCAGGTCCAAAGTTCAGTCAAAAGTCAAAGTCATTTAAGCACTGGCCTTTCCCACCTAATGGAACTCAGAAGTTGTCCTGGAGTACAGAAAACAGATCTGCCTGAGAATTCCTGAGGAGCTGGAGATGTGTAGTTCTCCCTCTCCCTGCCAAAGTATGGACTGCCCCTAAAGAATTTTTAATACATATGTTAACTTACATGTTTACTAGGAGAGGTAGAAGATTCTAGTTCCTGTGAAAAAACCATTTCTTCAGTAAGTATACTGTGATCTGGACTTCCATGCTGCTCCTGCACTATAGATTCAGATGGTGTATATTCAACAGCAGGACTGCCCAGTTCTTCTGGAATAGAGCTTTCACTGTTTCGATGAGAGAAGAAAGGTACTGGAGAGTCTTCCTCACTCACTATTTCTAGACAGAAAGGTGAAAGAAAAAATATACAATCTCGGTCAATGGGAAAATTCAACTGTTACACTTTACATTTGTTCTTAGCATATTATCACTATTGACATTTACTACAAAGTCTGTCAGTCTAGGGCCCAGTGCTCACTCCTGTAATCCTAACACTCTGGGAGGTTGAGGTGAGTGGATTGCTTGAAGTCAGGAGTTCAAGACCAGCTTGATCAAGACCAAGATCCTGGTCTCTAAAAATAGACAGGCATTGTGAAAGGTGCCTGTAGTCCCAGCCACTCAGGAGGCTGAGGCAAGAGAATTGCTACCTGTGGTGTATCTTACAGGGGTATTTGCAAAACTTGGTAATTGTAGAATGTAAATGTTTTGACACAGTAACTGAGATAATGCCAGGAAGGCTATGTTAACCATTGTGATGAAAATGTGTCAAATGGTCTATGAAGCGAGTGTATGATGCCCCCTGATCATATCAATGTATACAATTATGATTTAATAAAAAAAAAGAAAAAAATGTAATTTTCCACTGTAAAAAAAAAGAGTTAGAGGTTGCTGTGAGCTATGACGCCATAGCACTCTACTCAGGGTGACAAATAAAACTTTTTCTCAAAAAAAAAGTCTGTTAGTTTAATTAAGAATTTTGAAAAAAAAAAAAAAAGTGTTTTGGCTGATGCCAAGTGAAAAAAGATATCTACCATGGATAATCAGCAATGATAGTTACTGGTAATAAAAATCAAGAAACATAAAATCGGGCGGTGCCTGTGGCTCAGTGAGTAGGGTGCCAGCCTCATATACTGAGGGTGGTGGGTTCAAACCAGGCCCCAGCCAAACTGCAACAAAAAAATAGTCGGGCGTTGTGGTGGGTGCCTGTAGTCCCAGCTACTCGAGAGGCTGAGGGGAGAGAATCACCTAAGCCCAAGAGCTAGAGGTTGCTGTGAGCTGTGATGCCACAGCACTCTACTGAGGGCGACAAAGTAAGACTCTGTCTCTCAAAAGAAAAAAAGAGGGTGGCGCCTGTGGCTCAGGGAGTAGGGCGCTGGTCCCATATGCCGGAGGTGGCGGGTTCAAACCCAGCCCTGGCCAAAAACCACAAAAAAAAAAAAAAAGAAAGAAAAAAAGAAACATAAAATTATTGCAGATGGAAAAAAATGAAGCCCTCCTAGCAATACTAATAAGCCAAACAAGTTGAAACTTACATGGGTGAATCAGAAAGGACACCTCGAACTGTTTCACCTGGAAGTGAAATAATGGACCAGTCTGTCTCAAAACTTTCGTAGTAACCTACATACAGTAGAACCTCCATAGTTGACCATGTCCCTACACTGACCACCTCCTTAAGTTGACCTGATTTTCATAAACTAGACATGAACCACATGTATGTTATCAGTACAGTGGGCCTAGTTCCTTATGTTGATCACCTCTGTATGTTGAACAGTTTGTTACAGTCTCTTGGGTAGCCAACTTACAAAGCTATTGATCTATAAATACCTGTATGTATATATGTACGTATCTATATGTATATATCTGTATCTATCTGTCTACCTCGGTATCTCTGTATATTTACATCTGTCTTACATCTGGTTTTTGAGACTTTTTATTTTAACCATATTATACCTGAATTTATCTTTGATATTTCATATTCTATTCCAACTTTAAATAATGCTGACTGTAACCCATTTCATGTGCCACAATGTTGTAATGGATCACAATCTACATATATACATACAGGTATTTATAGATCAATAGCTTTGTAAGTTAGCCACCCAAGAGACTGTAACAAACTGTTCAACATATAGAGGTGATCACAATCTACAACAAAAAACATTGTTCTAGAATAGCAGTTTTCAAACATTTTGGCCTCATAACCCCTTTACATGCTTAAGAATGATCGAGGAGGCTCGGCTCCTATAGCTCAGCAGCTAGGGCGCCAGCCATATACACCGGGGCTGGTGGGTTCAAATCCAGCCTGGGCCTGCCAAACAATAATGGCAACTACAACAAAAAAATAGCCAGGTGTTGTGGCGGGGGCCTGTAGTCCCAGCTACTTGGGAGGCTGAGGCAAGAGAATCACTTAAGTCCAAGAGTTTGAGGTTGCTGTGAACTGTGACGCCCTCTATTGAGGGCGACGTGAGACTCTGTCTCAAAAAAAAAAGAAAGAAAGGATTGAGGACCCTAAAGAGCTTTAATTTAGATATGGTTTACATACAGCCATATAGATATGGTTATATATCAATACTTACCATACTAGAAATTAAAACTGATAAAAACTTTAATAACTTATTTTTAAAAACAGTTAATAAATCTACATGTTAACAAAAATAACATTTTTTTTAATTTAAAGTAACTACATTTTCCATAAAAATTTAAAGAAAGGAGAAACAAAAATCTTTAATATCTGGCTTAAAATACTACAGCTGGATTCTCATGACTGCTTCTGTATTCAATCTGTGGCAATACGTTGTTTTGGTTGAAGCACATGCAGAAAATATGTCCTTACAAAATGGTATGTAGTTGGAAAAGGGAAAAGTATTGAGATGGTCTTTTTTTTTTTTTTTTTTACTGTCCTAAATTGTTTATTAGGTAAGAATTTTACAAACATTACTTGTATCAGTGGTGACAGTGGAGCTGGAAATTGCTGTGCTATTTCTAAGCTGCACGGTGAGAACCATCAATAATGTGGAACTTACAGCCCTTTCCAAGGCACAGTTCCTGCAGTCTGCAGGTGTCAACCCACAGATCTCCATGATTACTAATAAAGTTAAGCATCTTTTCACAAACTACTGACTAACCTTATTGACTATTTGGAGTTCTTTATCTATGAATTGTCTGTTCTTCTGATTTTTACATGGTTACTATTCTATTATATCATTGATCTTATTGAACTATTTATTCTGTTATTGAGTTGCTCGTTTGTTCTTTTTAACACTTAAAAAATGTTTTAATTATTGTTTTTTTAAGACAGGGCCTTGCTCTGTCACCTCCTAGGCTCAAGTGATCCTCCTGCCTCAGCCTTCCAAATAGCTGAGACTATAGGTACTCATCTCAAAGCCTGGGAAATAATTTTTTTTTTTTTTTGTAGAAACAGAGTCTCACTTTATGGCCCTTGGTAGAGTGCCGTGGCCTCACACGGCTCACAGCAACCTCCAACTCCTGGGCTTAAGCGATTCTCCTGCCTCAGCCTCCCGAGCAGCTGGGACTACAGGCACTCGCCACAATGCCCGGCTATTTTTTTTTTGGTTGCAGTTTGGCCGGGGCCGGGTTTGAACCCGCCACCCTCGGTATATGGGGCCGGCGCCTTACCGACTGAGACACAGGCGCCTCCCAATAATTTTTTTTTTTTTCAATAGAGATGAGGTTTCACTCTTGTTCAGGCTGGTCTCCAACTCCTGAGCTCAAGTATTCCTCTTGCCTCAGCCTCCCAAGAGTGCTAGGATTATAGCATGAGTTACTAAGCCTGGCTATACTTATATATTGTTGATACTATTATTTTGTTAGTCATACATGTTATAAGTATCTTTTATTTTGTTGTTTCACTATATTTGCATTTATAAAGAGAAATTATTTATTGAAGCCATATTTATTAATATTTCAGTTTTTGCTTTACATAAAATGTTAAAAAATATTTTCTCTTAGTTGCCACAAAGATCTTCTCAAAGTTTCATAGTGTTAATTCTTCACATTACAGCCTTTATTTCCCTCTTGCAATGGATCTTTTATATTGTCAAGTATGGATCCAACCTCATTTTTCCTTCTACAAGTATTTATTGAAGAATCCCTCCTTTCTCTACTGGTCTGCAAAGGTGCCTATGTCAACTTTCCATAGATGCACAGGTCTGTTTCATATTTACAAAGCATTATCACTACAGTTTTAATCACTATATCGTTAGAAATCCTGATACTTGGTAAAGTACGTAAAGTAAGTTACCATATTTTGTGGCTCATCTTTAGACATGTCTTTGCTTTTTCATCCTTTGTTCTTTCATATAAATTTTTAAATAAGCTTGTGAAACTCTACAAAGAAACCTTGATGGGTTTTTGATTTAAATGTCTATATTCAACACATCAGTTTAAGAGAAATTAATGACATGACACTGAATCTATCTGTGAATATAGAACAATGTTCCATTTATTTTGGTTTTCTTTAATGTCTCCCAATAAAATTATAAATTTTTCTCCATAAAGATCTTATGTACTTTTTTGTGTTAAATTTCTCTGTACTTCATATATTTTGTTATTATATTTTGTCTCCATTTGTACATTTTTTAAAAATTAGATTTGTCTAATCAAAATTTTTGCTGGTCTATAGATAAGTCATTGAGTTGTATATTTTGGGGTTTATAACCAGCAACTTAGCTAAACTCACTTATTAATTCTAATAATCGACACATAAATTACAGATTTTCTATGTGCATAGCATTAATAACTGTAAATATTGAGAATTCTGCTGCTGTTTCTCATTCCTTATAGCTTTTAATGTTTTCTAGTCTTAATGAACTGTCTGGACCTCTACATAATGTTGAACAGAAGAGATGAAATGAGCATCTTGGCCTTATTTCTAAATTCAAAGGAAACACTTTGTTCTGTCATTAGGTATGAAATGTTTTTTATTTTTGTTAATATACGCCCTTTATTGATTAAAGAAAGTTCCTTTTTATGGCTACTTTAACCTTAAGTTTATTGTTTTATCATAAATGCTTTTTAAATTTTATCAAAATCCTCTTCTGAATCCATCTAGATAATCATGTAATTTTTTTCCTTTAATCTGCAGAAGGTAAATCACTACGTTATCAATTTTTTAATGTGTCCCAATTCCTAGCTGGTCATGAAATATTAGATTTGCATATATAGTTGAACATGGTGTACTAATATTTAATTTAAGGTAGGTAAGATTGGCCTTTACCTTTCTGATATTATCCTTTTATGGATTTATCAAATAGCCACATAAAATGAGTTGAGAAATGCCTCTCTTTTTCTGTTTTATGGAAAGGTAAAGAATTACAAGACTGTATTTTTTTCCCCTCTTGAATGTCTGTAGGAGCCAGAGAAGGTCTTTATAAAAAGACGTTTAGTTGCTGAAGTATAATTTCTTTAATGGTCAAAGAATCAGGAAGGCTCTCTTATCCTACTAATCAGGCTTTGAAATTGTATTTTTTAGAAGAATTTAGCCATTTCTTCAAGGTTTTTCTTTGTGTGTGTGAGACAGAGCCTCAAGCTGCCGCCCTAGACAGAGTGCCGTGGCATCACAGCTCACAGTAACCTCCAACTCTGGGGCTCAAGCGATCCTCCTGCCTCCGCCTCCCAAGTAGCTGGGACTACAGGCGCCCGCCACAACATCCATTTTTGGTTGCAGCTGTCACTGTTGTTTGGTGGGCCTGGGCTGGATTAGAGCCCACCAGCTCAGGTGTATGTGGCTGGTACCTTAGCCACTTGAGCCACAGGCACCAAGCCCTTTCTTCAAGTTTTCAAGTGTATATTGACATAAAGTTATTTACATAATTTTTATCTAATTTCTCCAGCATTTGTCAATCGTAATGTCCCTTAGTCATTTGGACTTTTGAAAGCATGAAAGAAATCTTTCAATTACGTTAGGCTTTGGTTTGCAATCTGAACACAGTTACCTTTTTGTTCTGTTCTCTGGTCCTCTAGTTCTTTCTTAGGTGTTTTGGGTTTTATTAACTCTTTGTCCCAGGCAGCCAAAGCTTGTTTTTCCATTTGACGAATTTCTGCTTCTTCTGCATCTAAACGCCGCTTCCACTCTAGGAGCTCCTCTGCATGTTGTCGCCGTTGCATTAGTTTCTGCTCTCGCTTTGTTAGAAACCTGTGGTCACACCGTAAAGAATAGTGAGAGAACACACCTAGAGGGAGAGGTCACTTTGAGAGCTCTATCACTCATCACCTGATCAACAAGCTGTGCAAAAGAAGAACACTCACACTACTTCCTCTGAAAACAGTTTGAGATAACAGAAGATTTCATGAGTCAACTTACTCAGAAAATGAGAAAACTTATCATGGTTTGTAAGATTAGCAAATGAAAAACAAGTGAAGAAAATCTAGACAAATGATAAGATTAAAACTTAACTTTTATGTGCATTTGTCATAGGTTATTCTTTTCCATAACAGAAGATGTAAGAATTATTTTGAAGCCTCAGATCACAAAACACACAAAACCCCAAACAAAGGCCAAAACAGCAAGAAAAACAATCCCCAAATCCCTTAAACAAGCAAGCAAACAAAAAACATGTTCATGTCCCTTTTCTCTTTTTATTTTAAAATTCTGTCTGGCTTTGCCTCAGGTCTGGTGAATTTGGTTTCTATTTATCTAAGAGACGTAATGTCAGATGGTAAGTCTTTCTTTCAGTGAGAGATCACTGACCACCACAGTTAAATGTCTCATACATATAAACATAACTATTTATTTACTCGAGCAAATGATGCATCAAATGCCTCATTCAATTTAACCTGACCTCTGAACTTAGCCAGTCATCTATTAGGCCCAAAGGGTTAGGAGAAATTACTGATTTAGGAGAAATTATTTAGCTTAGAGCCTACTAAAAATCTCTCTTCAAATGTAGATGCCACAACTAAATACAAGGTGGCTGCTCATATTACTGGGGTTTTATTTATAGCTAACCAACAAAAATGCATTCACGCATCCAACACTAAAAAGCGTAAGAACTGTCATCTTACTTATTAAGCAATCATGTCAAGTTAATAGGGAAACAAAAGGGTAAAATCTATTAGACATTTGACAAGAGGCTTCCAGGCTATTAAAAAGGGGCAGGGGGAAGCAAACAAAACAAACAAAAAGAACAGAGCATGCTCTATCAAAGAGTGCACTGAAAAAGGTGCAAAGTTACCTGACCAACTGGTTGTAGATATACAGCTGGAATTTGGGATGAAGGTTGGGAAAACAGACACTGAGAGAGGCCCAGTGATGAGACGTAAAGACAGAGAAGAAGTAGTGAACAGGAGAGCAGTGTCTACAAAATAAGGAGGAAGATTTTAAAACCAAGAGATCAAGAAGCAGAAAGAATGAGGAAGGGAAAGCGTAAGAGCTAAGTGAAGAACTTTTAATATGCTTCCTAAATAACATAAGCTAATCAGTTAAAGCAAGTGTTACACTCTGTGACATAAGAAAACATGTACTTTTGTAGATCTTACCAATGATTCTAAATCAATATGCCTTTCTTCTCAAATGTTGCTTAACCATCATCTATATTTTCAGTTAAATTCACTTGTTCGTGAGTAATGAGAAATATATTCTGGGGCTAAAGAAGTTTTCAAATAAGCTTTAACAGAAAACAGAATTATGGCCATGAACCTAGTATAGCAGCAACTCTACATATATATAGAAAAATCCTGAGCCAGTGATTTTTATATCTGTACTTTGTCGTGTGTTTTAAGCTTGAAATTAAATTTAGAAAGTACTACATTTGCCTTACTGAACTTTACCATCATAACTAGTTTGAAAATAATATAATTTAGTAAACTGATTTACAGAAAAATACCTTGCTCAACTCTATAATTCAAAACTTACAGAGGACCTACTGGAAATACCTTGCTCTATACCTAACAAGGGCTCACTAAATAACAACATTGAAATACAATACTCATTCTCATAAAATATCAGGATACATAACTAAGAATAAAGTAAGCTAGTCCCAATAAATACTGTCAGTTAAAAAAGAAATAAGGCTGTTGACAGCTCAATCAGTAAGGTTAAAGGTAGGAAGAAAATTTCACGTTAAAGTTACAAGGGCGGGAAAAAACCCCCAACAAATTTTTTCTCTTTTTGCAATAGTAAATTACGCACACACACACATATATATATATATATATACACACACACACATATACATACATGGATAAATAAGTTTTGTTAATAGTTTGGAAAGGTTAATCTCTTTGACAGAGCATGCTCCTGTTCACATGCATAAAACAATAACTTGTAGATCAAGGCAACATACATTGCCTTGGAACGGCAAGGAGTACTATCAATAAATCATAGAAGTGAGAAAATCTAGGTATAAATCCAGTCATTTGTTTGGATTTTTAAAAAGCATGAATAATCTTGCCTACATGTATCTTTAGATAACAGACTATTTTAGTATCTGTTTTTTCACATATAACAAAGAATTTTATCTCCCTTTCATTTACTTACACATACAGGCACATTCATATCTGGATTGCCTTGATTTTCTGCACTGAAGTTCAAGGAAAAACATTTTTGTGAAATTTCAGTAAGACATTCCAATCTTCCTTGCCATTCTTTATGAATATATAATTAACTTATTTTGATGCCAATTATCAAAATATTATGCAAAGACAAATGTACTTGGCAAAAAATAAAAAAAATCTGTTCATAACATTCAAACATCACCCACCCTCTTAACTGTGTAACTGCTAAGTGCGTGCATGACCTAGTACAAAAAGTAAAATAATATCGGAACATGTGAAAAAAACTGTCAAAATACATAATTTGAATTTTTTACACAGACCAATATAGAGAACAATGATTCTCTCTATTAAAACAAGAACTGACATTTATTTTTCATTTATGAAGATTAAACATGTTGAAAAACTCTAGTTTAGGAATGAAGTACAAAGAAATGGCTAATAGAAAACTAAAATAAAATAGTCTAAGAAACAGTGTTAGAAAAGTTTAACTTAAAGTTAGAACTTCTCCCCAGAAACATATGTTCCTTATGTAATACAAAATCATTCTAGAACTAAAGAATGCCTTTTAAAAGCTGAATAAAGTTGAATAAAACTTCACACTGGAGTTAATAATTCTTCAAGATGCTGCAGAGGTTATGAAAATTTGTAAATGGAGACATAAATACCTACTAATAGAAAATGCTAATAATACACTTCATGGTTCATATCACAGCCTCACCTCTAATAAGGCCTCTGATAGTAACAGAACATTAGACAAGGATTAGGTATACCACAGATTTCATCTCAAATGGAAATCATTACAAGGATTAGGTATACAACAGATTTCATCTCAAATGGAAATTATACGTTCCTATAATGTCTGAACTTAAGGAATTAATGAGCAATTAATTCACTTTCAAAGTCACTCTCACGCTCTAAACTTGTGCTACACAGCTATTACTCCAGTAATCAGCCATCTAGCACTTTTCTAGTTTCTTTTTTTTTTTATTTTTTTGTAGAGACAGAGTCTCACTTTATGGCCCTCGGTAGAGTGCCATGGCATCACACAGCTCACAGCAACCTCCAACTCCTGGGCCTAAGCGATTCTCTTGCCTCAGCCTCCCAAGTAGCTGGGACTACAGGCGCCTGCCACAACACCCAGCTATTTTTTGGCTATAGTTGTCATTGTTGTTTGGCGGGCCCAGGCTGGATTCGAACCCTTTAGCTCTGGTGTATGTGGCTGGTGCCCTAGCCGCTTGAGCTATAGCCACCAAGCCATAGCATGACTTTCTAATCTGTTGAAATGCTGTTCACACTCAGAGGGGAAAAAGATTCTTATTTATATCACATGGTCTGGGAAGTATGTTCAGGTATTAAAAGAAAAGTGGAAAAAGAATCATAAATTATTAGAACTAGAAGGACTCTTAAAGAAGTCTTTCATAGGAAGAAAGTGAGACCCACAAAGACTTGCATCAGGTCACAATGCGCAGCAAAATGGCTGAGATAGAACTATTAATAAAACGCTATTTTCTGAACTTCAGCCAGCTAAAGTTAAGTTGGCATATCTACTTTCAACCTCAGATTTTGTAAAAACTGCATTGATGATTTAAAGTTATCTAAAGTAGAAACTAATCCTCACAAGGGTGTCCAACCTGTAGCCCTTGGGTGGCATGCTGGTTTTATGAGGACTTTTTTTGCTTATCTATGGTGTCAGATATCACAAAAGTATTTAGGGACTTTTTTTGATAATCAGCCCTTTCGCTGGTGTTGTTTAAGTAATGTGTGGCCCAAGACAAATCTTCCAATGTGTGGCAGAGAAAGAAAAAGGTTGGACACCATTCAGTATTTGTTTGAAACTAGAAAAGTGGGGCGGCGCCTGTGGCTCAGTCGGTAAGGTGCCGGCCCCATATACCGAGGGTGGCGGGTTCAAACCCGGCCCCCGGCCCCGGCTGAACTGCAACCAAAAAAAAAAAAAATAGCTGGGTGTTGTGGCGGGCGCCTGTAGTCCCTACTTGGGAGGCTGAGGCAAGAGAATCATTTAAGCCCAAGAGTTTGAGGTTGCTGTGAGCTGTAACGCCACAGCACTCTACTGAGGGCGACAGCTTGAGACTCTGTCTCAAGAAAAAAAAAGAAAAAATCATCCTATAGTTTAAAATAACAAAGTTATGATAATTTTTAAATGAAACTTTTAAATCTAAAATCCTTTGACTTTGAAAGATATTAAAACAAAATCTTAATATTGTCACAAAAGAATCATCTACAATTCTATATTTGTTTAGGATATTACCATGCTTAATTATCATTAGTTACTTCACTATATATCAAGAGGTCTATGAACTCTCTGGAAATTCATGCAAAACGGCTATGTGTGTATATGCATTATTTTAAGGCAAGCTTCTATAATATGCATCTGGTACACAAGCAAATCCCAGATTCCCACCCCCCAATTTTTTTAAGTAAATTCAATGATCCCCCCCAAAGTAAGAGTCACTCTTCCATTTAACACTGATCTTGAAGGAAATTGTTGCTGCTTCCTTATATTAATAATTCCTTATGTAATACTATGTATCCTAAAACTGCTGAGACCAGTTACATTAAAGCACTAGTTTTTACTCTTAAAAAAAAAAACAAAAAACAAAACTTAATATCTTAAGTTATTTTATTCCTACTGGATCTATAATTCTTTAATTCTCTTCTACTATAATAGGCAGAAACAAAACATAATGCCTTAATTTTTTTCTATTTTTAGTAGGAATAGGGGTCTCCCTTTTGCTTAGCCTGGTCTTGAACTCTTTGAGCTCAAGCAATCCACCTGCATCGGCCTCCCAGAGTGCTAGGATTACAGGTGTGAGCCACCGCAGCCTAGCAGCCTGGCCTATAGTGCTTTAAATTTTAAAATGGGTTCTTTCTAGTACTTTAGTATCTTTAATAATCTTCACAGAGAAAGATAAAGGAGGATTTAGACAATACTGACCAAAAAGAAAAAGCAATTTAGGTTTTTGTCCCTATAGCAAAATTAATTCTATTATTTAAAACTGTCTAATAATTTGTCTATAACTAAATAAACAAAATCACACAGTGTATTACTCCTGACTTAGAACTGTAGAAAATAAAAACACAGTGTCAGACTATCAGGATTTATCCAGCTATTACACTTAGGCTAGACCCTTTTCTAAGAAAAATATATTTAAGGCAATGATATGGTAATAATTCTAATTGAAATGTCTTATTTAAAGGAATATCAAAAGCCTTCCCTTGAAAATTCTGAATTTTGGGCCTGGTGCAGTGGCTCACACCTATAATCCTAGCACTCTGCAACACTGAGGCAGGTGGACTGCTTGAGGTCAGGAGTTCCAAGGAGACCCAGGCTCCACTAAAAAAAAATTAGCCAGGTGTTGTGGTAGGTGCCTGTAGTCCCACCCACACAGGAGGCTAAGGCAAGAGGATCACTTGAGCCCAAAAGTTTGAGATTGCTGTGAGCTTATGATGACACCATGGCATTCAATCCCTGGGTGACAGAATGAGACTCTGTCTCAAAAAAAAAAAAAAAGAAGAAGAAGAAAATCCTTAATTTTTCGAACTCAGAAAAATGGTGAAGATTTCAGGATTGACCAGATAATACCATAAATACTTCAGACAAATCATAAAATATATGTTTAACTTTTTGATCATTTAAAACCAAGTAAGTTAATTTTACTCCTTTAATAATTTTCTAAGCAAACTGAGAGGTATAAAGAAATATTTCAGATGTTTCAGGATTAAAGGCTTCATTTTTCCATACTACCTTGGTTTGCAATGAATGATCACACCCAAAAATAACTGTACTTTTTTTGTTTCTTATTATGCTAGGAAGTATAGTACTTCTGAATTCAAAAGTATATTTAACTTCCAAGGGAGGCTCAAGCAGGAAAATTACTCGAACTCAGGAGTTCAAGTCCATTCTGGGCAATATATTAAGACCATGTCTTTTTAGAAAAAGAAGAAGTATATTTAACACTCAACATTCAACCCTCATCTATGAAAATTTCCTTGATATATCCCTGTGAGTAAAAATTTCTCTTTCTCTTCTTAACTTCCCTACCTATTTATGTAGAAGGATACCTGTTTCTCAATCAACCTGCCAGTCATTCCTTTTTTTGAGACAGAGCTGTCGCCCTGCGTAGAGTGCCATGGCATCACAGCTCATAGTAACCTCCAACTCCTGGGCTTAAGCAATAAGCAATTCTCTTGCCTCAGCCTCCTAAGTAGCTGAGACTACAGGTGCCTGCCACAACTCCTGGCTATCTTTTTTTTTCTTTTGGTCATAGTTGTCATTGTTGTTTGGCAGGCCAAACCCGCCAGCTCTGGTGTATGTGGCTGGTGCCTTAACCACTTGAGCTCTAGGTGCCAAGCCTCATTCTTTTTTCTACCTAGACTCTAAGCTCTTTGAGGGCAGTGCTTATATTCATCTTTATATCCCACAGAACCTAGCATTGTTTAATAAATAATTGCTGTCGGAGTAAATATATAATTAATATATATCATGGAAGAACAAACTACTGATAAAAATGAAAAATACACTGTGTTTCTATTTTAAGTAGTGCAACATTTAAAGATGAAGATAATACCATTCTTCCTGTGTTTCATTTGCTTAGTAAACTATTCCTGAAATGGAATTGGCAAAATAACAGAAAAGTCAATTGTATGGTTGTTTTTTTCATGAATATCTGTTTCACGATTGTACGCAATCCATTATTATAAGGTTTTTCATGGTAATAAACAAAACTCAAATTTATTTTGCCGATAAAACCAAAACACTAAAGGTTATTCAATCTGTGGTTTTCGCTTTTTACTATACTAAGAAATGAAAATTATTCATAAAATGTCAACTCAAGAAAGAGGTCAAAAAAGCCATATATTAGAAACATACATTTTTTGTTTTATTTTGTTTTTGGAGGGAAAGGAGAAAAAAAAGGTAGGACAGGGCTGGGGAGGAGGGGAGCTCTGTCGGTATAAATTTTAACTAATGTATTGTTGTCTCAGTGAAACATTAAAAAGGAAATGTTTTACTGTAGCCAAGAATGGTATAATCACTTCAGAAAAATGTTATAAAATCAGAGTTCAGAGGGTTAACAATAAGCAATGATATATAATGAAAAGTTTCCCTCTACAAGCTAAATTTATTGAGAAGAATACTCTTTGACAGGTGTTTAATATCAGTAAAAAAGGGCTAACTACCTTTGCAAATCTTTGGAACATACAATAGTTCCTGGTCACAAAATAGCAAAGCTTCAAATGATTTTGCTGTCATTATGGCAAATGACTACAAAATTAATTAACTGCCTATTTATTAAGCTGGGGAAATCAACATCATTGAAGGAGATCTAACTCTAAAGCTTCAACATCATTGAGGGAGATCTTATTCTAAAGCTTTGGTAGCATAGATGTTATTTAAAAGCTGGCTTTCACATTACTTTGCTCCAGAGATCAAAAAATAACATACCACAAGTGCCAGTGGTATAATGGAGAGCATAATAGCTTTCTAAAAAATAGCACATAACAATAATTTTCCATTTTGGAAAATATTCTCTCATCTTGAAATTTTAGCATGATCCTCCAAACACTATTTTGCCATGACTGCTTCTCCTCATCCCTACCACAAGCACAATAGCAACTGCCTCAAACAACAGATCAAGAAGTCTCTAATTGCTCCTAAGGCTATTCTCCTTGATAAATTTCTCAAAAGGCTACTGCAGCAGTTGACAAGAAAAGACAAAGCAATACAAAAATTCTAAGTGATTAATATTTTGGCGACTATGAAAATAATTAACACAATTTGGAATAAAGGCAATAAATCCAACCATAAATTTGTTATTTAGGATTTTTAAAGCTTTAACCAAATCTGAAATAAGCACCACAGAAACTGACTTGACTCCATAAATACAGTAGGATTAGCAGTTTCTTCTACAGACATGGTTAAATGATTACTAATAGAATATATTCTTAGAGACTGGCAATGAAGGTCTTACTGAAACAGAAGAGCAAGAAATCAATGAAGAAATTATGTTGAAAATATCTTCCCCTCAACACTTACCAACCATTCAAAAACATTTGGAAGCAGATATAAAATGTCAAATCAGTGATGAAAATTTATGAGAAATAATTGTAATTTTGAATTCAAAGATCCCTGGAGCAATACAACATGCCTACACAGGCTACTGGAAATTTTTATTGGGAAATGAAGAAAGACTTTTTAGAGTAAATTTCAGTAAATTCATATTCACAAGGCTAAAATTTCCTTTTTCTATTTGAATAAGCCAGAGAGCCACAGATAAGATGTAAGAATGTATTTACCATTAATTGCTCCCTTAAGTTGGCAGACATGTCCTTTCTTTAAGTAAAAGAAAGGAGAAAACATTGATCTGGGTACATGTGCAAATGCTACATTTTTTAAAAATAAGAAACCTATCTGTAATAAAATCAGAAAAAATGTTTTATAAATACGATCTACAGTTAACTGACTTATAGGCTGATCTAATAATTCTGCTAAAATGCTACTGAATCCATAAAATATTTTCTTATCTCAATCTAATCTAATGAAGTATATTAAAAATATTATTTGTTGCTGCTACTTTCAAGGTAACTAAACAAGAGAGATTTATAAAAATGAATTACTTTTCATCCATGCGGCTTCTCATTTTCTTCAGTTTCTGCATAATGCTGCTTGTTTCACTGCTGGAAATTGAAATAGGAGAAGGACTGCGGGTCTCCAAGTCAGTTGGACCAGGACTAGTTGCCTTATTATCCTTTGTGTTATCATCACTATGAGAGTCCTAAAACAAAAAGAGGCAAAATTTTATTGGACTTTAAGAGGATCTTGAAGTTATCTTAAACAGTAAATTTATCCTTAGAACACTATAATGTAATGTTAAAATTAAGACATTACATACTTAAAAATGGTTAAGCAAATTTTATGTTATGTACATTTTATCACTATATAAATATATACACATACATATATATCTAAAGAGAGAATGAGCATATCGTAACACGTAATAATCTAAAAAAAGAACAGATGTAAGAAATCCAAAAAACTTCTGCCACTAATGATTTAGTATCCAAGTGTTTTCTCTACTATCTTATTTTTGAGACAGTCTCACTATGTTGCCCTTGGTAGAGTGCCATGGAGTCAAGAGCTCACAGCAACCTTCAAGTCTTGGGCTTAAGTGATCTCTCGCCTCAGCCTCCTAAGCAGCTGGGACTACATTCACCCACCACAACGCCTGGCTATTTTTCTTTTAGAGACGAGATCTAGTTCTGGATCAGGTTGGTCTCAAACTCATGAGCTCAGGCAATCCACCTGCCTCGGCCTCCCAGAGTGCTAGAATTACAGGTGTAAGCCACCACGATCAGGCTCTTGGCCATTATCTTAAGTGGAACAACTCAGACACAAAAAGACAAAAACTATATGATCTCATTTATAAGTGAGAGCTAAATAATATGTACATATGGAAGCAGAGTATGGAATTAATGGAAAATGGAGACTCAAGGAGAGGTTGGAAAGTGGGAGGGGGAGTGGAAGACAGGAGACTGCTTGATAGGTATAATATGTATTATTTCAGTGATACATATGCTCTGAAGGCCCTAACTTCACCACGATGTAATATTATCAATATAGCACTTGTAACCCTATGAATATACATGCAATGTCCAGAAAGTATCCAGCCACATATGTCTCTATTTTTCATAATACATGGCTGGATACTTTCTGGATGGTCTTCATGTACTAAATAAATATCATCTCTGATTTTTTAAAGTTGAATCACTCAAAAGGAATACAAAATGAGACATTATATAAAAAATGTACATACAGATATAATCAAAAGGCATAAAACTTATTTTAATCATACTGTGGGATGGATTGTTTATCTTTAAAATATTCCTCATAGGGTAATAGTTTTTTATAATGAAAACACTTAGGAACAGGCTCGGCACCTGTCGCACAGTAGTTACGGTGCTAGCCGCATACACAGAGGTTGGCGGGTTGGAACCTGACCTGGGCCAGATAAACAATGATGACAACTGCAACAAAATATAGCCGGGCATTGTAGTGGGCACCTGTAGTCCCAGGTACTTGGGAGGCTGAGGCAAGAGAATCTCTTGAGCCCAAGAGTTCGAGGTTGCTGTGAGCTGTGATGCCACAGCACTCTACCAAGGGCGACAAAGTGAGACTCTGTTTCAGAAAAAAAAAAAAAAAAAAAACCACTTAGGAACTATTAGTTTAATTAATACATTATTTAAACTTTGATAACATAGTATATCTTCCCACAAATAGTCATTTAGTCTCTAGGCTTTTCAGGAACATGAGTGGAAACAGTCATGACTTGTTAGTATTTTATGAAAAATACAAAGTAGAGCTTTTCTTCTTCCCTTTCCTATTCCTGAACAGTTCGGTCCTAAAGTCATTAAATTGGGCAGAATAAGGCAGGTATCCAGGATGGGGTAGAGGAAGACAGGTGGCCAAGAGTGAGGTCATAGAACCTGAGTGAGATGAAGAAGGCATTTAAATGGGGGAGAGCAGCCTGTGTGGTGAATCAAAGCCCAAGTGGAGCAATGATAATGTCATCATGTGAGTGGTTCAACATAAGAATTCACAAGCCCAAACACAGTGAAGATGGTATTCCCATGAAGAACTTCCTGGCTTAGGTGTCAGTGTCCAAAGAGGGTAAGAAAGGTATAGAGAAGGGTTGAGGAGATGAGGAATAGCCCATTTGGGAAGTCAGGGCCTAAGTGAGTGAGAAGAGCGTCCACATAGAGAAGAGGGTGGTAAGGATTACAGGAGATAGGTTCATGGGAGAAATGAACAAATCATTAACAATATTTTAAAAAATGTTAACCAGTTATCTGTCAAGAGAAGGGAGTTTCAAAACAGAGAAAACAAGAATGTACCTTGCGGGCTGGACTGGTAATGGAGAGATCAGTATGAACTCATGATTTTATGTAATACACATATATATGTATTACATGTATATATTACATACGTACATCTGTGTTATATATGTATGCAATGTAATACATATTATATATACATATACGAATTCTATATGTATAATGTATAATATATAATACATATGTGTAATATACACACACATAAAACGTGTTTATCTACATTTTTATACAGTAGAACCTCCACAGTTGACCACCTCCCTACATTGACATAATTTTCATAGACCACACACACACCACATGTATGTATCAGTACAGAAAGCCTAGTTCCTTATGTTGGCCACGTCTGTGTGTTGGCCAGTTTGTTACAGTCCCTAGGGTGATCAACTTACGGAAGTTCTACTGTTTTCCCTAGATTTGTTACTAAAGAGGAGCAAAACCTAATAGCAATGAGCATGCCTAACTCCAGATTCTGGTTTCTAAATAACCTTCTTCCTTGGAGAAATGTCTGATTCTAACGCTGGGGCAGGGAAAGGGCAAAACGACCTCTAAACATCTTGTTGTTCTAGAAAGCACAGAAAGACTCAAGACTGACAGGATATACCCAAAGGACATACAAACTTGCATGAAAGGGGCTCTTATTGGCCTAATTTGAGACATAAAGCAAGCATCAAATAAATGATAGTAGCAGATTTTAAGACTGAGTTAAAACAGGAATCCATGAGTTAATACTGATGTAGATAAGAGCATTACATTTGATGAAGAAAAGATATTTAGATGGAATAATCTTAAAATACTTCCACACAAAGTATTTATTAATGACAAAGGGAATAGCAGTAACTTTACAGTGAAGTCCGGGAAACCTCACCTTAATCAAGTGATCAAGTCCATAATAGCAGTAAAGATATCAAGATATTCCAAGTAATGGAATTACTTCTGTGATATGCATGCCAAAGATGCATAATCTTAATCTAATCACAAGGACCCACTGGACACGCCCAACTAAACAACAGTCTACAAAATAATCTAACATGTCAAGATCATAAGCGTCAAGGACTTTTCCAGACTGAAAGAGAATAAAGAAACCTGAAAACTAAACATAGTATGTGATTTCAAACATACTTTTGCTATAAAAAATATTATTGTGACAACTGATGAAATTTAAAGGGTATGTAGATTAAATAGTAGTAAAGCATCAAAGTTAATTTTTTAGCAACTTACTCTCAAATGACTCAGGACAATATATTTCTTTTGTCCTGTGCATAAAATTTCCCTATAAATTTGAGATTGTTTCAAATTTAAAATCAAAGCACAGGAAGGAACCCTCCCCAACTCTTCCTACAAGCAAATATTACACTGATACCAAAACCAGGAAAGGATCCAACAAAAAAGGAAAACTACAGACCAATATTATTAATGAATATTGACATAAAATACCTAATAAAATCCTAGCAAACAGAATAAAGCTACATATCAAAAAAATATGATCAAGTGGGCTTTTTATCTCAGGGATTGAAGTCTGGTTCAACCCATGCAAATTCATAAATGTAATTCACTGTATAAATAGAAGCAAAATTAAAGACCATATGATCCTCTTTAAACAACAACAACAAAATTCAGCATCATTTTCTGGTAAGAATACTTAAGAAAATAGGCATGCATGAGACATTTCTTAAACTGATAGAAGCCATCTTTGACAAATGCACAACCAACATCATACTGATTGGAGTAAAAATGAAAGCATTTCCTGCTGGGTGGGATGGCTCACGCCTGTAATCCTAGCACTGTGGGAGGCCAAGGTGGGTGGATTGCCTGACCTTACAGGTTCGAGACCAGCCTGAGCAAGAGCAAGCCCCCGTGTCTAAAAATAGCCAGGCATTGTGGTGGGCGCCTATAGTCCCAACTACTCAGGAAGCTGAGGCAAGAGAATCACTTGAACCCACAAGTTTGAGGTTGCTGTGAGCTATGACACCACAGCATACTACTGAGGGTGACAAAGTAAGACTCTGTCTCAAAAAAAAAAAAAAAAAAAGAACTGAAAGAATTTCCACTTAGAACTGTAACCAGACAGGGATGCCCATTATTCCCATTACTATTCAACATAGTGCTAGAAGTCCAAGCCAATGTAATCAGGTAAGAGAAAGCTATCAAGGGTACCCAAATTTAGACAGAGGAGATCAAACTTTTGCTCTTTGCTGAAGATATGATCTTATGCTTAGTCTCAACTGTGAGAACATGGAAGTGATCAAGAATTACAGTAACATTTGGATGTCCACAAATCAGTAGCCTTTATATATGCCAACAACAGTTAAGCTAAGAATCAAATCAAAGACACAATTTCCTTCACAGTTGCTTCAAAGAAAATGAAATACTTTGGAATACACCTAAAAAAGGATATGAAGGACTGCTCGGGAGGCTGAGGCAAGAGAATCCCGTAAGCCCAAGAGTTAGAGGTTGCTGTGAGCTGTGTGATGCCACGGCACTCTACCTGAGGGCGGTATGTGAGACTCTGTCTCTACAACAAAAAAAGGATATGAAGGATCTCTACAGAGAGAACTATGAAGCTCTGAGAAAAGAAATTGCAGAAGATATTAACAAAAGGAAGAATATAGCATTCACATGGCTGGGAAAAATCAATATTGTTAAAATGTCCATACTACCCAAAGGAAGCTACAGATCAAATGCAATCCCCATGAAACCACCAACATCATACTTTGAAGAACTTGAAAAAATAGTTCCTTGTTTCACATAGAACCAGAAAAAAACCCTGAGTACCCAACCCAATTCTAAGAAAGGAAAACAAATGAAAGCATCATACTGCCAGGCTTCAGGTTATACTACAAGTCTACAGTGATCAAAACAGCATGGTACCAGAACAAAAACAGACATAGAGCTATAGAATAGATAAGAGAACTTAGAATTGAAATCATCAACATCTGATTTTTGATAAACCAAACAAAAGCATACACTGGGGAAAAGAATCCCTATTTAATAAATGATTTTGGTTAGCCACATGTAAAAGACTGAAACTGGATTCGTACCTCTTACCACTTACAAAACCTGATTCATACTGGATAAATCTAAGACACAAAACGACAAAAAAAAACTCTAGAAGAAAATGTGGGGGAAACTCTTAACAGTATTGGCCTAGAAAAATACTTTATAAAGAAGACCCAAAAATAAATAAATGGGACCTAATCAAGCTAAAAAGCTTCTGTACAGCTAAGGGCCCAACAACTAAAGCAAATAGACAAGCTTCAGAATGGGAGAAGATGTTCATATGTTATGAATCTGACAAAGGCCTAATAACCAGAATCCGCAGGGAAGTCAATCTAATCAGTAAGAAAAGACCAAACAACCCCATTTATCATTAGGCAAGAGACATGAACAGAACCTTCCCCCAAGAAGACAGATGAATACCTACTAAACACATGAAAAAATGCTCATCATTACTAATTATCAGAGAAATGTAAATCAAAACCACCTTGAGATAATCACCTAACCCCAGTAAGATTAGCCCACATCACAAAGCCCCAAAGCTGCAGATGCTGGTGTGAGTGTGGAGAGAAGGTAACATTTATACACTGTTGATGGGATTGTAAACTAATACAGTCTCTTTGGAAGGAAGTATATACAATCCTCAGTGAGCTAAAAATAGACCTTCCATTTGATCCTGCAATCCCATTACTAAATACCCAGAAAAAAAATCATTTTACCATAAAGACATTTGCACTTGAATGTTTATAGCAGCTCAATTCATAATTGCAAAGATGTGGGAACAACCTAAGTGCCATCAACGCAGGAATGGATAAACTGTAGTATATGTATACCACAGAACACTATTCGCCATAAAGAAGGATGGAGACTTCATGTCTTTTGTATTTACCTGGAAAGACTTGGAGAACATCCTCCTAGGTAAAGTATCACAAGAATGGAAAAACAAGTATCCAATGTATTCAATATTAATATAAAATTAGCAGATAGATGAACAGTTATATGTCCACGTGAGAAAAAAACATATTTAAATCCAAGAAGGGGGGTAGGAGTGTGGTAATCTCTCACCTGTTGGGTACAACATAGGGATATATGGCACACCTCCTGGATGAAGGGCTCAACTGCAATTTAGACTTTACCTAACACAAACAATGTAACCTAATTGTATGTACCCTTATATTAATCTGAAATCTAAAAAGAAAAAAAAATATATATGAAAGCACAGAATATTAGGGATGTTAAAAAGTGTATAACTATATAGTCTGAGTTTTCCAATACTCTACTGACATTTTACAGGCCCAATTTTTTTCACACTATTATGAACTTATCTTTGACAAATGTACCAAGAATATATAGTAGGAAAAGACAACTACTTAAATAAATAATGCTGGGAAAACTGGATATCCATATGCAAAGGAATTAAACTAGATCCTTATCTCTTGCCAAATAAAAATGGATTAAAGACTTAAATTTAAGGCCTGAGACTACAAAACCACTAAAAGAAAACACTGGGGAACTGCTTCAGGGCATTGATCTGGTCTATGACTTCTTGAGTAATACCCCCAAAGCAAAGGCAAGCAAAGCATAATTGGACAAAAGGATCACATCAAGAAAATGCTTCTGCACAGAAAAGCAATCAACGAAGGGAAGAGAGTGACTTGGTGTTCAGTGCTCAGTGGTTAAGGTGCCAGCCACATGCACTGGGGCTGCTAAACAACAATAATGACAATAACAACAACAAAAAGAAATAGCTGGGCATTGTGGTGGGTGCCTGTAGTCCCAGCTACTTGGGAAGCTGAGGAAGGAGAATCACTTAAGCCCAAGAGTTTGAGGTCACTGTTAGCTGTGACGCCATAGCACTCTACCCAGGGAGATATAGTGAGACTCTGCCTCAAAAAAAAAAAAAAGATGATTCACAGAAAGGGAGAAAATATTGCAAACTACTCATCTGACAAGGCACTAATAACTAGAAAATATCAGGAGCTCCAAAAACTCAATAGGAAAAAAAAAAATCAAATAATACCATTAAAAAATGGGCAAAAAGGAGAACCGGAAACAACCTGTAACTCTCTTCCCTTTTGCGGCCATCACCGGAGAGGCAGCGACCAAAATGAAGTTCAATCCCTTTGTGACTTCGAACCAAAGCAAGAACCGCAAAAGGCATTTCAATGCACCTTCCCACATTCGCAGGAAAATTATGTCTTCCCCTCTTTCCAAAGAGCTGAGACAGAAGTACAATGTTTGATCCATGCCCATCCGAAAGGATGATGAAGTTCAGGTTGTCCAGGGGCATTATAAAGGTCAGCAGATTGGCAAAGTAGTCCAGGTTTACAGGAAGAAATATGTCATCTACACTGAGCGGGTGCAGCGGGAAAAGGCTAATGGCACAACTGTCCACGTGGGTGTTCACCCCAGCAAGGTGGTCATTACTAAGCTTAAACTGGACAAAGACCGCAAAAAGATCCTTGAACGAAAAGCCAAATCTCGCCAAGTAGGAAAGGAAAAGGGCAAGTACAAGGAAGAAACAATTGAGAAGATGCAGGAATAAAATAATCTTATATGCAGCTTTCATTAAACACTGCTAAAATGGAGAAAAAAAAAAATGGACAAAAAAGATCTGAACAGACCAGTGGTTCTTCTCAACCTTCCTAATGCCGCAGCTTTTTTTTTTTTTTTCCTAATGCCGCAGCTTTAATACAGTTCCCATGCGTCGCAGCCCACAGGTTGAGAACTGCTGGAATAGACACTTCTCAAAAGAAAACATGCAAATGGCCAATAGGTGTATGACAAAATGCTCAAGATCATTAGTCATCAGAGAAAATGCAAATTAAAACTACAATATGATATCAGGCGTTGCCTGTGGCTTAGTGGGTAGGGCGCTGGCCCCATATACCGAGGGTGGTGGATTCAAACCCGGCCCTGGCCAAACTGCAACAAAAAAATAGCTGGGCGTCATAGTGGTCGCCTGTAGTCCCAGCTACTTGGGAGGCTGAGGCAAGAGAATCGCCTAAGCCCAGGAACTGGAGGTTGCTGTGAGCTGTGTGACACCACAGCACTCTACTGAGGGTGATAAAGTAATACTCTGTCTCTACAAAAAAAAAAAAAAAAAAAAAAAAACTACAATATGATATCATTTCACCCCAGTTAAAATGACTTTTATCCAAAAGATAAGCAATAACGAATGCTGGAAAGGATATGGAGAAAGGGGAACCCTGGTAAATTAGTATAACCACTATGGAGAACAGTATGGAGGTTTCTCAAAAAACTGAAAATAGAACTACCACATGACCCAGCAATCCCACTGCTGGGTACATATCCAAAGGAGGAGAAATCAGTATATCAAAAAGATATCCGCATTCCCATGTTTATTGCATCCTATCCACAATAGCAAAGGTTTAGAATCAAACTTAGTGTCCCATCAACAGATAAATGAATAAAGAAATTGTGTTATACATACAAAATGGAATATTTTACAGCCACGAAAAGAATAAAATCCTGTCGTTTGCAAAAAAAATAGATGGAAATGGAGAACATTATGTTAAGTGAAATAAATCAAGCACAGGAAGACAAATCTCACATGTTCTCACTTGTATGTGGGAGCTAAATATTTAAAACAATTGATCTCATGGAGAAAGAGAGTAGAATGATGGTTAGTAGAGGCTGGGAAGGGTTGCAGAGAGGGGGGAGAATAGGTTCGAACTTTTTGTCTGAATACCTCCTCTGAATCTTGTGTGTTTATATTCACATTGGATAGCTAGGCTTGGTGCCTGTAGCTCAGCAGTTAGGGGGCTGGCCACATTCACCCAGACTGGCTGGTTTGAACCCGGCCAGGGCCTGCTAAACGACAATGACAACAATAACAAAAAAATAACCAGGTGTTGTGGCAGGCACTTATAGTCCTAGCTACTTGGGAAGCTGAGGCAAGAGAATCGCTTAAGCCTAAGAGTTTGAGGTTGCTGGGCACTCTACCAAGGGACAGAGAGTGAGACTGTCTCAAACAAACAAACAAACAAACAAACAAACAAATAAATAAATGAATAAATAAATAAGGCTTGGTGCCTATAGCTCAGTGAGTAGGATGCCAGCCACATACACCAAAGCTGGTGGGTTTGAGCCTGGTCCAGACCTGCTTAACAACAATGACAATAGCAACCAAAAAAACAGCCAGGCATTGCGGTGGGTGCCTGTAGTCCCAGCTCCTCGGCAGGCTGAGGCAAGAGAATCACTTAAGCCCAAGAGTCTGAGGTTGCTGTGAGCTATGACGCCACAGCACTCTACCAAGGGCAACACAGTGAGACTCTGTCTCAAAAAAAAATAATAATAATAATATACAATTGGATAGCTAAAATAAGTATCCTATAAAGGGCAAAATACTTTTTCCCCATATGTTCTGAGTAATATATATGGATTAAAAAAGTAGAACAAAGCTCTCTGTCTCAATTTAGCTTATAAGTGAAAAACATTTTAAACAAATATTGTGTAAGAATGTGTCACTTCCAAAACTTAAACATTTCATAAGAAAAAATTAAACTCAAGGTATGTGTATTAAAGCACTGCTATAGTTTGAATGTTTGTTCCCTCTGAAACTCATGTTGAATCTTTATTCTCCTTGTAACAGTATTAGGAGGGTGAGAAATCAGATCATGGTATTTGAAACATAAGACTTTTGGGAAGCAATTAGTATTAAATGATATCATGAGAGTGGGTTACTAATGGCTTTATAAGAGGGAAAGAGATCATTGAGCTAGATCATCATGCTCTCCCCTGCTCCATGCCCTGTATCACATTAGGACTCTACACATTCTCCACCAGCAAGAACATCCTCACCAGATGCGGTCTCTTAGCCTTGGGCTTTCTAGCCTCCAGAAGTGTAAAAAACAAATTTCTTTCCTTCATAAATGACCCAGTCTCAGGTCTTCAGTTATGGCAACAGAAAATGGACTAAGACTTGCACATACATAGAATTTATCCTAATTCATTATTGTATTATCCTGTTTAAATGTGAATACCATATTGGAACATGAGACAAGGTTAGGTATTAGTAAGCACCACAAGACAGAAAACAAATAATAATTCTATGTAATTCACCAATTTATTCTCCCCTGCAGACTTCAACTTCTCCTGCAGTTTTATGGTGGTCTGCCGGATCCTTTCTATCTCCTCTTGCTGTTTAAGAATCAGTTGTCTTTCCTTCCGAGCTGCCTTGTTGGCTTCTTGAAGACGTTTTATTTCTGCCTAAAGTTTAGAGTTAGGAGAAGAATTGAGCTTTGCAGAAAAGTCTGAAGTAACATTTTTAAAAAGCCATCATATGTATTAAAAATAAATAAATATAGTATTTTAAAATTACTAACACTGTAAAGTTTAAAGTAATAAGGAAAAAAGTCATATATAATCCCATCACTATAAAATAATTTAACATGAGTCCTTTATTTAAATAATTGTAATTGCAACCGACTGATAAGTTCCTATTCCCTTTTTAAACATACCTTTCATTTTTCCATAATGCTAATGTTTACACTTATTTGTTTAATAGTTGCATATCACATAACCTACTTAATGTAACCATTATTCTATTGCTAAATTCTTAGTTCCTTATAATTTGTTCACTATTCTAAATAATGCCTGAATGCCTATAATTATTTTATACCCTGGACTAGTTTTTAGGAGCAATTCCTAAAAGCAGAATGAATAGGTTGAAGACATGAATAATTTTATGGCTCTTAAAGCAATTTTAAAAATTGCTTTCAAAAAATGACTATCCCTACTTAGAATGCCATTAGAAACATTAAGATTACCCTGCACCAATCTCTTTCCACATCAGGTATGTTTTCAGTTGATATTTAAGTGGCACAAAAGATCACACATTTCACTGCTAATAACTATTACTATTTAACAAAGACAGTTCTTTTTATCATAATTTGTTTAAATCTGTTTTATCAATAAAGCATAATAAAAATATTAAAAATTTATTAGTTATAATTATTTTAACAGTATTTGAGATTTTTTAAAACTATCTGAAAATGTTGCAAAGTGCATAATAAAGATCCACATTTCAGCATGATGCCCCATGATCATACCAATGTACATAGCTATGATTTAATAAAAAAGAAAAAAAAAAAGATCCACATTTCAAAAACCCCCAGTTAATAACTATTAATATTTGGTTATATTTTCTCCTAGACTTTAATTTTATAAAGAAATAAACCATTATAGATAAAACTAATCTGCAATCTTTTGTTCTAACTCCTCAGAAGTAACAACTATCATGGGTCTGGTACATATCCTCTCAGCACATACTTTTTAAAATCTTTCCACAAATATTTGTGCAAAAGATGTACTCGTATACTGCTTGGGAGTTTGCATGTTCTAAAATATTTTATAAATAATATCTCATGTACTTATTTTCAATCTTGCTTTATTAGACATTGCTTTTGATTCCTTTCCGTATTAATTTACCCTTTCTGATGCTGCATAGTATTACACTGGAGGAATAAATATATACGTTCTGTTTACCCATTACCCATATAGCTGAATTTTAAGGTTACTGTCTATTTTTTACTATTACAAACAATGTTGCAATGAAAAGCCTTATACTTTTTGTCTTTTGGGGCTTATCTACCAATTTCTCTGGAAAAAGAAATTATCTAAATGTGGTCCATGGGATCCCTGGGGGTTCCTGATACCCTTTCAGGGGACTCTCAGGTCAAACTTTTTTTATAATACTAACACATTATTTGTTCTTCCCCATTCTCATTCTCTCCTAAGTATATAATGCAGTGGTTCTCAACCTTCCTAATGCTGCGACCCTTTAATACAGTTCCTCATGTTGTGGTGATTGATCCCCAACCATAAAATTATTTTCGTTGCTACTTCATGACTGTAATTTTGCTTCTGTTATGAATTGAAATATAAATATCTGATATGCAGGAGACCTCCAAAGGGGTCGCAACCCACAGGTTGAGAACCGCTGATATAATGGCTTTGTATACATTTTTAAAGAAAGCAACTATATTTTCCAAAAAAAGGAAAAAAAATTAGTGGAAAGAGTGGTATTTAGATTTTTGGAAACCTCTTTAATGTCTAGCTTAATTTCTTTTTAACATCATGCATTGGTCATTTGAAAAGTGTTGGTTTACTGAGTTACATGGATTTTCTAAATTTGAATATATTTCATTATATAATATTAAAAAGTCATATTGCTTAATCTCAAATTATTTAATATTGTGTGGCAGGTAGAAATTTTTTAAAATTCTGGCTTGCTTGAAAGCTTGAATTTTATCAGTGACAACAAATACCATCAGTTGTTTTCTTCGAAGTGACAGGCACATTTTGTTGATCCTCAAGAAAATCTCTCTCAAATATCTAAATCTGAATTAGGATAGTTTGCCTGGGAATTATTCTTTCAAGTAAAAATTGTATTCAATGAAAAAAGTGGTAGCTAGTTCAGCTTACAATTCAAACAATTGCACAAATACTTTTCCTTGAGTTTATCATGGTATTCTGGTACCCAGAGAAAGAGCCTAATTCTAGGCTCCCCATTTCTGCCACACAGTTATAATATGTAATTACAACCACAATAAACATTTTAGCACATATATTCTTACATACTGTTTCTTTTAATTCTGTAAGACAACTTTCCAGATGCAGTCAATTTTTCGTACATTTACTTAAAAAATTCTGAAGTACTACAAATAGAAAAATTAGTCACTCAACACTGGCATCAAACATATTTAACAGCTTGCGTATTTGTTTCAATCTGTTTCAAAAATAAATCATTATATGTCAAACCAAACTCTATCCCAATCTATTTTTCCTTTGTTTCCTTCTCAGAAGTGTATCATTCCTACATGTACTTCTGATGCATGAGTTATTTCCACAGAACATATACTACTCATTATTTAAAAAAAATTGTATGAGTGGTATAATATCCCACATATTCTTTGCACCTTGCCTTTTTTTCCTTTTTTTTCTTGAGACAGAGCCTCAAGCTGTCACCCTGGGTAGAGAGCCGTGACATCACAGCTCACAGCAACCTCTAACTCCTGGGCTCAAGCGATTCTCCTGCCTCCGCCTCCCAAGTAGCTGGGACTAAAGGTGTCCACCACAAAGCCCAGCTAGTTTTTGTTGCAGCCATCACTGTTGTTTGGCGGGCCCGGGCTGGACTGGAACCCGCCAGCTCAGGTGTATGTTCCTGGCGCCTTAGCCGCTTGAGCCACAGGCGCCGAGCCCACCTTGCTTTTCTATAAAAACCAACATTATGGTTGTTGAGAAATGAAGATCTAATACTAAACTGTCTAACATGACAGCCACTAGCTACATGTGGTTAGTAGCTACAGTACTGGATATCAGAGATAGAGAATATTACCATCATCTCAGAAATCTCTAAGATAGTGCTAATATCTAATCCATTCATTTTCCCACAGTGTTATACTTTCTTGCAAGAATACATTTAGTTTCATCTACTGTCTTACTGAAGAAATTAAGTTGTTCCTATTTTCCCCTGGCACAAGTGTTAAAGCTTCTCTAGGCTACCTAACAAGACAGCACTGCTGAGTCATATATGTCCTCCACTTAACTAGGTATAGTCAACTGCTCCTAAAGTGCTTGTATGTATGTACCAATTAACACTCCAACCAGCTACACAAAGCTAAAATGATATGAGTGGAGACTTCAGAGGTCTCAAACTCACATTCTCTTCCTCAAACCATTTGTCAAGTTCTGAAGCAGTAGACAGAAGGCTAAGGAGCTAAGCCAGGAACATCTCAAAAGCAGAGCAGAATCCCTACAGTTTTGTGCTGAGTAAAAAAAGTAAAATCCCTAGACAGTCACAATCCAGGGACAATGCAAACCAGAAGTAGAATGAGCTTAGCAACTCTGCAGCCCAACTCTAACCCAGCTCGGTCCCTGAATGGATTAAGGTAAACAGGACAACTCTAACAGGATAGCAAAAGAAAGGATAATCCTCTCCGGGGGAAGAAGACATCAGTTAGAGACTTTGTGGTTACTTATACACGGTATCCAGTGTTTAATAAAGAAATCACAGGCATGAAAAGAAAAAAGGATCATATGATAATAAAGTGGTTATGTACTGTCAGACAAGAAAGACAGGAAGGGCGGCGCCTGTGGCTCAGTGAGCAGAGCGCAGGCCCCATATACCGAGGGTGGCGGGTTCAAACCCAGCCCCAGCCAGGTGTTGTGGCGGGCGCCTGTAGTCCCAGCCACTTGGGAGGCTGAGGCAGGAGAATCGCCTAAGCCCAGGAGTTGGAGGTTGCTGTGAGCTGTGTGACGCCACGGCACTCTACCGAGGGCAATAAAGTGAAACTCTGTCTCTATAAAAAAAACAAAAAGAAAGATAGGAAAAAACAGCAGACAAGAAAGTTAAAATAAGTAGGAATAATGTGTACAAAATAGTATAGAAAGGACAGAAAAATAGATTAAAAGATAGGTAATTTCAATAAAGAATTAAAATCTGTAAGAAACCTAACAAACATAAATATTGTAACCTAATTGTTTGAGCCCTCATATTAATCTGAAATTTAAAATAATCTCTAAGAAAAATAAAATTAAGAACTCATGGCTTGGTGCTTGTAGCTCAAACAGCTAAGGCACCAGCCACATACACCAGAGCTGGTGGGTTCAAATCCAGCCCGGGCCCACCAAACAACGACAGCTACAACCAAAAAATGGTTAGGCGCTGCAGCGGGCGCCTATAGTCCTAGCTACTTGGGAGGCTGAGGCAAAAGAATCGCTTGAGCCCAGGAGTTGGAGGTTGCTGTGAGCTGTGATGCTATGGCACTCTACCCTGGGCAACAGCCTGAGGCTCTGTCTCAAACAAAAAAAAAAAAAAAAAAAAAAAAGAACTCATTGGATGGATTTAACAGTATAATGCACAAAGCAGAGAAGAGCTAATACATTCAAGGATAGGAAAATAGAAACTTTCTAAATTGAAGAACTGTGTTTTTAGTTTTTTTTTTTCTTTTTTAAAGAATGAAATAAAAAAAAAAAAACAGCAGGAAAGAGCTGTGGTAAATGTGGTCAAAAGGTATAACATGTCTAACTGAAGTCTCTGAAGGAAAAGAAGGAAGGAATGGGGTAAAAGCAATACATGAAGAAGTAATTTTTCTTTTTTTTTTTTTGAGACACTCTGATTCTGTTGCTCCAGATAGAGTGTCATGGCATTAGCCTAGTTCACAGCAACCTCAAAGTCGTAGGCTCAAGCAATTCTCTTGCCTCAGCCCCCCAAGTAGTGGGGACAATAGGCGCCTACCACCACACCAAGCCAATTTTTCTATTTTCATTAGAAATGGGGTCTCACTCTTGCTCAAGCTGGTTTCAAACTCCTGAGCTCAAGCAATCCACTTGTCTCAGCCTCGCAGATTGCTAGGATTACAGGTGTGAGCCACCATGCCCTGCTAGAAAAAGTAATGTTTGAAAAACTGATTAAATAACAACCAACAAGTTTAAGCTCAGGGAATCCTAGTAGAATGAGTACAAAGGAAACCATATCAAGAAGCGTCATAGTAAAACTACTGAAAAATCAAAGGTAATTTTTTAAAAACCAAAAAGGAGCCTTCAAAAAAAATATTAAGACAGTTCATGTCTCCATAAAAAACAATATAAAGCAAAAAACAATGGAAAAAATCTTTAAAAGTGTTGAAAGAAAATAATTCTAGGCCTCTTAAAAATATCCTTCAAAACTGAAGTTTAAACAAATACATTTTCTTTATTATTATTATTTATTTATTATTTTTTTTTTTTTTGAGACAGAGCCTCAACCTGTCACCCTGGGTAGAGTGCTATGGAATCACAGCTCACAGCAATCTCCAACTCCTGGGCTTAAGCGATTCTCTTGCCTTTGCCTCCCAAGTAGCTGGGACTACAGAACCTGCCACAAGGCCCGGCTATTTTTGGTTGCAGTTGACATTGCTGTTTGGCAGGCCCGGGCTGGATTTGAAACCGCCACCTCTAGTGTATGTTGCTGGCGCCTTAGCCACTTGAGCTACAAGCACCAAGCCCAAATACATTTTCAAACTAACAAAAAACATGTTATAAGGAGGCATGCAATAAAATACTGGATATATCAAAATTAAAACTTTTATGCTTCAAAGGATACTGTCATAAAGTGAAAAGAAACCCCACAAAGAGCAAGAAAATATTTACAAATCTTGTTTTTGTTCTATTTTACAAACTGAAAGCTATTTTAACACTGAAGAAGGTTATTTACTTAACTAAAAAATTTCATTTATTTAAAAATCACTTTTTTCGGGCGGCGCCTGTGGCTCAGTGAGTAGGGCGCCGGCCCCATATGCCGAGGGTGGCGGGTTCAGGCCCAGCCCCGGCCAAACTGCAACAAAAATATAGCCGGGCATTGTGGCGGGCGCCTGTAGTCCCAGCTGCTCGGGAGGCTGAGGCAGGAGAATCGCGTAAGCCCAAGAGTTAGAGGTTGCTGTGAGCCGTGTGACGCCACGGCACTCTACCCGAGGGCGGTACAGTGAGACTCTGTCTCTACAAAAAAAAAAAAAAAAAAAAATCACTTTTTTCTGGATTAAAAAGATACAAATTTTATCAAAAATAAAGTTCAGATTTTTTTCAAATTCATATTATCAGTAATGTTTCCTGAGGTAAACTTATAAAAAAACGATTTAAGTAATAATCCCATATATAAGCCAAATATTTAGGTTGATAAATTATCTAGTACCTGACAACAGGTGAATAAGAGGAAAAAAACTAGAATCTACTTAATACTTCCTAGGCACTGTGCAACACACTTTACATAGGTTACCTCATTTTATCCTCACATCCACCATATGAGGTATAATCTCACTCCTACAGATGAGGAAATTAAGTCTCAGAGAGTTACTTAAACTTGACCATGATTACACAGTTGCAAGTGAGCAACTAACATTTATTGACTACTTACCATTGTGTCAAAGTCTACTCTAGGTTCATTTTATGTATTAATTCACTTATTTCTCCCAATAAACCTATGAAGTACGTTACTATTATCGTTAGTTTAAGGATAAGGAAACTGAGACACAGGGAAATTAACTTGTCCATGTTTAAGAAACTAATAATTAGTAGAGTTGGGATTTTAGCTTAAGCAATGTGACTCCGGAGCCTGAATTCTTTACCACTACACCACCATACTGCCTCACCAGAATTCAAAACCCAGGTCTAAGTCCACTAACCCAAAACTAATTGTCCATATGTAATTTATATGTCATGAAAATCTATTTGGGGAAATAGTGACTACAAAATTAATCGAAATAGATTCTTTTACACATATCAATTTTTAAAATATGTATCTCAAAAGAGTATTTTATGCTACTTAGTATGAAAGCAGCAAGTTTGACTTAATATTGTATTAGGTTGTAGTATGGGCATAAAAAATGGTATCAACTAAATCTCATTTTAGGCAATAAAAAGAAATAGAGATAAG
This sequence comes from Nycticebus coucang, assembly GCF_027406575.1. Taxonomy (NCBI): domain Eukaryota; kingdom Metazoa; phylum Chordata; class Mammalia; order Primates; family Lorisidae; genus Nycticebus; species Nycticebus coucang. Next base: position 82,106,026 of record NC_069789.1, read on the forward strand.
GCAAAATAATAAATTCTACAAACTAACTTGCCTTAGGTAAATTGTTTTAAATTAGTGTTTATCCTAACATACCTTTTCCTGCTGCAACCTTAAGAGCAAACCACGCTGTTTCTTCCGGAGTGGGGGCATTTTATCATCTTCTCCTTTGTCTCGTAGATGTCTGTAAATAATATTTTTCATTGAAACAAAGATTAGATTAAGTTTCTATTACCTTATATTATGTCAAGAATTCTTGACTACTTTGAAAGTCTATAAACCAATTTTACATTTTCAAAGTGGAAGACAACTGTTACATGCAGCAATTTATACCCTAACAAGAATTTTATGAAGTATATAATACACGCTTAAGGCAAGACCTAAATTGCATCCTTTAAAGACAGAAGAACTTTGCAAAATTTACAACATTGTAGGGGAATTAAGTATACAATGACAATGGTATGATAAGAGTCAGTTTAGAAATAAAAGAAAATTGCAAGGAAAATGTTACGTGGGTAGGAAAGATATCTTCCAAGTGACATGGATCAAGTATGACTGCCACATTTCTAGCTTGAGAAACTAAATTGCTCAAATCAAATGACAAAACAAAAACATCTGAAAACATAAAGCATTTTCTTCATATGAAAGAAGAAATTAATGAAAACTATGCTCACTGAAAGAACTCACTTTTTTTGATGCTCTAGCCAGGCTAATTCAGCCTTAGTTTTCTCCTTCAAGGCCTTTTCACGCAGACGCAAGAGTGAAGATTGGTGAGCTGCCCTCATTTCCTCTTCTTTCATATACTGTCGAACCATCTCCATAGTGAATTTAGAAAAACTATCTTGTCCTCCTGAGAATGGCATGCTCAGCTCCTAAATTAGAGAATTTATTTCAATCTTATCATGTTCTAAACCTTTTGGAACTTAAATTCATTAAAATAGGCATACATTCATAAAAATAAATTATGTATTTAATAAGGCCGCTATCCATGGAAGAGAACATGCTTTTAAAAGGCACGTGAGAAGGATTAACATTCATCTACTAATGTATTCAGACAATAAAACTTTAATAAACAACTACTACAAGCCAGGTACTGTCGTAGGGGCACAATGTGGGATAAGACTTTTTTCCCCACTAACTAAAAGGATTACAATTTGGTAAGAAGAATAAATGTAAATGTCTAAATAAAATAATGTGTTAGAAGAGTGAAGTAAATGAAAAAGCTATAGTGATAATATTGCTCAGATCCTCAAAGTTCTTATAATTGATTCCAAAAAATACTTTGCAAGGGAAGAAAGCCAGATTTTATAGGAAAACAATAACATAAAGTTGCTATCTTAGGAAAATAATTCTAATAGTTGACCACTAAGTTCAGGTATAAAATGTACCTTCATACCTGTGAGAGAACACATCCACCATCATTCACCTGCATAGATAAACCGAAACACACCTTGGTAGAAGACAGTATAGCAGTCTTTTCTGGGGAAGCTTCTTCATCAGAATCATCATGATGGCCTCTTTTCTTTTCCATGTTAAATCTGCGATGACTCTCAGAAGGTAGTAAAGATCGAAATGATTTTTCTTCTATTTCATCTTCTGTCATAGACTCATCAAACTTCAGGGAATAGTCTGTTGCAATAGAAGTTGAATCTGAAAGAATATAGAAAAGTAGATTTTATGATTATAACTGTTCTCAGTAGATATTCAATTAGCCCTTTTTGCTTCTATATGGGATTATCCAACATAAATTCATATAACTGATCACTAGCAACTATTAGGCATGGAATAATAAACACATTTAATTTACCTTACAAACAAGAAAAACAACCTCTAAAAATACCTAGAAATACTAAGACAAGATGTATTATACTTAAAGAGCTCTTACAAATCAATTAAAAAACCATGAATACTTCTATAGAAAAAAGATCAAGATCAGATGCTTAAAAAATGAAATATAAACAATCAAAATAGAGTGAAAAAATGTTTAACATTACAAGCAATCAATTAAGTGCAAATTAAAAAAAATTTTTTTCTGAGATAGGAGTCTCATTCTTATCACCTATCTAGAGTGCAATAGCATCATCATAGCTCACTGCACCTCAAACTACTAGGCTCAAGTGATCCTCCTACCTTAGCCTCCCAAGTGGCTGGGACTACAGGTTCACCCTACCACTTCCAGCTAATTTTTCAATTTTTTGTAGAGATAGATTTCACTTGCTCAGGCTGGTCTCGAACATCTGAGCTCAAGCAAGCCTCCTGCCTTGACTTCCTAGAGTGCTTGATTATATGCACTGAGCCCAGCCTAAAATATCTTTTTAATTTCATGCTTAATCATTAAACATGACAGCTCTTTCAGTCTGTTTCCTATGTTTCTTTGCCACCACCTCCCCATTCTTTTGTTTACTGAAAACTTTCTCACTTTCTGGTACTACAAAATGGACCAGGCTCATCTTATATCATTCCTGCAGCCCTAGAATCAATCATTTCTCCAAAGAGCTCTGGTTTCTTTTATTCAAGAACGACATCTAGAAACCACAATCTAGATACTAGTTGTCCTTTTCATTATCATTTCTTCTGTACTTGCACAGTGGACATAGGCAAGTAATATGTGCATATACACTAATCCATACATACATGAATGTGCGTGCGTGCACACACACATACACACACACAATTGCTTTTGAATCACCCAGCTAAACATGAGTTCATGAGTTCATACTGATATCTCTGACTCTAATCTAGTACCACAGGGTTCATAGTGGTCTTCCTTTCTTATGTATCTGTAACTTTCCTCTCTAACACAGAGAAACCTAGTGTTCACCATCCAACCCATTTACTTACTTGTTCGACCCCAATACATACAGTGTATGTAAAGAACTATTTCACCCTTACAAAAAACAGGTTTATGTGCTGTTAACTATTGTATAAGGCTCCCAATTTCCACTTAAAACACCAGTTTGCAAAGTTACTTGGGTGAGCTCTTGCCCTCATTCCACCCCCTCAATGTGACAAATGCCATGTATTTGTAAGATAGATTCACTTGTCAGAGGCTGCATTCCATCCTGGCATCTCCCAACATCCAGGTTGCTATAATAGTGCTAAAATTTTCTCTTTGTGATACACAGTTCCAGGGTTTTGACATAGCCATATAAAACAAACAAATTCCAGGCATTAACAGTTGAATAGTTTCCTGATACATTCCCTTTGCAGTCAGCTACTTCTTTCCTCTACTGTCTGGAAACCATTCATCTGTTTTTCACTGCTATAATCTGCCTTTTCCCAAATGTCATGTAAATAGAATCATATAATATATAGCTGTATGAGCTTGCTTCTTAGATTTTTCATTGAAAAATCATCCTTGTGGGCCAAGCATGATGGCTCACACCTGTAATCCTAGCACTTGGGAGGCCAAGGTGGGTGGATTGCCTGAACTCATGGGTTCGAGACCAGCCTTAGCCAGAATGAGACCTCCACCTCTAAAAATAGCTGGGCACTATGGCAGGCACCTGTAGTCCCAGCTATTCAGGAGATTGAGGCAAGAGAATCGCTTGAGCCCAAGAGTTGGAGGTTGCTGTGAGCTATGATGCCAGAGCACTCTACGAAGGGTGACAAAATGAGACTCTGCCTCAAAAAAAAAAAAAAAAATCCATGTTTTTGCATGAATCAAAAGCTTATTCCTTTTAATAGCTGAGTAGCATTTCATTATACAAATGTACCAGTTTATCTTTTCTCCTACTGAAGGACATTTTGGTTACTTCAGTTTTTAGCAATTGTGAATATGCAGCTAGTAACATTAGCTTACAGGTTTATTTGTGGATATAAGTTTTCAAATTACATGGTGAATACCTAGGCATGTGATTGCTAAGTTGAATCGTGAACTGTTAAAACACTATGAAACGGTCTTCCACAGTGGTCATACAATTTTGCATTCTTACCAACAATGAAAGCAAGTTCCTGTTGCTCTTGCATCCTTGTCACCAATTATACCGTCAGTATTTTTGGATTTTAGCCATCCTAATAAGTGTGTTGTGGCATCTTGTGATTTTAATTTTTCATTTCTGTAATGTCATATCGTGATGTTGAAGACCTATTTCTGTGTCTATTTGCCATTTGTGTATTTTCTTCAATGAAGTGCCTATTCTGATCCTATGTAGATTTTTTTAATTAGGCTGGTTTAATTTTAAGAGCTCTTTATATATTCTTCATCAAATTTGTGATTTGCAAACATTTTCTCCCAGTCTGTAGCTTGTATTTTAGTTCCCTTAACAGTGTCTTTCACAGAGCAGAAGTTTTTAAATTTTGATAAGGTACAACTTATCATGTTTTTTTTCTTTCATGGATCATACCTTGAGGTGTTATACCTTAGAAGTCACCACCAAACCAAAGGTCACTTAGATTTTCACTTGTTTTCTTCTACATATGCATTTTTTCTTTTTTTTTTTTTTGAGACAGAGTCTCAAAAAAAGAGACTCTGGGTAGACTGCTGTGGTGTCATGGCTCACAGTAACCTCAAACTCTTGCCTCAGCCTCCCAAGTAGTTGGGATTATAGATGCCCACCACAACGCCCAGCTATTTTCTTTTTTTTTGTTATAGCTGTCCTTGTTGTTTGGCAGGACCCAGGCTGAGTTCAAACCCGCCAGCCCCAGTGTATGTGGGTGGTGCCCTAGCCACAGAGCTACAGGTGCCAAGCCTACATATGCATTTTTATAATGGTTCAGTTTCTTTCGATTGTGGTTGCCCTGTGAATTCTAGCTGTCTGGACCTCTCCGGACTCCTAACTCCACCTCTTCAACTCAAGGAGACCACTAGGCTCCATGCTCTATGGCAGTGGTTCTCAACCTTCCTAATGCTGCAGCCCTTTAATATAGTTCCAAAGAGGTCATGAGCCACAGGTTGAGAACCGCTGCCCTATGGTCTAGAGACTCTAAGGCAGTAAGCTGGTACAACTATAGCACTCCTCTCACCTGTTTCCAGTTTCTTATGAATCGTCATTCACTACCTGATGCCCAATGTCTTGAAAACAGTTATTTCATATGTTTTGCCTGATATTATACTTGTTTTTAAGGGGGAAGGCAAATCTGATCCCCTTCCTCCATCATAGCCAGAAGTATTAGTGCAAGTAATTTGACATTGTTCAAAGAAACTAAATAAATCAAAAAGTTACTGTTCATAACATTTCAAAATAGTCACCTGACAATTATTTATTCACCGCTATTGCAAGCAAGGCATCATGGTAAATATTTGAGATACGGCATGCAGCATGTTACACATGGTTGCCATCTTTCCTTTTAAGTCTCTTGGAAATTATCAATAATTTGTTTTGTCATCCATACTTTAATGACAAATCCTATTGTGTGCAGGGGATTGTTTGTTTTGTTTTGTTTTTGAGCCAAGGTCTTGCTCTATTGCTTGGGCTAGAGTATAGTGGCATCATCACAGCTCACTGCAACCTCAAAACTCCTGGGCTCAAGTGATCCTCATGTTTCACTCTTTAGAGTAGCTGGGACTACAAGCACACACCACCATTCCTGGTTAATTTTTCTGTTTTTTGTAAAGACAAGGTCTCACTATATTCTTCAGGCTGTTTTTAGACTCCTGGTTTTAAGTGAGTCACCTGCTTTGGCATTCCAAAGTGCTAAGATTACAGGAATGAGCAAATGTACCCAGATTCAAACACTATTATGAATGAGATAAAATTCAGTAGAAGTTAACTTTGCTCTACAGGAAACACTTAAATAATTCCTTTATTATTTTCCTATATCCTTAATTTTTCCCATGATGTAGAAGTTGTCATTAGAAGGTCTGTTCCTAAAACAAATTTCATAAGTGTTTAACCTAGTAGTCCACAAAACATTTTTGACTGTGTATATCTCTCAGTATGAAATCCAAGCATGCCTCCCAATACTTACAAACTATTGTTATCAGTCTTCCAGGGCTGCTATAATGGAAAAACCATAGAATGCATGGCTTAAACAATAGATTTATTTTCTCACAGTTCTGGAGGCTAAAAGTCCAAGATCAAGGTGCTAGGAGATTGGTGAGTGACCTTTCTCTTCCTGGCTTGCAGACAGACACTTTCTTGGCCTTTTCTGCGTGTGTGTGTGTGTGTGTGTGTGTGTGTACTCCTGGTGCCTCTTCTTACAAGGACACCAGTACTATTCAAGTAAGATCCCTACCCTTACGGCCTCATTTAACCTTAACTATCTCCTTCAAGGCCCTATCTCCAAATACAGTCACATAAGGAGTTAGGGCTTCAACATATGAATCTAAGAGGGCTGTGTTGATACTGGTAGACCTGGTGATCTCCGAATTACCCTAGGAGTTGGTCTTTCATTTCTTGAAGGATGAGGTATGTTCAGAGACAAAGAAGCTCTACTATTCCATCCTACAGAATCTCAGAAGTCTGAAAGCCCTCCTATATTTCATTTTGTTTCCTTTAGTCCAAACTGGCAGTGTCTCTACTGGTATTATCTCATTTCTATCCCTGGCTTCTGCTAAGATGGCTAACTGAATCTTTTATGAATTAATTCTCCAGCCACAGCCTTGGTATTCTCTCCAGAATATAATTTCTCATTTTTTGCAATATGGACGGCTGACAATTTTCTAAATCTTCAAGTTTTAGTTCCTTCAATATTATTTGCTTAATAATTCCTTCAATTTGTTATAAGCACCAAAGAGAAACCAGGTCATGCCTTCGGTACTTTGCTTAGAAAGTACTGAAACTAAATATATAATATTAATACAAGCCCATCACCTTTCACTAAAAAATAGTTTCAGTCAAATTATTTGCCATTTTATAACAAAGATCACCTTTCCTTCTATTTCTAAGCAAATGACTACACACACACGTGCAAGGAAAGTTACCTTTCTCATCAGGAAGAGATGGAACACTATCGCTTCGTAAAGAATCATCTGCAGCAGTCCGAACCTGTTCATCAATGGAACTCTCCATCTTTTCACCATGAAGTTTCTTCTCATTTTCCTTGTAAGGTGGAATTGAAGGACTTTCTTGATGGCTGCTACCACTACTACTTCTGTTTATAGATATTATAGAAACAAACAAATGAACAAAAATCAGCAAAAGAAGGATCATAACTTCAAAGTAAACTTATTTGGCCAAAGAACTGTGCTTTATAATCGAGATATGAAATGGAAAGAGTTATAATATGAAACATAAAGTTAAGTGGATATAAATCTGAGAATAAACTATCTTGAAAAAGATAAGTAGCAGAGAGGAAGGTTGTACTTTTACATATCCTAATAGGCAACTACTATTTTTCCTTTCATTTCAAAATCAAACTTCTGGGAAAGGGGGCTTCTATTCACTATTTATACTTTCTGACTTTTCATTAACATAATTTATCACAATCTGCTTCCATCCCAAGTGCTTTGTTAGAACTTTTTTTTTTTTTTGCGATAGGGACTGGCTCTGTCACCTGGGCAAGAGTGCAATAGCATCGTTATAGCTCAATGGAACTTTGAACTCCTGGGCGCATGATCTTCTTGCCTCAGCCTCCCGAGTAGCTGGGACTACAGGCATAAGCCACGATATTGGGCTAATTTTTCCTATTTTTTGGAGAGACGGGGTCTCATTTTTGCTTAGGCTGGTCTTGAACTCCTGGCCTCAAGCAATCCTCCTGCCTTGGCCTCCCTGAGTGCTAAGATTACAGGCATGAGCCACCACCCCCAGCCCAGAACCATTCTCGATATCTAAACTAATTCTCAAAGCCAATATATAATTTATTTCTCTACAACACTGGAGGTGGTGTTCACTTTTTTTTCATTTTTTAAAAGCTCTACTTGCTAAAAAAAATGTAGTAAAATGTTAGCATTACAGTAAGCTGGATGAAAGCCATTTGAGGACTTTTCATTAAATTAGCTATTTTTCTGTAAAGCTGAAATTATGTCAAAATTAATGTTAAATAAAAAACCTGTCCTATCTAGCTTGGCACCTGTAACTCAGAGGCTAGGGGACCAGCCACACACACGAGCTGACGAGTTTGAACCCAGCCCAGGCTGCCAAACAGCAATGACAACTACAACCAAAAAACAGCTGGGTGCTCTAACAGGCACCTGTAGTCCCAGCTACCTGGGAGGCTGTGGCAGGAAAATCACTTAAGCCCAAGAGTTTGAGGTTGCTGTGAGCTGTGGCACCACAGCACTCTACTGAGGGTGACACAGTGAGACTGTTTCAAAAAATATATTGACCTCTCCTTTCTTATACTCCATGACTCTACTTTCACATGTTTCTCTTCCCACCCTCCAGCAAGTGGGGGATGCTTTTAATTTTTCTGTCTTCTTTAAAATATAGTAGTCCCCAGGTACTTATTTTGGTCCTATTCTCTTTGATACCACATTCTCTTTAGGCAATTTTATGCATCCTTACAACCTCAACTACCTGTCAAAGTTCAGTTCCTTGGTGGATAACTAAGTGACTTGTGTAAGTTTCTCAACATCTACATGAGCCTCAGTTTCCTAATCTATGAGGATAATATTGCCTGCCTTGGAAGGCTGCTGTAAAGATTAACTACAGAAAAAATTATTTATATCATGCCTATACAATGTAGGCTCTTAAGAACTGTAGCTCTCTTATTTTTATAAATTAGCTAATCAAATGGGAAAGCCAGAACTTTGAAAGGCAGACACTTTCCATTTAATGAAACAAGATTAAGAACTCAAAGTAAAGCAATGTTTAAGCCATTTATCAGACTTTCCTAAAATATACTAATAAAGAAATTAAACCATCTGCACCTTCGACCATGATTCTTGTATCTTGAAGACTCAGAATAACTATCAGATGAAGGAGAATGTTTCTGATGCTTTGAGTCAAGAATTCCTTCTTTACTCTGAGAGAGTGAAACAGATTGACTTTTCCTACAAAGAAATAAAAACTGATTAAGTATCAAAAGTCTCCATTAACAGAAAGATTTTAAATAGTGCTTGAAAGTAATATGAGAAAAAAATCTTAATAGAAATTATGAATAACTGTTATAAAGTATTTAAGAAAGAAAGGCATTCAATAGAAAAGGATATACAACACATTAAAGAATATCCTTTGCTTTATTAAGGAAAATAAACACAAAATCACTCCTAGTATCAATGAATATTAATAGACTTAAAATTCACAAATTAGAGACTGTCAAAATATGATTAAAAACATACACGTACACAAATATGATCATGTCACTCAAGCCTTGTATAAAAAAACTCTTTAATTACTTTTTATTGCTCTTACAATAACCCCCCAAAATCCTGGCATGTGCAAGGTCTTAACCATAATCTGATCTCTGCATCATCTCATACCCTTTCCTCTTTGCTCTCTGCCTCCAGTCACAGTAGTCTTTTTTTCTTTCCTTTACTTTTTTTTTTGTTTCTTTTTTTGTAGAGACAGAGTCTCACTGTACCGCCCTCGGGTAGAGTGCCGTGGCATCACATGGCTCACAGCAACCTCTAACTCTTGGGCTTACGCGATTCTCTTGCCTCAGCCTCCCGAGCAGCTGGGACTACAGGCGCACGCCACAATGCCCAGCTATTTTTCTGTTGCAGTTTGGCTGGGGCTGGGTCTGAACCCACCACCCTCGGCATATGGGGCAGGCGCCCTACTCACTGAGCCACAGGCGCCGCCCCTTCTTTCCTTTTCTTAAATATGCCATGTTCCTCCTTCTTTCAGGGTTTATTTTTTGAAAACAGGGTCTTGTTCTGTCACCTAGTTTGGAGTGGTCCAGTGGCATCATCATAGCTCACTACAGCCTCAAACTCCTGGGTTCGAATGATCCTCCTGCTTTAGCCTCCTGTGTGGGACTAAAGGGACACAACACCACACCCAGCTAATGCATTTTATCTTTTATAGAGATGGGGTCTTGCTTTGTTACCAAGGCTGATCTCAAACTCCTGGCCTCAAGCAATCCTCCATCTCAGCATCCCAAAGCTCTGGAATCATAGGCCTGAGCCACACACTGGCTCAAGGCTTTTAATTTGCCTATTCACATACATCACTAATTCCTCATCCACCAGATCTAATCATAAGATTTATTTCCTTAGGAAAATCTTCTTGACCTCCAGACACCACTAGTCTATTCAAATTCCTTTCTTTCCTAACATTTATCTCAGTTTGTGTTCATTCACCTCACTAAATATTTCACTAATGTGTTTTTTCTCTATTAGATTATATGCCCATAACTGTACTCCCAGTGCTCAGAATATTGCCTAGGACATAAGGGATACTCATCACATATTTGCTGAATGAATGAATATTAACCTATCTGTTTCAGCTCTAGTACTCAGTTGTTTCATGAAGTCCGGAAGATGTTGCCGCTGGTGGTCATATTGTGTTGCTAGAGGAGCTCCTGAAGCGGTGATAGCATCTGAGATATGCGCTCGTGTCAACTCTGCCATCTAAATAGAAACATACCCAGGTAAGGCAAATGCAGATGGAAAAAGATAGGATCACTAAATAACTAAGAAAATGCACAGTGTCTTGGAAAGATTAGTGGCTCGAGATTTAAGAAAATTCGGCTACTACAGAAGAAATATTTTGGCTAAGTCTCTTTAGCCTCTTTAAATCTCAACACCTTCATTTTATAAAAATACTTAGATTACATGATTTTTAAGGTTTCACCTGGCTATAACAATCTATAAACTAGATGGTAAAGCTTCAAAATCACATAATAAGCAGCTATTATCCAAAAATTAAATCTTCCTTTAAGAATCAAGTCAATCACAACTTCCTTTCTAACTCTTTTTGGACCAGCAGTATGAAGTACATTTTCCCTACTCTTAACCTGCTTTCAACTGCTACATATATTATTCATTTCATATTTATTCAATCACTGATCTAAGCTATTCCTTTTAGTGAGGGCTTATAGTGTTTTGAAGTCTTTATTAATGTTGTCTACAACATTAAAATTTTCTTGAGAAAGGAAACTCAATATTATATTTATTTGTACAACCTCATGCTATCCAACATATAGTAAATTCATGAAATTTTAATAACTAAGTCATTTCACAAATAGTTTACAAAAAACAAAAATTACTGTTAAAATAAGGTAAAATTGTATCAATAAATTATGATAGCCTATGTAGAGACAGCCATAAAACTATTTCTCACTTTACCTGTGGTACAATTAAAGAAAAGACACTAACATCACTGTGTGCAAAAATGTAATACCCTCATCCACGGCTTATCAGTGGCTCGCAGGACCAAGATTAGGGACTGACTGCAAAGAGGTATGAGAGAACTTTTTAACATAATAAATATATTTTACTTCTTGATTATGGTTGTAGTTACAGGGAGATATAGATAAACACACATACGTACACTATATGTTAGAATTCATCAAACTGTACACATACAATGGGTGCATTTTATTGTTTGTAAATTATACTACAGCAATAAAGTCAATACTTTTCTAAAAAGCTTACCAGAGGGCAGAAACTGAGAGTTCTTCTCCATCTTTTTCTGCCTCTGGACATTCACATGTATAATACACTCCAATCAACAATGCCTTATTTCCATAGGAGAGGGCCCCCACTAAAAGTCACTAATTCAAAGTATGCATTTACTAAACATTAGAAATCTGTTATTTCTAATGAGTTACTGAGATTTTATTAAAAAAAAACTAAAAAGAAAAGGGTTCTTAGTGGCTCTTACCTCACAGATTTGGCGTGCTGCATCAGTGGTGAGGCGAGCAGCCTCTGTTTGCTGAGCGGCTATTTTACATGTTGCTTCCTGCAGGACATCAGTTACTTCCCGTTGTGTTTTAACCACCTGCTGTAAGGATTCTGCATGGACCTTTATATCAAAAAGGACAAAAAAAAAAAGAAGTCATGTTTCAGTCTCCCCTCTACCCAAATTAATTTTAATGTATACACCTATTTCATGCATCAAATGCCTTGTGAAAAAAAAAAAAACACTTGACTACAATGTGGATTTCATGGTTTAAGTCTTAACTCTACTGTTCACCCATTACTGTGTCTTGGATAAATAACTATAATGTACCAGAATTGTGTTGTTACTTCTCCAAACAGGGGATAAGTCTCAACTACTTATTGCAAGCATTGCTACAAGGATCAAATGACATGAAATTACCCCATAAAAAGTACTAAAACATAATTATTTACATCTTTTCCTTTTATTCCTGTATAATTAAAAAAATACTAAAATAATTTCTAAGATACAGATTTATGTTTAAAAAACCAGAACCTGCTGCAAAGTAAGTTACCTGAGCTGCTTTGTTTCGGGTTTCTTCTAATTGTTTCTGACATTCCAGAGCCTCTTGTTCAGCTTTTAGTTTCAAGAGGGCCAAGTCTCTTTCATGGCGTTGCTGCTGTGCCTTTGAATTAGAGAAATGAGCAAATATGAGTTCTAAGATACTAAACTACTCTAACACAGTAGCTACAATACACACAATGATACCTTCCTAACACAGATTATTCTGAGCAATCAGAGGCAAAAGGAAAGATAGTAAAAAGAATAGTCATCAGCCATTTATGACTTATCAAAACATTTCAAAGTGACCACCTGCCATATGTCAAATAATATAGTAATATAAAAAATTTCCAAGACATAAGGACTATAAACTGCTACCACAAATCTGCTTAGAAAGCAAAATCATAGCATCTAACTCTTTGGAAGAGATAAATATGTTCTGTTTAAAAATAAAAATAATGTCTCCTATCTTACAACTTTAAAATTCTTTTATTTTGACTTTGAAGCAGTGGAAAGGGAAAGAAAGAATGTGTAAATTCACACCCAAGGGATACAATGCACACTAGCTGGGTGATGGGCACACTTATAACATTGACTCAAAAAACAATTTATGTAACCAAAACATTTGTATCCTTGTAATATTTTGAAATATAATTTTAAAAAGGGGGTGGCGCCTGTGGCTCAAAGGGGTAGGGCACTGGCCCCATATGCCAGAGGTGGCGGGTTCAAACCCAGCCCCGGCCAAAATAAAAAAAACACTTTAAAATTAAAAAAAAAAAAAAAAGAATTTTAAAAAGGACAAGAAAGATAAAAGAATGGTCAGGAATCCACACACAAAAATATAAAATTCGTTAGTCATAACAGAAATGCAAATTATGACCACAATGAGATAATACTTCACATTCCCTAGAATGACTGGAATAAAAAAGACTGATAAAGCCAAATGACAGCAAGGATATGGAATAACTGGAACTTTCATATATTGTTGTAGGAGTATAAAATAAAATGTTATAACCATTTTGTAAAGTAGGATGGCAAGGTTTTTTTGAAGTTTCATATACTTGACCCAAGTAATTACACTCCTATGTATTTACACAAGAAAAATAAGACATGTAGTATACAAATAGTTCTTTAAAAGTGTACAAAGCAGGAATATTTCTAATAGCCAAAAGGAGGAAATAATAAAAACGTATATCAACAGAATGAATAAATTAATTATAGTATCAGTGGAATATTATTCAGCAAAATAGCCCTACTGATACAAAAACATGGCTAAATCTTAAATTTACATTGAATAAAATAAACACAACAACTCAAAGTGTACTTCATTTTACAAAATTCTACAAAAGGTAAAATAAACTATGATTCTAGAAATATAAATAATAACTCTATTTTAAAAAAAGATACCAATAGCATCTCTATTGAGGAACATTGCTCTGGATTTGTTTGTTAAGGAAAGGCTTTATCAAACACCTGGGTCTCTTTTTGGTATAAATAAAGCATTAGAAAAACAAATTCAGTCATCTGTGACTTAACAATGAAAAGAGAAAATATTAAGAATGTTTGACTAGCTGATTTTTGTACTCTCATCCAAACAAAGCAGAAAAAAAACAGAAAAAAGTATTTGAGAGAAAATGGTTGTGTAATGACAATACCTTTATGATCTGAGCCAGCGACACACTCTCCTGCTGAGCAAGAGAAATGCCCCTAACTCTTTCTACATCTGACAACTGGCGTACAGACTCCTCAATGGCATTCAGATAACTGAGCTCTGCTGTCATGCGATGCTGGAGGCCAGCAGGAGAAAAGCGCTTAGAACCTGGAAGGCATGAAAATTGTCAAAGGGAAAAGTTCACATCGAATTATACCTCATATTTCTAAAATTTATTTTAAGAGCCAAAACCAAGTCTGCTTTTCTCTTAGGAAAGACAGGGACTTATTGTTATATCCTTGGACATGCTGCAGGTTAAATTCCAGACCACTACAACAAAGCAAATATCTCAATAAAGTGAGTCAGACAAATAGTTTTTGTTTCCTAGAGCTTATAAAAGTTGTATTTACGGGCAGCGCCTGTGGCTCAGTGAGTAGGGCGCCGGCCCCATATGCCGCGGGTGGCGGGTTCAAACCCAGCCCCGGCCAAACTGCAACAACAAGAAAAAAAATAGCCGGGCGTTGTGGCGGGCGCCTGTAGTCACAGCTGCTCGGGAGGCTGAGGCAAGAGAATCGCGTAAGCCCAGGAGTTAGAGGTTGCTGTGAGCCGTGTGACGCCACGGCACTCTACCCGAGGGCAGTACAGTGAGACTCTATGTCTCTACAAAAAAAAAAAAAAAAAGTTGTATTTACATTATATTGTTCTCTACTAAGTATACAATGACATTATGTCTAAGAAACATACCTACCTTAATTTAAAAATACTAACAACGATCATCTAAGCCTTCAGTGAGTCATACTTTTTTGCTAGTGGAAGGTCTTCCCTTAATGTCGATGACTGCTTGATTGATCAGAGTGGTAGTTACCGAAGGTTGGGGTGGCTGTGGCATTTTCTTAACAATGAAATTCGTTCTGTTATCGACTCTTTGACGAAAGATTTCTCTGTAGCATGTAATGCTCTTTGATAGCATTTTACCCACAGAACTTCTTTTAGAAGTCATCTTCTAACCTTGCTCCTGCTTTATCTACTGAGATTATATGATATTCTAAATCGTTTGGTGTCATTTCAACAATGACCACGCCATCTTCATCAGGAGTAGATTCCATCTCAAAAAACCACTTTCTTTGCTTATCCATAAGAAGCAACTTCTTATGGGATTGTAGCAATTCAGTCCCATCTTCAGGTTCCACTTCTAATTCTAGTTCTTTTGCTACACTCACCACATCTGCAGTTACATCTACTAAAGGCCTGAACCCCTTAAAGTCATCCATGACTGTTAGAATCACCTTCTTCCACATTCCTGTTAATGCTGATATTCTGACCTCCTATGAATCACGAATGTGATTATTCCTGCCTGAGATTTATTCATACAAAAGCACAGAAGAACAACAGCCCCATGCAGATAGCAGCCCACAAGTCACACTAGACTTTCAGTCTTCACCACTGGCAGACAAGAGGCTTCTATCTGGAGCTGAGGGGCCTGATCACCTTTGGGAGCCTGAGTTGGAGCTGAAACTGAAGCTAGAACTATAGATGAAGGCACAATTTGGGCGTTGGCTTGATCCTTGGTTTTGGCCTTTGACCAGCAGAGCCTGGGACCCTTAGCAATGCAGGCTCAAGCACACTTCCCAACCTTGGGATGGGCAATATAGGCAAGTTGAATGAGCTTAGAGTTGACGCCCTTTGGGGTCTTGGCCTTAACCTCCAGAGGCATTATGAAGGCCTTCATAGCCTCAACACACACACTAATAGCTTTGGTCCTGTTGCCCTCCATCTTCTTCAGGTCCTTTTCATTGTGCTTTGTGGCAAAGCACATGTTTCTCAGGAACTTAGGGTCTATCCCCTTAAAATATTCATATTTTTGTAATCAGAGCTTCCTGATGCTGTTTCTGTACCACTTACAGGACTACCTGTGTGTGGTATGGTTCTCAGACTTGTCCACATCTGCACTGTAACTCACAGCTGACAAAGCATCTGGGCATGAATGTACTTAATGGCACCTAAAATGGTGAATTCTGGTTTTTGTTTTATTTTAGAGACAGAGTCTCAAGCTGCCACCCTGGGTAGAGTGCGGTGGCATCATAGCTCACAGCAACCACCAACTCTTGGGCTCAAGCAATCCTCTTGCCTCAGTTTTTCTATTTTTAGTAGAGATGGAGGTCTCGCTTTTTGCTCAGGCTGGTCTCGAATTTGTGAGCTCAAGCCATCCACCCGCTTTGGCCTCTCAGAGTGCTGGGATTATAGCCATGAGTTACTGCGCCCAGCCCATGAATGCTGGTTTTCAATTTACTTTGCCCAGATTCATTAGAGGAATCACTACCTAAGGCAGCTACAGCCTTATAAAGTGTTTTCTTTCTCTTTCTTTCCTATCTTCCTTCCTTTCCCTTCCTCACTACCTCCTTTTCTCTCTCTTCTTTTCCTTCCTTCCTTTCCTTTTTTTGAGATAGAGTCTGTCTCTCACCCCACAGTGTCATCATTATAGCTCACTGTAACCTCAAGTTACAAGTTGCTGGGCTCAAGAGATCCTCCTGTCTCAGCCTCCCAAATGGTTGGGGCTATAGGCACATGCTATGATGCCCGGCTAAGTTTGTCTATTTTTAGTAAAGTCAGGGCCTCCATTTTGCTTAAGCTGATCTCAAACCAGCCTCACTTCCCAAAGTGCTAGGATTACAAGTGTAAACCACCATGTCTGGCCAAAATGTATTTCTTTTTTTTTTTTTTTGTAGAGACAGAGTCTCACTGTACCGCCCTCGGGTAGAGTGCCGTGGCGTCACACGGCTCACAGCAACCTCTTAACTCTTGGGCTTACGCGATTCTCTTGCCTCAGCCTCCCAAGCAGCTGGGACTACAGGCGCCCGCCACAACGCCCGGCTATTTTTTGGTTGCAGTTTGGCCGGGGCTGGGTTTGAACCCGCCACCCTCGGCATATGGGGCTGGCGCCCTACTCACTGAGCCACAGGCGCCGCCCCAAAATGTATTTCTTAAATAATAAAACATGAAAGTTAAAATGACTATTTGATCCATGGGCTACTGAATGGATGCTGTGTTAGCCAGCATACAGATATGTTAAATCTCCTTGTATACCTCCATTAAAGCTCTTGGATGAGCAGGTGCACTGTCAATCAGCAGTAATTCTGAGTGGTAGATCTCAACATTGGGCTTAAAATATTCAGTAAACCATGCTCCTGTCACCCAGGATTTATTCTTTCATTTACTCTACACAAGCACAGAAGATTCAGCATAATTCTTAGTATAAAGTCCCAGAGGGCATCTTCTTTTAGTATCATGCTGTTTTGCCTAACCAAAAATCTGTTTAGTGTACACACACTCATCAGTTAGCTTCTGGATAACTTGCTACAGCTTCTATGTCAGCACTCGCTTCACCTTGCACTTTTATATTATGCTAGCTTCAAACTTTTCTTCTGCAGGTTCTTCACCTCTCTCAGACCTCACAGGATTAAAGAGAATTAGGACTTTACCCTGGATTAGGCTTTGGTTTATGTTATGGCTACTTTCATCTTTTATCCAGACCACTAACTTTCTTGATATCAAATAAGGCTGTTTTGCTTTCTAATTATTCATGTGTTCATTGTTATAGCACTTTTAATTTCCTTCAAGTACTGTGCATTCACAGCTTGCTAACTGTTTGGCAAAAGAGGCCCATCTTGGCTTTTGACATGCCTTCCTCACTAACCTTACTTATTTCTAGCTTTTGATTTAAAGTGAGAGACATGCAACACTTCCTTTCACTTAAATACTTAGAGATCATCACAGGGTTATTAACTGATCTAATTTCAGTATCGCGGTGTCTCAGAGAATAGGGAAGCCCAAGGAGAGGGAGCATGATGGGAAATGGCCAGTTGTGAAATAGTCAGAACACATACAACACTGTCCTCTTACATGGCTTTAGTTCATGGCACCCCAAACAATTATAATAGTAACATCAAAGATCATTCATCACAGATCAGTATAACAGAATCAATAATAATGAAAAAGCTTGAAATATTGAATTACCAAAATGTGACACAGAGACATGAAGTGAGCATATGCTATTGGAAAAATAGCACTGACAGACTTGTTCAACACAGAGTTGCCATAAACTTTCAATTGATTAAAAAATGCAATACTTGGAAAGCACAATAAAGCAAAGCACAATAAACAAGGTAAGCCTGTGTATTTCAATAGTTACTTCTTTTAAGCGTGTGCATGTATGTGTGTGTATACGTATGTACACATGCATACATACCTATAAACAGGAATATAAAAATGGGATATATTTTTCAGATGTGTTTTGACTAATGGTGGTAAGATGGGAAAAAAAATCAAAATTATTGAATCTCTCAGGCTTTTTGATATTTAATTCTTTGTTCAGTTTTTGTTTACTACTTTCAAAAGTAATCACATTTACTTGAAATAACATTTCTCTATGGCTCAACTGAAAGAAAAGTAATTTTCAGGAAAAAAATTCAATATTTTAATAATTACAACTGCATGGATCTACTTGCCTGGTGTTGAAGCCATCTCTGAGGTTGTTCTGTTGGCAGTCAAATTCAAATCTGTGAAAGCTGCATTAGGCTTAAGTGCTGTTGTAGTTGTAGGCATTACTGAGGACTTTTCTAATGAAGTTCTTGGAGGGTCAAACTGCAACAGTTTCTGGGAGCTTGGAGATAGGGGAGAAGTTGGAGTTTTCTGAGATCGCCCCCTGTCTGATGAGACACTAGAAGTTTTGTTTTATAAAGACATTAGAGAAAGGAAAAATACTTAAGCCACCTAAACAATCTGTAACAACAACATACATTACTTAAACAACATTAGCTTTAAAAAGCCATGATTTAGGCCTTTATTCATTCAATAAAATCACTATGATGGATGACTATGACTATTCCTTTAATTGTGACATTTACAGTGGCAAACAAGCCGAGTTCTGTCCTAAATAAACTCTGTCCTAAACAAAATTGAAAATGGAAAGGGAATCTCTTTTAAACTAAAACTTTACTCTTTCCTCTCCAATTGTACATATTCACTCATTATAGTATAAAGCAAAGTCTTCTAAAACAAACATTATATAGCAATAAAATTACAGCCATATATAAAAGTCTTAAAATGTCTCTGAAAGAGAATAAAATATAGTTTTGTATATTTGACAATGTATATTTGACAAAATTTTGTATTTTGAAATGACAAAAACCATTCTTGTTTTATTCCCTGAATTGTTAACTCACACCAGATACAGAAAAAAATTTTCATATTACCTACCTCTATATACTTAACGTATATTCATTTGCTTATTTCTACCTTTTAACACTGTATGTTCATTTGTTTATTTCTACCTTTTAACACTACATCTCTCTCTTTCCTGAACTTTCTAATAAGTAACCTTTCATAACACTTTGTAAAAGCAGTTAATTCAATACAAGGCACAAGTCTAGCCCCTCCTTGAAAAAGTAACTTCATTACCATAATAACAAGGATGTTGGCTTGCACTGAGTATTTACTGAATAAATTATTCAAAGATACTCTATAAAGCATTTTATACAGTTAACATTTCCACCATACTAAAACAAATTTGCTTTTAGTTTCTAATAAAACTATGAGACAGTTATCAAAGATAAAAATTTCTCTTATGTTTAGCATAAAAATACTTGCATGAAAGTAGTTTTGAAAGGCACCCTCTAGTTTAACTGACCTTTAATTTTCTATTGATGCTTTAGAAAAAACTGTATCTAAGAGTCTGACAATTTCACTTATGGAATATAAAAAGAATTATCACTTTAACAGATTTCAATTAAAGAATTCCTGCACAACATCAAACACAGCAAAGTACTCTATATCTCGCCTTATGGCTTTACTAGATGAATTTAGATTTGCTTTGCTGAGAAAATTTAATTAAACTAACATCCTAATAATGTTTCCAATTATGTTGGTGAGTATTACAAAATTTTTTTTAAAAGAACAGAAAAAAGGAGCGAGCCTGGGGACAGAGAGTGTCTACATACAAGTAACATAAAATAGGTTTAATTTTTTTTAATTTTGAGACTGAGTAGAGTGCCATAGCATCAGAGCTCACAGCAATCTTAGACTCTTAGGCTCAAGCTATTTATTCTCTTGGCCTCAGCCTCCTGAGTAGCTGGGACTACAGGCACCTGCCAAAATGCCTGACTATTTTTAGAGAAGGGGTCTAGCTCAGGTTGGTCTCCAACTGATGAGCTCAGGCAATAGGCCTGCCTCGACCTCCAAGAGTGCTGGGAATACAGGCATGAGCCACCACACCAGCCTTAAATTTTTTTAAAAAATCTGAACTCCTTTCTATCAAAGCCTCAAATTCTTTTATCTACTGTGAATCTCCGGGGTGGGGAATTGGGATCTAGATTATAGCATGGGGCATTTATCAAACTTATTTGGATATGGATACCATTTTAAAAATATTTAGCTTCATAGATTTTGCCAAATTAAATCATCAGAGTATCTCTTAAGAAAATGTAACATTTCCTAAATTCCAAAATCAGTGACAGATTAAAATTCAATGTTAAATACAGGAATGATAATTAATGATGCAATATTATTCTGCAACATGAAAGCATTAAAAATAATTATCTGTATATGACTGACATAGTACTAGTAAAAGTGCAAAGTTACTTTAAAAGGAAAAACATACACGTGTCTTTTTAGTCCCAATTTCCAGAAGGATAAAACCCGTGCACAGATAAAACATCATGGGAACAAATGAGTAGGAACTGTATAGGAAGCAATAACTGAAAGTTATTTGTCAGCAACAGTCTAAGTCAGTGGTTCTCAACCTTCCTAATGCAGTTCCTCATGTTGTGGTGATCCCCAACCATAAAATTATTTTCGTTGCTACTTCATAACTGTAATTTTGCTACTGTTATGAATCATAATATAAATATCTGATATGCAGGATGGTCTTAGGAGACCCCTGTGAAAGGGTCGTTTGACCCCTAAAAGGGTCACGACCCATAGGTTGAGAACCGCTGGTCTAAGTGCTTAATATAGTAGAACCTCTCTGTAAGGTGATCACCCAAGGGATTGTAACAAACTAGTCAACATGGCTCAGTGCCCGTAGCACATTACGGCGCCAGCCATATACACCAAAGGTGGCCGGTTCAAGCCCAGCCCGGGCCAGCTAACCAACAATGGCAACTGTAACAAAAAGATAGCCGGGCATTGTAGCGGGTGTCTGTGGTCCCAGCTGCTTGGGAGGCTGAGGCAAGAGAATTGCTTGAGCATAAGAGTGTGGGGTTGCTGTGAGCTGTGATGCTACAGCACTCTACCGAGGGTGACATAGTAAGACTCTGTCTCAAAAACAAACAAACAAACAAAAAACTAGTCAACATATGGAGGTGGTCAACATAAGGAAGCAGGCCTACTATACTGATATGTACATGTGGTACATGTCCTGCGTATGAAAATTAGGTCAACTTAAGAAGGTAGTCAATGTAGGGAGATGGTCAATTACGAAGGTTCTATTTGCATATGATATTTAAAAGATGGTAGAAAAATACATTATGCATGCATGCTCCATAATCAGTATAAAAGTGAGATTTCAAAATCAGCTTAAGCCAATAAACTATGATGATGCCACTGTACTCTAACCTGGGTGGTAAAATGAGATTCTGTCTCAAAAAGAACCTCCAAGACAACAACAACAAAAATACAATTAGCTTAAGTGGTCTATTGAGTTGGAGAGAAAAATTTAGAGGAAGAAATAAGCAATAAGACCAAAAGGATGCTAAGTAGTTGAGTTGAAAGAGTGAAAGAATACAGCTGAGAGGCAAAATCAATAGACAAAGGAAATGAGATAGCTTGCGCTAGCCCAGTGAAAACACTTCAAATAGAGTTAAGTTCTTAGAACTGATCTAGGTCATTCAGTAATTAAGTCAGTAAGTAAGACCTATGGATTTACAAGGTAACCATGAGCTCCCACTTTAAGGAATGCAGATGCTTGGTCAAAATATTGAGCCAACTAAACAACCATGACAGTGGCATTCAGAATAGAAAGGTAGGTTTTGCTAGAGGCAAAGAATTCCTGAGAGAGAGGTTGTAACAGTTTAAGTAAGAGATGACCATATTCTAAAATACAGATAAAGATTAGCACTATGAACAAAGCTACAACGCCAATTCAGAAAGAACAGAATTGCATAGTAGCTTAGAAATGTACAGTTAAGGAGACCAATTTACCAAATTGTCTCTGAACATTAATGACACAGTAAATTTAATTATATATGAATTACAGAATAAAGTATACATTACTTTACCTCACAGAATGACCAGAAAGACCCTCCAAAGTGCTATCAGGGTCAACAGTCTGTTCATAATCCTTAACAGAAGGTTTGCTACTGGTCCCAGATTTCTTTCCTTGATGGGAACCACGTTCTGAGCCAGACTGTACTTTTTCCTCATCAAGAAGTGAGTTCTGAACATTTCCAGTGAATGAATCCAACCCTGAAAAATAAATTTCTTATAAAGCTAATTCCCAATATTAGAAGCTGAGAGAGATAACTGATACATAGATTTTAATAAAATAATAAGAGTATAAACCAGAATATCTTAAAATTGACTAATAATGTATTTAAATTTTGTTTTCAATAACTAAAATAAAGCAATTTATCCTTCTGCCTCCATTCAAGAAAAGTGAAGTTTCTTCACTAATATTCTCTATTTCCTGTTCATAAATTATTCTTAGTTCAACTGGTAATAAAAGACAAGTACAATAAGTAAGAATGAAGTACTACTTTATCCCTATAAAAAGTAACCAAAAAAAGATTTTGTTTGTTCAAGAGATGGAATCTGTCTCTGTTGCCCAGGCTGGAGTAGAGTGGCACAATCATAGCTCACTACAGCTGGAACTCCTGGGCTCAAGAGAGTCCCCTGTGTCAGCTTCACAAGTAGCCAGGACTACAGGAGCATACCATAACGACTAGATAATTTTTTTTTGGTAGAGACAGAGGCCTCACTGTGTTGCCCAGGCTGATCTCAAACGCCTGGCCTCAAACAGTCCTCCCCACCGTGGCTAGGATTACAGGTATGAGAGCCACTGTGCCTGGCCAAGAAGTTTTTAAAGGATAAAATCCAGAGCTGGGAGAAAAATGGTATCAACTGCTAGATGAACTATGCAATTCTTTTGAAAAACTCTATGCAAGAATTCTGTAGTCTCATTCTTAAAAGTGTTCATATTTAGACATATTTTACTTATAGGGATATATCTTAAGAAAAAGGATACATGGTATTTAATATAAAACTTCATAATTTAAAAAATTTTAACCTGTATTTCCAATAATAAAACAGCTGTCTAAATTACCTAGTGTTAACTTGAAAATTTAAATAGCACTTTGTAATTTCAAATGCACTTCATATATATATTACCTTATTGATCTTAAACATCTTACAAAGTAGCTTATATACAATCAAGTAACTAGGGTTATGGGGCTTACTAACTTGTTTAAGGATACACAGTCAATAATAGAACTGGGACATACATCTAGGCCTCCTGACTCTAAGTCTAGTGCATGACTCACTTTAATGGTATGTTTAAATAGCAGCATGAGAAAATATTTATTTCCTTAAAAAAAAAAAAAATTTCAAAATTACCTATATATTTTAAAGGCAGTTAATTTGTTTTCTGAAATGTACACATATGGTTAAAGGTCAAAAGAAAATGCAAAAGTGAAAAAAAAATTATGCTATACACTCATGTTCCCAGCAGCATTATTCACAATAGCCAAAAGATGGAAGCAACCCAAGTGTCCATCAAAGGATGGATAAACACATACGGTACATACATTCAAGGGAGTATCATTCAGCCTTAAAAAGGAAGGGCATTCTGGCACATGTACTAACATGGATGACGACATTATGCTAAATAAAAAGAGTCAGTCACAAAAGGACAATTACATGACTCCACTTATATGAGGTACCTAATAGGGGGAGAGAGGGGAACAGTTGTTACCAAGGACTAGAAAAGGGAAAAATGAGAGTTGTTAATTAAGTAATTAATAACTCTCATTAATTAGTAATGTGAATGCACTAATGTTGCTGAAGTGTACACTTAAAAATGCTTAAATTCTCTAGTCAAATTCAGAGACAGAAAGTAAAATAGTGGTTGCCAGGGACTGGGAGGAGGGAGGAATGGAGAGCTACTGTTTAATAGGTACAGGGTGTCAGTATGGGAAGATGAAAAAATTCTGGAGATCGGAGGTGGAGCAAGATGGTGGCTGAGTAACAGCTTCCCTGCAACTGGGCATGGTGAGTCTGGGGAGATAAGACTCCAGGCATCTCTGGCTGGTGGGATCTGCCTATGATCATCCCTTTGAGGACACAGGAAGTCAGCAAGGGATTTCTGGACCCCAAGAGGAGGACAAAAACAGTGGAAAACTGTCATGTGGTTGCGTGTGGTCGATCAACCTAATCCCGTCAGCAGCCGTGAGTACAAGCAGCAGTGAGACTGCAAACGAGCGAGGCCTTACCTGTGAACTGTTTCAGTGTTTTTGGACTTGGCACTCAGATGAACTGCCTTGGGGAGAGCTTGAGCAGGAGTGCGGAGAACTTTGGGCATTGTCTGGGGCCCCAGACTGAGCCGGAAGGAGCTAATAGTGTTTGGCTGTGGGCCGCAGGGAGCCATTGTGAGAGAACTGCCCCGGCAAGCTCCACTCTCAGGGTCGCAGAGCAAAGACTGGGAGGGAGCTAGTAACCTACTGACTGAACAGCCTAAAGGCGGGGACTGAGTTGCTTAACCCTCAGGGGCAGAGTGAGACCGGTTTTGGCACACTGGAGCCTCGGGCTGTTGCCCTGGGTAGAGTGCCGTGGCGTCACAGCTCAGAGCAACCTCAAACTTCTGGGCTTGGCGCCGCCCAGACCTCCATGAGAGCTACGCCGAGAACCCCGACTGGCAACCCACGCCTGCTGGGCCTCTGCATGCCCTGACCAGGAACTGTGGGAATCACAATGCTGCGTCCTCTCTCCTGTACCCTCCCTGCCTCCACACCGGCCTCCTCCTCTGGCCAGGGACTCTGGTAGCCGCGTGCCCTTTGGAGACCTCCCTGCCTCTGCGCAGAATCCTTCTCCTGGCCAGAGACTGTTGGAGCCTTCGGCTCTCTGTGTCAAAGTCACTGGGCACCAGGCACTCCCAGAACCGTGCGTACCACCTCCTGCCCTGTTGCTGGATCCAGGTGTGTCACACTCCAGAACTGCTTCCAAAACCAGAACTCCCTGGCTGGGGCAGCCCGAGAGGAAATACACAGGGTCAATTCCTACGAAGATCCAGCAACAACAGAGTGATCTGCTGGGGTCTAATCTTAGAGAGACACCTCCCCAACTGAGGACAGCAAGAGGCAACGGTGAAAAACAATCATGAGGTGAAATCAACATAAAAACTCTGGCAATATGAATAATCAGAGTAGATCAACTCCCCCAAGGTTTAATGGAGCAGACACAGCACAAGATCCCACGCACAAACAAATAGCTGAGATGTCAGAAATCAAATTCAGAATCTGGACAGCAAATAAGATCAAGTTAGAATTCCAAGCAGTAACCAAAAAGATATCTCAAGAATTCAACGAATTCAAAGACCAAATGACCAAAGATTTCGCACATTGAGAAAAGAAGTTGCAGCCCTCAAAGATCTGAGAAACACAGTAGAATCCCTCAGTAACAGAATGGAGCAAGCAGAAGAAACGATTTCCGCCATCAAAGACAAAGCTTTCGAATGCTCCCAAACTCTCAAAGAGGAAGAGAAATGGAGAGCAAAAACAGATCACTCTCTCAGAGAGCTCTGGGAAAATTCGAAGAAAACCAATATTCGTCTTATAGGGATCCCAGAAAGTGACGAAGTGGCTTCACAAGGCACAGAGTCTCTTCTCCATGAGATTATGAAGGAGAACTTCCCAGACATGCCAAGAGATTCTGAAATTCAGATAGCAGACAGTTTCAGAACTCCAGCACAAATCAACTCAAATAAGACATCCCTCAGACACATCATAATCAATTTCACTAAAATTAATATGAAGGAGAAAATTCTGAAAGCAGTCAGACGAAAGAAAACCATCACCAACAAGAGGAAGAAGATTAGAATAACTGCAGATCTCTCTGCTGAAACCTTTCAAGCTAGAAGAGGATGGTCATCAACTTTTAATCTCCTAAAACAAAATAACTTTCAACCCAGGATCCTGTACCCAGCTAAACTGAGTTCTATTTATGATGGAGAAAATAAATACTTCAATGACATTCACATGTTGAAGAAATTTGCCACAACTAAACCAGCTCTCCAGGATATTCTCAGACCTATCCTCCATAAAGACCAGGATAATCCTAAACTACAAAAGTAAACCCACCTAGAAAACACTGATCAAATTCCAACTTCCACAGTTGCAAAACGATAAAATGTCCACCGGACTCTCGAAAGTTTTATCAATATTCTCAATAAATGTGAATGGTTTAAATTGTCCCCTAAAGAGGCATAGGTTGGTTGACTGGATACAAAAACTCAAGCCAGATATCTGCTGCATACAAGAATGACATCTTACATTAAAAGACAAATATAGACTCAAGGTAAAGGGATGGTCATCTATACTCCAGGCAAATGGAAAGCAGAAAAAAGCAGGCGTTGCAATGCTATTCGCAGACACAATAGGCTTTAAAGCAACCAAAATAAGGAAGGATAAGGATGGAATCTTCATATTTGTTAAAGGTAATACTCAATATGATGAGATTTCAATTATTAATATTTATGCACCCAACCAGAACACACCTCAATTTATAAGAGAAACTCTAACAGACATGAGCAACTTGATTTCCTCCAGTTCCATAGTAGTTGGAGATTTTAACACCCCTTTAGCAGTGCTGGATAGATCCTCCAAAAAGAAGCTAACCAAAGACATTTTAGATTTAAACTTAACCATTCAACATCTGGACATAACAGACATCTACAGAACATTTCATCCCAGCAAAACTGAATACACATTCTTGTCATCAGCCCTTCAAAATCGACCACATCCTAGGCCACAAATCTAACCTCAGCAAATTTTAAAAAATAGAAATTATTCCTTGCATCTTCTCGGAACACCATGGAATAAAAGTTGAACTCAGTAACAACAGGAACCTGAATACCCATACAAAAACATGGAAGCTAAGCAATCTTATGCTGAAGGATAGACGGGTTATAGATGAGATTAGGAAGGAAATCACCAAATTTTTGGAACAAAACAACAATCAAGACACGAATTACCAGAACCCCTGGGATACCGCAAAGGCAGTCCTAAGAGGGAAATTTATAGCACTGCAAGCCTTCCTCAAGAAAACGGAAAGAGAGGAAGTTAATAACTTAATGGGACATCTCGAGCAACTGGATAATGAAGAACACTCCAATCCCAAACCCAGCAGAAGAAAAGAAATAACCAAAATCAGAGCAGAATTAAATTAAATTGAAAACAAAAGAATTATACAACAGATCAATAAATTCAAAAGTTGGTTTTTTGAAAAGATCAATAAAATAGATGAACCTTTGGCCAACCTAACCAGGAAAAAAAGAGTGAAATCTCTAATTTCATCAATCAGAAATGGTAATGATGAAGTAACAACAGACCCCTCAGAAATTCAAAAAATCCTTAACGAATACTCCAAGAAACACTACTCTCAGAAATATGAAAATCTGAAAGAAATCAACCAATTCCTGGAAGTACACCACCTACCAAGAAGTAGCCAGAATGAAGTAGAAATGCTGAACAGGCCAATATCAACTTCTGAAATAGCATCAACTATACAAAATCTCCCTAAAAAGAAAAGCCCAGGACTAGATGGCTTTACGTCAGAATTCTACCAAACGTTTAAAGAAGAACTAGTACCTATATTACTTACTAAACCTCTTCGAAAATATAGAAAAAGAAGGAATATTACCCAACACATTCTACAAAGCAAACATCACCTTGATCCCCAAACCAGGGAAAGACCCAACAAGAAAAGAAAATTATAGACCAATATTACTAATGAATATTGATGATAAAATACTCAATAAGATCCTAACAAACAGAATCCAACAACACATCAAAAAAATTATACACCACGACCAAGTGGGATTTATCCCAGGGTCTCAAGGCTGGTTCAATATACGTAAATCTACAAATGTAATTTAGCACATAAACAAACTAAAAATTAAGGACCATATGATTCTTTCAATTGATGCAGAAAAAGCTTTTGATAATATCCAGCATCCCTTCATGATCAGAACACTTAAGAAAATTGGTATAGAAGGGACATTTCTTAAACTAATAGAGGCCATCTACAGGAAACCCACAGCCAATAATTTCGTATTAAATGGAGTTAAACTGAAATCATTTCCACTTAGATCAGGAACCAGGCAAGATTGCCCATTGTCTCCATTGCTCTTTAACACTGTAATGGAAGTTTTAGCCATTGCAATTAGGGAAGAAAAGGCAATCAAAGGTATCCAGATAGGGTCAGAAGAGATCAAACTTTCACTCTTCACAGATGATATGATCGTATATCTGGAAAACACTAGGGATTCTACTACAAAACTTTTAAAAGTGATCAAGGAACACAGCAATGTCTCAGGCTACAAAATCAACACCCATAAATCTGTAGCCTTTATATATATACCAACAATAACCAAGCCGAAAAAACAGTCAAGGACTCTATTCCTTTCACAGTAGTGCCAAAGAAGATGAAATATTTGGGAGTATACCTAACAAACAACATGAAAGATCTCTACAAAGAGAACTATGAAACTTTAAGAAAAGAAATAGCTGAAGATGTTAACAAATGGAAAAACATACCATGCTCATGGCTGGGAAGAATCAACATTGTTAAAATGTCTATACTACCCAAAGCAATATATAATTTTAATGCATTCCTATTAAAGCTTCATTGTCATATTTTAAAGATCTTGAAAAAATAATACTTCGTTTTATATGGAATCAGAAAAAAAACCTCAAATAGCCAAAACATTACTCAGCAATAAAAACACAGCAGAAGGAATCATGCTACCAGACCTGAGACTGTACTATAAATCGATAGTGATCAAAACAGCATGGTATTGGCACAAAACCAGAGAAGTACTGTCTGGAACAGAATAGAGAACCAAGACATGAATCCAGCTACTTACCGTTATTTGATCTTTGACAAGCCAATTAAAAACATTCAGTGGGGAAAAGATTCCCCATTTAACAAATGGTGCTGGGTGAACTGGCTGGCAACCTGTAGAAGATTGAAACTGGACCCACACCTTTCACCATTAACTAAGATAGACTCTCACTGGATAAAAGATTTAAACTTAAGACATGAAACTATAAAAATACTTGAAGTAAGTGCAGGGAAAACTCTTGAAGGAATCGGCCTGGGTGAATATTTTATGAGGAGGACCCCCCAGGCAATTGAAGCAGTATCAAAAATACACTACTGGGACCTGATCAAACTAAAAAGCTTCTGCATAGCCAAGAACATAGTAAGTAAAGCAAGCAGACAGCCCTCAGAATGGGAGAAAATATTTGCAGGTTATACCTCCGATAAAGGTCTAATAACCAGAATCTACAGAGAACTCAAACGTATTGGCAAGAAAAGAACAAGTGATCCCATCTCAGGGTGGGCAAGGGATTTGAAGAGAAAGTTCTCTAAAGAAAACAGACGCACAATCTACAAACACATGGAAAAAAGCTCATTATCCTTAATCATCAGAGAAATGCAAATCAAAACTACTTTGAGATATCACCTAATCCCAGTAAGAGTAGCCCACATAACAAAATCCCAAAACGAGAGATGTTGGCGTGGATGCGGAGAAAAGGGCACACTTCTACACTGCTGGTGGGAATGCACATTAATACGTTCCTTCTGGAAGGATGTTTGGAGAATACTTAGAGACCTAAAAATAGACCTGCCATTCGATCCTATAATTCCTTTACTAGGTTTATACCCAGAAGACCAAAAGTCACAATATAACAAAGACATCTGCACCAGAATGTTTATTGCAGCCCAATTCATAATCGCTAAGTCGTGGAAGAAGCCCAAGTGTCCATCAACCCACGAATGGACTAGCAAATTGTGGTACATGTATACCATGGAATATTATGCAGCTTTAAAGAAAGATGGAGACTTTGCCTCTTTCATGTTTACATGGATGGAGCTGGAACATATTCTTCTTAGCAAAGTATCTCAGGAATGGAAGAAAAAGTATCCTATGTACTCAGCTCTACTATGAAGCTAAGTTATAGCTTTCACATGAAGGGTATAACCCAACTATAGCACAAGACTATGGGGAGAGGGCCAAGGAAGGGGAAGGGAGGCGGGAGGTTTTGGTGGAGGGATGGTTATGGGTGGGGTCACATCTCCGGTGCATCTTAGAATGGGTACAGGCAAAACTTACTAAATGCAGGATGCAAATGCCTACATACAGTAACTAAGAAAATGCCATGAAGGCTACGTTGAACAGTTTGATGAGAATATTTCAGATTGTATATCAAACCTGCACATTGTACCCCTTGATTGCACTAATGTACACAGCTATGACTTAACAATAAAAATAAATAAATTAAAAAAAAAAAGAAGACAGATGCATGATCTACAAACACATGAAAAAAAGCTCATCATCCTTAATCATTAGAGAAATGCAAATGAAAACTACTTTGAGATATCACCTAACCCCAGTAAGAGTAGCCCACATAACAAAATCCCAAAACCAGAGATGTTAGCGTGGATGTGGAGAAAAGGCACACTTTTACACTGCTGGTGGGAATGCCCACTAATACGTTCCTTCTGGAAGGATGTTTGGAGAATACCTAGAGACCTAAAAATAGACCTGCCATTCGATCCTATAATTCCTTTACTAGGTTTATACACAGAAGACCAAAAATCACAATATAACAAAGACATCTGTACCAGAATGTTTATTGTGGCTCAATTCATAATTGCCAAGTCATGGAAGAAGCCCAAGTGCCCATGGCCCCACAAATGGACTAGCAAATTGTGGTACATGTATACCATGGAATATTATGCAGCCTTAAAGAAAGATGGAGACTTTACCTCTTTCATGTTTACATGGATGGAGCTGGAACATATTTTTCTTAGCAAAGTATCTCAGGAATGGAAGAAAAAGTATCCTATGTACTCAGCCCTACTATGAAGCTAAATTATAGCTTTCACATGAAGGCTATAACCCAACTATAGCACAAGACTATGAGGAAAAGGCCAAGGAAGGGGAAGGGAGGGGGGAGGTTAGGGTGGAGGGAGGGTAATGGATGGGGCCACACCTACGGTGCATCTTAGAATGGGTACAGGCGAAACTTACTAAGGGCAGAATACAAATGCCTACATACGGTAACTAAGAAAATGCCATGAAGGCTACATTGAACAGTTTGATGAGCATATTTCAGATTGTATATGAAATCAGCACATTGTACCCCTTGACTGCACTAATGTACACAGCTATGATTTAACAATAAAAAAAAAAAAAAGAACTGAAAAAGAAAAAAGAAAAAATTCTGGAGATGAGTGGTGGGATGGTTGCACAATAGTGTGAATGTACTTAATGCTACTGAACTGTACACTTAAAACACACAAGAAAAACTAAGATATTATTATTCATTTAGAAAAATTATTCAATCTAAAGTGTATTTATGGTCCCTAGGGTAGAAGCAAGTTGTTAATACTGATTATCTCTAATTTTTCTGTAATAATTATAAAAATGAAATATTCCTGTCATAATGTTATTATATTATAATATTATTATATTATAATATTATGACAGGAATATTTTATTCATTCATTTAATATTGCTCTTTATCAATAAATAAATTATTTTAAAACATCTCTTAGCTTCAAACAACTAGAAATTGTAGACAATCAATATTCTGTGCAATAAAGATCTAAATTCCAAGTAATGGACCCATATGAAAAGAAACATTTGCCCCTACGTTAAAAGACGGCCAAATGGGTGCAGTGACTGTAGCTCAACAGCTAGGGCACCAGCCACATACACTGGTGCTGGTGGGTTTGAAACCAGCACCAGGCCTGCCAAACAACAATGACAACTACAACCAAAAAAAAAAAAAAAATTAGCTATTTGGGAGGCCAAGGCAAGAGAATCGCTTAAGCCCAAGAATTTGAGGTTGCTGTGAGCTGTGATGCCACAGCAGTCTATTGAGGGTGACATAGTAAGACTCATTCTAAAAAAAAAAAAAAGATGGCCAATTGTATATATCATCTTACAGTTAAAGTAAAATTGTTTTCTTAGGACTACCATCTACTTTCAACTACACTGGGTAATTTTCACACAGAGCATGCAAACATTCTTTTGTACCACCAGACGGAGCATAAACAAGAAAAATTACACTGATTTTAGAACTTGGGAATGGGGGGAAAACTAAGTTAAAAATGATGCTATGGAAAGTAAAATGTAACGGTATTTTTTTCCTCTGGCATTGTGAAAGGAGATTAGGGAAACTGAAAGCCACAAAATACTATGTATATGTCATCGAATCTATTTTAGATTAAAAAACCTACCTTAAATCATACTGCTTATCCTCATATATTTGATACATTATTGTGACATTTTTTGAATTGTACAACATGTCACAGTAGAAGGGAGAATGGATTGAGGAGTCATAAGTTAGAATCTGGGCTTATCCAATAACAAGTTAGTGACCTTAGGTAAGACATTAACATAAAAAAGAATAACAAATGCAAAATAAAAGCAAGATCACCATTTCCTAAAATGTTCATCTTAATTCTAATGCCACAAAACATTGGTTAAAAGAAAGGATTCTGTAGTCAAATAAATTTGGAAAATGCTTCATACCATACAAGGTCTGACAATTAAGTATATGAACTCATCCTGAGTATCACTGTGATTGAAGTACTGCCCGTGGGAAGCTATGCAGCAATGCCAGTGCCTATTCCACCCTTCAACACAGCTTTGAAACTTTCTTTATGGAATGATCATCTGAGTTATCTTTGTATGAAGTCTGATGTTTAAGTTCTTGAACTTGCCATTGTGCATTTATGTTGTTAGCACTGTACAAACAACTGTAAAATAGAAGCAATTTTTGGGGGGGTAATTAAGATTTCATTACCTTAGTATATCAGTGTCTCACAGCTGTGTTTGTGTCACTGTGTGGTGGTACCTTGCTGAGTATAGTTCATTATCATTACTGCATGTTTTTGTGGGCCATATGTTGATAGCTCTGAAAGTCATTCTAGACAGAGTTCCAAAATTGCTTTGAAGGATGGAGTAGGCACCAGCATCAGTGCATAGCTTCCCAAAAGGAGGACTTTGAAGGTGACTGTTAGGATATTCAGCAATGAGGTACATAGCACTTTTTCTAGGATATGTTCACGAACTTAACTTAGGCCTCATATAGTCTCAGCCTTATACTAAAATAAATAATGCATATTAGCATATTAAAATTGTTGATAAGTCCTATGGGAAAGAAGCCTGTTTCACCCTAGAAGCATTTTCCAAATGTATGGAACCATGGAGCTCTTTTATTATTAAAACACCTATAAAAAGCCTATCCCAATGAAACTATATTTCACAAGAAAAGATAGACTTTGAGAAATGCTGGTGAAATGATATTTAAATGTCTCAGAAACATGTTCAGGACACTTCTAGTCTGCAACAGAGTTATACTAGGTTAATGATTAAGAAATAATGTCTCATGTTTGCTTTGGCAGCATATATTCTAAAATTGGAATGATACATGGCTCCTGTACAAGGATGACATATACATTCATAAAGCCTTCCATATTAAAAAAATTATTTAATTAAAAAAAAAAAAATTTCTTTTTTTTTGGCAGTTTTTGGCCATGGCTGGGTTTGAACCCGCCACCTCCGGCATATGGGGCCGGCACCCTTTGAGTCACAGGCACCATCCCTAATTTTTAAATTTTTTAAAAATTATTATTTTTTATTTTTATTTTTATTGAGACAGAGTCTCCAGGTGTTGCCCTCAGTAGAGTGATGTGGCATCACAGCTCATAGCAACCTCCAACTCTTGTGCTTAAGCAATGCTCTTGCCTCAGCCTCCCAAGTAGCTGGGACTACAGGCACCCACCACAATATTCAGCTATTTCTTTTTTGTTGCATTATTGTTTTAGCTGGCCCAGGCAGGGTTCAAACCCGCCAGCCTTGGTGTATGTGGCTGGCACCTCTACCCACTGAGCTACGGGCACAGCCAAATTAAAAAATTATTTTTAAAAACAATATAAATAGGCTCAGTGCCTGTAATACAGTGGTTACGGCACACGGAGACTGGCGAGTTCGAACCCGGCCGGACCAGCTAAACAATGACAACTGTAACAACAACAACAAAATAGCCAGGCATTGTGGCAGGCGCCTGTAATCCCAGCTACTTGGGAGGCTGAGGCAACAGAATCGCTTAAACCCAAAGAGTTTCAGGTTGCTGTGAGCTGTGACGCCACAGCACTCTACTGAGTGTAGCATAATGAGACTGTCTCAAAAAAATATATATATATATATGTGTGTGTGTATATATGGCAGTACCTGTGGCTCAGTGGGCAGGGCACCAGCCCCATATACCAAGGGTGGCAGGTTCGAACCCAGCCCTAGCCAAACTGCAACAAAAAAATAGCTGGGTGTTGTGGCAGGTGCCTATAATCCCAGCTACTCGGGAGGCTGAGGCAAGAGAATTGCCTAAACCCAGGAGTTGGAGGTTGCTGTGAGTCACAGCGCTCTACTGAGGGCAATAAATTGAGACTATGTCTCTTAAAAAAAAAAAAAAACTATATGTATGCCTATATATCACAAAAAGACAAAAAAATATTAAAGGAAAATTTCTCCTAGCATTCTCATTGGAAATAAACTGGCACTAGCTTCCTGAAAGGCTACTAATTCAGTAAAACGAATCCAAATTTTAAACAAGGCACAATCTCTACCCCATTATCTCAACTCTAGGATTTTCCATTACAAGGAAAAAAGACAAATGCATAATGATATATTTATAAGGATATTCAATGCAATAGTATTTATTATGGATAAAAGAAAAAAGAAATAGCCTATATATGGGTGATGCCTGTGGCTCAGTGAGCAGGGCGCTGGCCTCCTATACCGAGGGTGGCGGGTTCAAACCCGGACCCAGCCTAACTGCAACAAAAAAAATAGCCAGGCATTGTGGTAGGCGCCTGTAGTCCCAGCTACTTGGGAGGCTGAGGCAAGGGAATCACCTAAGCCCAGGAGTTGGAGGTTGGAGGTTGCTGTGAGCTGTGTGACACCACTGCACTCTACCGAGGGCAATAAAGTAAAACTCTGTCTCTACAAAAAAAAAAAAGAAAAAGAAAAGAAAGAAAATAGTCTAAATATCTAGCAATGGAGAATTAGCTATACAAATCACAATATATTAAAATAAAAGAACACTAGGTAGTCTTACAAATAGTAGTCCATATTCACTGATAGAAAACAATATCCATAACCTATAGATAGAACAAAATAGCATGTAAAATATACCCCAGGCCCATAAAACATATCCCAGGCACTATATTTATGTATGTCTAAAAATTGTCTGGAAGTATTCTTACTAAAAATGTTAACATTTCATACCCATTAGGATGTCCTATTTATCACCAAAAAAAAAAAAAAAACTCAGAAAATACAAGGTATAGAATTTTACATTGCTGATGGGAATGAAAAATGGTGTAGCTACTATGGAAAACACATGGCAGTTTCTTCAAAATATTAAACATGGAATTACTATTTTATCCAATGATTCTACCTCTGAGTATGTACACAGAAGAATTAAAAGCAGATGGGTTGGTGCCTATAGCTCAGCAGCTAGGGCGCCAGCCACATGCACCAGGGCTGGTAGGTTCCAATCCAGCCCAGGCCTGCCAAACAACAATGACAATTGCAACAACAACAAAAAAAAACAGCTAGGCATTGTGGCAGGCGCTTGTAGTCCCAGCTACTTGGGAGGGTGAGGCAAGAGAATCACTTAAGCCCAAGAGTTTGAGGTTGCTGTGAGCTGTAACGCCATTGTACTCTAACAAGGGTGACATAGTGAGATGCTGTCTCAAGAAAAAAAAAAAAGCAGAGACTCAAACAGATATTTGTTCATCAAAGTTTACAGCATCATCATTCACAATAGTCAAAAGGAGGAAACAACCATAATGTCCATCAACAGATGAATGGATAAACCAAGTATGGTACATACACAGAATGGAGTATTATTCAGCCCTAAAAAGAACGACAATCTAATATATGCTACAACACAGATGAATCTTGAGAACTTTATGCTAAGTGAAATAAGTCACACAAAAGAACAAATACTGAATGATTCCACTTATACGAATTATCTACAGCAGTCAAATTCATAGAGATAGAAAATAGAACACTGGTTCCTAGTGTCTAAAGGACACAGGAATATATAGTTATTATTTAATGACTAAAGAGTTTCAGTATAGGAACATGAACAAGTTTTAGAGATGAGAATGGGAATGGTTGCACAATAATATGAATGTACTTAATGTCACTGAACTGTACATGCCAAAATGGTTAAAATTATAACCATTTTAAATATGCTAAAATGATACATGTTATAGTATATTTTACCACAAAGTAAAATAAATATTTTTAAATATTAACACTGGTTATCTCTAAGTGAAGGGATTACAGGTGATTTTTTTTTTTTTGTAGAGACAGAGTCTCACTTTACTGCCCTCGGTAGAGTGCCGTGGCATCACACGGCTCACAGCAACCTGCAGCTATTGGGCTTATGTGATTCTCTTGCCTCAGCCTCCCGAGCAGCTAGGACTACAGGCACCTGCCACAACGCCCAGCTATTTTTTGGTTGCAGTTTGGCTGGGGCTGGGTTTGAACCCACCACCCTCGGTATATGGGGCCAGCGCTCTACTCACTGAGCCACAGGCACCGCCCAGATGATTTATTTTTAAATATAATTTTCTATGCTGACTGATTTCTTCCCCCTCCCTGTGCTCCTTTCTTCCTTTTTAATTAAATGAGCAGGGTTTATCTTTACAATTAAAAAAAACTATTTTGGAAGGAAAATCATTCCCTAGCTATTCTGTGGGCTTAAGAAGCCTTTGCCTAATCATTTATCTATTCACCTATAGGCCTACAGCACAAACTACAGCCAGGAGTAGAACTATAGACATTGAAAAATATCTCAATCACTGAAAAATATTTACTGAGTGTCAACAGGCCAGCCTCTATACTAGGTATTGGAATGTACATATTATGTATGTCTGCTAACTTCATATAAGCTTGAAAATTACCAAATGAAGCATCTATTACCATCTCTATTTTATAAATAAGAAAAATTGAATATTACACGTATTTAATGATACTCAGAGATGTATATGATATAGCATTAAGTTTTTTAAAAAAGCAATTGCAAAGCAATTATTATTTGCATTTTTTTTGGAGACAGGATCTCACTTTGTCCTCCCAGTTAGAATACAGTGGCATCATCACAGCTCACTGCAACATCAAACTTCTGGGCTCAAGTGACCTTCCTGCCTCAGCCTCCCAAGTAGCTGGGACTACAGGCATGCACCACCACGCCTAGCTAATTTTTTCTATTTTTGTAGGAATGGGGTCTCCCTCTTGCTCATCCCAGGCTGGTCTTGAACTCCTGACCTCAAACAATATTCCCACCTCAGTCTCTCAAAGTGCTAGAATTACAGATATAAGCCACCATGTAGAGCCTTGCTTTTTTTTTTTTTTCCTGCAGTTTTTGGCCGGGGCTGGGTTTGAACCCACCACCTCCAGCATATGGGGTTGGCGCTCCACTCCTTTGAGCCACAAGCGCCACCCTACCTTGCTTTTGTTTTTATAAAGGAGTCTTTGTGGCTTTATGTGTATATTGAAAAAACAGGCATAAAAATGGTAGTAGTAGTTATTTCTGAGCAAAAGGATCAAGGAAGATTTGTATTTATTGAATGAGTGTTTAATGTATAATTCTTAATTTATTACCATTGCAGATGTATCCCTTTTGTATTAAAAGATTTATAATGTTATTTATAAAAGATATTTAATAATGATAAATAAATATTGAAGCTAATTACATTATTATCATAAAGAAATTCCTGTTCATTTTTTGGTTGTTTAGGGATAGGGTCTCACTCTGTCATGTAGGCTGGAATACAGTGACACAATCATAGCTTATTATAGCCTCAAATTCCTGGGCTCACGCAATCCTCCTATCGCCTCAGCCTCCCCAATAGCTAAGATTACAGGTGTGTACTTCTACATGCAGCTGTTTAATTTTTTGTAGAGATGAGGTCTCACTATGTTGCCAGCCTAGTCTCAAATTTCTGACCTCAAGTGATTCTCACCCTCCCAAAGTGCTGGGATTACACACATAAGCCTCTGTGCCTGGCCTTCCTTTAACTTCCTATGGAATCAAATCATAATTTTAGATCACTACCACAAAATCATTGATAAGAGAAAAGGTCACCATATAGAATTCCACTTACATTCTGTCTTTTCCTTTTTTCCTTTCTTTCCTTTGGAAGAAGTAGATGAACGAGATGATGCAGCAGAACGGGCTTCTGATGAATGCTGGGAAGTAATATCCACAGAGGAAAGATCATAGGCCAACTTTCTGCCAGAATGGTCCTCTTGAATGCCTAAAGTGCTACCACCAATACTGTCAAAGAATAAGTAACAGTGGTTCAAAAAAGAAATAAAAAATCTTACATCACCGCTAAAATCAAAGATATCTAAAAATCAGTAGGAGAATGTAACTAAAATCAAAGATGGCTTCCACTATATTGTTTTTCTTACTACCATAAATTGGATTTTTCCTGTGGCTTAATTTTATTACCGTGGAAAAATTGCAGGTGAATCATTTATTGTATGAAACCAATAAAAAACTAATATTTCAGACACATACAGGAAAAAAACAGAATGTTGAATAATGGGAAATGTGGCCTCAATTTTTATTAAATTTATAATTTTATATATTGTATCTATTTCCCCTCTGATGGTCTTATAAAAAAATAATAATTTAGGATGGCACCTGTGGTTCAGTGGGTAGAGCACCGGACCCATATACAGAGGGTGGCCGGATAAAACCCGGCCCTGGCCAAACTGCAAAACAAAAAAATAGCCAGGTGTTGTGGCGGGTACCTGTAGTCCCAGCTCCTCCAGAGGCTAAGTAAAGAGAACTGCCTAAACCCAGGAACTGGAGGTTGCTGTGAGCTGTGCCACCACAGCATTCTACTGAGGGTGATAAAGTGAGACTCTGTCTCAAAAAAATAATAATAATAATAATTTAAAATCTTGTATTTCAACCAGGAAATAAAATGCATCAAATCATATTGAATGGTGATATTAAAAGTCACTGCAATAAATTCCTTAACCTTTATTTAAAAATTTAATTTTTCAAAAAAAAAAAAAAAAAAAAAAATTTAATTTTTCTAAGAGTATCAAAAAATTTAATTAAAATCTCTCACACTTTTTCTCCATAAAAGGTAGTAAATAAATATATTTAGATTTCCTACTTCTAAATATATATACATACATATTTAAAAAATCAGATTTCTCATTTAAGTAGAAATGATTTAAAATGAGGGAGATGGGTAAGGGATGAACTATATATCCAATTCAAATTATACCAAAAGCCAAATATAAACAGAAGTAAATTTTCCTAAAGGGAAAAAAATGAAAACTATACTTTTCCTGATATAATTTTTAATTCATATTTCTATTAATCAAAGTAGATTTAACTAATTTTTGTACAATCACCTGTTTTATGTGAACTGTAACATGTGAATGTGAAAAAATCGTGAATATGAATAATTACAGATTAATTTATATGATAAAATTTAGGGAGAAAATTCTCTCTAGCAAAGTCTGACTCATTTAATATGTAAGTTTGTGAGTTTGTACAAGTGATTTAACTTCTGGTCTTCAGTTTCCTCTCTAAAATAGAAATAATAATAATAATACCACATCAGGCTATTATAAAAATGAATTAATACAGGTAAAATACCTTAGTTATATTCTTGCACAGTAAGTGCTTAATAATCATTAGATATTATAATCATTATTATTTTTTAAAGCGTTATAAAACTTAAGATGTTTTCTTGATTATAAAAAAATTTCTTTATTATTTGGGACCATGGAATCCTAATCTGATCTTCCTCAATTCCATCACAGAAAATCACTTCTTAAGCTTCTTACATTAGTACACCACGGAATAGCTTCCAAGCAGTACTATCTTCTACTGGAGATTCACATGTTGATTTTTTTTTTTATTTTTTATTTTTATTATTAAATCATAGCTGTGTACATGAATGCGATCGTGGGGCACCATACACTTGTTTTATAGACCATTTGACATATTTTCATCACACTGGTTAACATAGCCTTCCTGGTATTTTCTTAGTTATTGTGTTAAGACATTTACATTCTTACATTTACTAAGTTTCACATGTACCCTTGTAAGATGCACCGTACACATGTTGATTTAACAACCTATATTCTGCTTAATATATGCCTGACCCTGTTTCAAGTATTTTTTAGTTCACTGAATACTCTAACAATTCTATGAGGTAAGCAGATACTATTATTTTCTTCATTTTACAGAGACGAAAACTGAGGCATAGGGAGGTTAAGTAATATGCACAAATAAAAAGAACTAATAATAATTAGGAGAGCCAGGATTTAATCAGGCAGTCTAGATCCAGAGCCCATGCTCTTAATAACCACTATGCTATGCAGCCTCTATGTGGATCTTTAAATAAGCAAAATTTGACTTAATATTCAGACCACAGTTCTCATTTGTACATTTTTCTCACTCTTTAAACTTTATTCTATGTTGCCAACATATTCTTACTTAGGTTCAACAGTTGATCTTTTTTCTGTCAAAGTCCCACTCCCTGGAGAGGAGACAAAATCATCTTCATATGAAATACTGCTTAGAGGGGTTGTGATGGCATTAAAAGGCTGTGATGCTGATATTCCTCTGTCCATCTTATCTTCAAACACTGTCCAAAATAATAATTGAAGCATGGTTAAAAACACAAACAAAGATATAAGCAAAGTATCTACATATGGAGATTAACCACATGGCCTTGGAGACATTTTAGTGTGACTTTATTATTTTCTTCAATTTACCTTTGTATGTAACAGTATATTTTTAACTTTTTACTAGAAAAATTTTCATACATATAAACAGAAAAAATTGTATAATGAAACCAATGCATTCATTATCTAGTTTTAACAGTAATACATGACCAATCTAAACTAAACCTCATACTCCCCCCACCTAGCACTCCCTGCCCAAAGTATTTTGAAACAAATACTATATTATCTCTAAATATTTCAGTGTTAACTATAAAATCTTAATAAAAATCTAATAGAAAATTTTAAGAATTCAATTTTCTTTTTTATAAAATTGGGGAAGTTTTTTTTTTTTTTTTTGAGACAGAGTCTCACTTTGTCCCCCCTAGTATGAGTGCCATGGCATCACAGGTCACAGCAACCTCAAACTCTTGGGCTTAAGCGATTCTTTTGCTTCAGCCTCCCAAGTAGCTGGAGCTACAGGTGCCCGCCATAACACCTGGCTATTTTTTATTGTTGTTGTTGTAGTTGTCATTGTTGTTTAGCAGTCCCAGGCTGGGTTCGAAACCACTAGCCCTGGTATATGTAGCCAGGACCCCAGCCACTGAGCTACCGGTGCTGAACCAAAGGAGGTTATTCTTTTAAGACTTTGCTTTCATCAAAAGAAATGAAGAGATCTTTCAAAATCAAAAGAAATTTAAATTACTACCAATACAAACAAGTGGCTAAACATAAGAGAGCAATAGCATATAAAGGTCTGTGCAAAATAAGTGCCTAAATATGAATTCTTGGAAAAAAGCAATGTGATACCCAGTTAAGCGTAAGATGAACAGATAAAATCAATTCATCTGTTAAACAGTTTGTTCATTATAAAGAGTGGAAATCTCCAACATGGAAATTCTAAGGTTATGTTAGCATTAGATGGGCAGAATCCACCTATAGCAGGAAGACGAGAGAAAGGGACTTAAAGGAATTTAGTCCATCATAGAAAAGGAAAGTTGTGTTGCAGAATTTCAGGCATAAAAAGGGAACATTAGAAGTTTATTGGTTTAGGACTCAAATACACAGCTACATTATTGTTCAAAAGCTGACTGCTATTAAAATTAAAGAATAACAGTTATAATTTATCTTAAGATAACATATAAATGGTATATAGCCTTACTTATTTTTCTCACCTTTTCCATATAACTGATACGATTTTGTAAAAATATTAATGACACTATTTGGACTTCCCTTTGCCAATTCTTCCCATGGTCCTCTGCTTTGTATACCACCTATGTGACCATAAAGTGGTGAGAATTTTTCAGCTTCCTTCTGAAACTCTTTGATGGGTTCGTAAGTATTTCTTTCTCCAGCACAAAATTCCTTTTCTTTTAAAATTTCTGCTACCGTCAAAAGAGGCTGTCCATCCTGGCCTCCCTCTTCTTCAGAGAGACTTCCCTCACTAAGAAGAGGACCATCACTGACTGAATCTATGCTGGAACCAAGCGACCTTTTGGCTCTGTCTTGAGAACAGGCTTGCATATCAGAGCTGGAAGAGTCAGTACGCCTCTTACACAACTGTGCCAGCAGCCCTTCTGGTTTAGGACCAGGGGATCTCATTCTAAAGCTTGATATGGCACTCTGAGGTCTTATCATCTCAGGAAGCTTTTTAAATTCACTAAGGTTGCCTATACCTGGAAGATCATCATCAAAAGTTGCATGAGATACACAGGTTCCCAGCATCTTCTGAATTCGGGCAGAGAAAACATCTTCAGCAACATCTTTCACAGGTGGACTTAGAGCCTTGGCCCAAGAGCCATCTTCTTGAGGTGCTTTCTGCACATCATACTCAGTATTCCATGTTGACCCATAGTTAATGTTGGCCCCAGCTAATTTCTTGGCTTCGCTTTCAATTCTGCTGGACAAAGAAGCAGCTGTTGCTTTCAAGGCTTCAATACGATCCAATTTACTCTTATATTGGCTGGTACTAGGTTTTAACAAGGCATCTGGCTGAGCAGCTGGTGAGGTCAGATATGGTTGAGGTGTAAAAGTTAATGGCCCTGAAGCTACATTATGGTTCTTCCTAGTTGGTAAAACAGATTCAAAATCCTTATGCAACATTCCTACATGCTCTAGATTCAAAAGATGAGAGAGTAAATTTCCAGCTGTTCCAACAAGAGGCTGTGGTTGAGAATGATGAACTCGTGGGCTCAGTCTATCAGGATGTATCCACGTAGGTTCCATCAAATCCCTTCTGGAAATGAAAAGTCATAATATGTTAGTTAACTAAATCACCATTTTTTAAAAGTTTCTTTCCCTTGTTATAAGAGTAATGCCTACACATTACTTTTAAAAAAGGATTAAAAAAAAGATCACTTGTAATTAAATAATCAAAAAGAGCCACTAGTAATATTTCATTTAGAATTATACCCTTCCAAACATTTTTCTATGTGTGTATATTGTGTTTTGATGGTGGTGTATGGGATTTTACCATACATACTGTTCTGCAAACTGCTTTCTCCAACTAAGACACTATATTTTTTTAAGCAAATAATTAAAGAGAGAGCATAAAAACCTTTAAAATTCTATGGAAAAAACTGTTCACAACATTGGCTTTATCCTTCTTGCCTTTAAAAATAATATTAAATAAAAGAGAAATGCTTAAGATCGCTAAATATTAATGCAGACATGATATAGATTAATTAAATATTTACTAAATGCTGAACATTTAACATGTATATACTAAATAGATAGTATATTTACAACCTACTTCTAAACAAATAAACATCAATTAAATGCAGAACTATGAGTATCAATTATAAATATTGATTGTCTATAAGATAGAGTGTCTATAAGCCTAGAAACAGAATAAAGCTGTCCTAGACAACATCATGTACACTGATCTATATTTCTTGGCTATAGACTCCCTCTTTGTTAAGGGATACTCAAGAGATTACAGGCTGATGTCAACTATTAAGACGCTTAAAAGAATAACATGAGGTTTGGGGCAGCAACTGTGGCTCAAAGGAATAGGGCACCGGCCCCATATGCCGGAGGTGGCGGGTTCAAACCCAGCCCTGGCCAAAAAACTGGAAAAAAAAAAAAAAAAAAAAAGAATAACATGAGGTTCTACCCTGAGTCTCGTCCATTATTTTTATTTATTTATATTTATTTATTTATTTTGAGACAGAGTCTCACTATGTCATCCTCGGTAGAGTCCCATGGCATCACAGCTCACAGCAACCTCTAACTCTTCTCTTGGGCTTAAGCAATTCTCTTGCCTC
This sequence comes from Nycticebus coucang, assembly GCF_027406575.1. Lineage (NCBI taxonomy): Eukaryota > Metazoa > Chordata > Mammalia > Primates > Lorisidae > Nycticebus > Nycticebus coucang. The sequence goes on from NC_069789.1 coordinate 82,150,186, forward strand.
ACCTTCCCAAGTAGCTGGGACTACAGGTGCCCGCCACAACGCCCAGCTATTTTTTTGTTGTAGTTCTCATTTTTGAGCAGGCCCGGGCTGGATTCAAACCCACCTACCTCAGTGTATGTGGCTGGCACCCATACCCACAGAGCTACAGGCACTGCCATTGTCCATTATTTTTATATTATGACATCTTTATGCTTATCAAATTTGCAGATGACAGAAAGCTGGGCAGCCTGGCGAACCCAACAAATGACCAAATTAGAATTAGAATTATTCATACAAGTTGAAACTCATGCAGGATATCCAACCTGTGGTCTACAGGCCGCATGCAGATTATTTGAGGACTGTTTTGCTTATATTTGTGGTGTCAGATATTATGAAATGTATGCATGGACCTTTTCTTTTGTTCATCAGCTTTTGTTAGTGTTTGGCCCAAGACAACTCTTATTCTTCTAACGTATACCAGAAAAGAAAAAAGGTTAGACAGCTCTGCAAAACAATGTAAAGCTCTACAACTGGACTCAAAAAAAAAAAAAAAAAAAAATCATCTGAAGGAGAGTAACCAGGGTGACAGGGAAGTTAAAAAGCATGTCAAGGAAAGATTTGGTTGGACATTAAATTGTATCAGTTTTTTATTCTGAATTTCTGCTAATAAGACTGGGTGGAACGAAGGAAGATTAGAGAATAGGTTCTATGTCACAGAATATAAATATAATAAACATAAGGTGTGAGTTTATTAGGGTCTAAACTAAGCTGGTAGTAACAGAAATACAAAGTAAGTTATAATATAAAAGATATTGATGAGTAAAAATTTAGGAATTTTAAATTCACATATTTAGAATGTTAATTTTATGGCAGGAAATATGCTAGTAGGAGACAAACAGTAAAAATGAAAATACTTAATTCCGTTAAGACTTAGTGTTACACTTCAGGATCTCAAGATCTACCAGGGATGACAGATTAATAAACAAATAACTAGGCTCGGCACCCGTAGCTCAGTGGTTAGGGCACCGGCCACACACACTGGCGAGTTTGAACCCAGCCCAAGTCTGTTAAACAACAGTGACGATAACAACAACAACAAAAATAGCCAGGTTTGAGGTTGCTATGAGCTGTGACACCATGGCACTCTACCAAGAAAGACATAGTAAGACTCTATCAAAAATAAATAAATAGGGGCGATGCCTGTGGCTCAAAGGAGTGGGGCGCTAGCCCCACATGCTGAAGGTGGCAGGTTCAAACCCAGCCCCGGCCAAAAACTTCAAAATAAACAAACAGCTAATACAAATAGTAAAGAACTAAAATAAAGATTTATCAAGTTCAATAGAGTATAGAGAGGGTAGCAATTAACTCTGCTAGTTGAGGGAAGTGCTTTTTGAGCTGGATCTTCAAGGTCTTCAAAGTCAGATATACGGTATAATTTGGAGTTTCCCAGGTAGTTAAGAATGATGAAAAATGAAGGACAAGGAAAAGAAATGCCACAACTTCAAGCATAAAGTAACATGCTTTTAAGCATAAAGATATGTTAAGAAAACTATTAACAGGAATTGGGAAACTAAGAAATGGGTAGTGGGATAAAGTGGAAGCAATAGGCTAGACATCGCAGGTTAAAGAAGTTTGATACTGGAAACAGGTCTAAGGTAGTAAGGTCTACTTTGTGTTTGGTTTGTTTCTAATATTGGATAACTTGTTTGGAAATGGCAGGAAACTCAGCAAAAGGTGCAAATTGAAGATATAAATCCAGCAAGGTATGTCTAACATCAACAACAGGACTGAGATAAACTAGAAAGGATCACCTATCTAAAAGTATTCAAATTTTAAAAAAAGTTTAAAGTTTATTTATGCCTCACAACCCTACAGATGTCATATGAAACATTTCACTTTTGGGACACGATATATAAAATAGTTAAAACACGAGCTTCTGGTTTCAAATTGCCTGAATTCAAACTCATCTTTCTACCATGAATATTTTAATTTTTGAGAAAATTAATTAAATTCCAGCCCTCAATTACCTCTTCTGTAAAACAGAAATAACAGTACCATAGTCAATGAATTACAAGGATTAAATAAGATAATATACACCAAGTGCTTAGGATCAGCACTTGGAACCTAAGAAACAATTACTGTAAGCTAGTTTTTTATCAACATTATTATTGGGGTGGGGGGAGATTAGAGGATCATGTGTATTAACTTCAAATTAGAAACTAATTTGATTTTCAGTTGTGCATTCTTTTTTTTTTTTTTTGTAGAGACAGAGTCTCACTTTATGGCCCTCGGTAGAGTGCCGTGGCGTCACACGGCTCACAGCAACCTCTAACTCTTGGGCTTACGCGATTCTCTTGCCTCAGCCTCCCGAGCAGCTGGGACTACAGGCGCCCGCCACAACGCCCGGCTATTTTTTTGTTGCAGTTTGGCCAGGGCTGGGTTTGAACCCGCCACCCTCGGCATATGGGGCCAGCGCCCTACTCACTGAGCCACAGGCGCCGCCCCTCAGTTGTGCATTCTTAAAGAGTTTTAAAATCTTCCTCCTTCTCAAAATGGTTATTATTACAAAGTATAATTTATAATCATGATCTAAAAATCACCTTAATATCCATGCCAAAGAGCTTTTTTTTTTACTTTATTACAAGCAATATATTACAGTAAAAATATTTCCCTGAGAAAATTTAAGGTGAAATAGTCAACAATGTAAAATAACAACTACAACAACAAAAAAACAATGTGAAATCCAATTAGATCCCTTCCTAGTCTTTGATCATATGTTCACATGCACATCTAACTATAGCTCTTGAAAGGTAAGATGGATAAATTGGTATGAGTTATAGAAAGAAATTATGAATCGCAATGTGTATATAGAAATTTCTTTTAAAAATTATTCACTACAAATACGCTAAAATGTTCATTTCACTGTGATTCATTCATCCAACAATTTTTTATTATGCATTTAATTCAGAGAAGGCAAGAGTGTTTTTTAATTTAGGAGAAAGTGATGTTTACATTAGATTAAAGGACAGGTCAACTATGAACAACAGAGTAAGGGATATAGTAAGTACAGATGTATACCATGCTTAAGTATCCATCAAGAGATATTAAACAATTTCCTTTTTTTTTTTTCTTTTTTTGCCTGTCAAATTTAGCAATGAGTAGTTGTTATACATTAGTGTCATTCATGTTAATAAGTTATCATTACCAGTGGACCAGCCAATATTAAACAATTTCTAAATAAACCTCTCTCTCCCATCTTGCTCACACAAGTGATCAGTGAGCAAAATTCTCAGCATAGACCACGCTACTAAGCTTCATGCAAAGAAAGAAATTGTAATCATCTTTTGCTTTCCCCTTTTTACCTTGCAAGAGGCTGTGGAGGTTCTGATAGAGACATGTCACTACTGGAAGATGCACTTGGGGGACGTTCCTGTACTTTGTTCTCTTTATCGGACTCTCCAGATGGCTGATACCCTGGTCTAGCCTAGGAAAAAAGGGAGATCAAATTTATCTGACTTCCACCACAAAGATACACTCAGGTAGCACGTAAGATAAACATAAAGTCAACTTAGATTTACAAAGATCATAAAATGTAGGGGTTTTTTTCCCTCAAGTAAAACTAATTCAAATTTAGGTTCCTTTCAAAACAACCATTAGAGTTAACAGCAAAACATCATCTAGAGTTAACAGCAAAACATCATCTAAAATCCAACAAGAGCACCTAATCCTAAATGCACACTTAGAAGGAAGTATAACTTTCCTAAACCTCAGTTTTTTCACTTGATAAGCAGATATAATATAGTGCCTACTCTTCTCAGGGTTGTGACAATTTACTGAAGTTTAAGCCAGTAAGTAAAATCTTCAAAACAGTAGTGGTATGTACTCAATGTTACTGTTCTTAAAAACATTAGCACACTAAAGTAGGATACTTTCAATTTCAGCACAGATCACAAAACTAAGTACAGCTAACCCTTGAACAATATGGGGTTGAGTTGTGTGGATCCACTAACAAAAATATTTTTCAATAAATACATCGAAAAATGTTTTAGAGATTTGCAACAATTTCAAAAAACCTGCAGACACACTTTGCAGCCTAGAATATGTCCAAAAAATTTAAGTTAGGTATGTAAAGAATGCATGAAATATATATTTTATCATTTACTACTACAAAATATACCAAATCTATAATAAAAGTTACAATTTATCAAACATTACCCACACAGACTGTACATAGGGCCATTCAAACTTAAGATGAAACAAATAAATGTACAGATGTAGTATTAAATCATAACTGCACAAAATTCACCTCAGTACAGATTGTACTCCTGTAATAATTTCATAGCCGCCTCCTGTTGCTACTACAATGGGTAGAAGTGTTATAATTATCAGCTTTAAACACCATGTGATACTAGTCATCTCTATGTAACCAGTTTGTCTCTCCAATAATCACATCTTATAGTAAAAACTGATCTACTCGTGGTTCTCATATATTTTTTCATAGTTTTTAGTGCAATAAAACCCTGAATAACACCATGGAACCCATATAAAGAGGTAGCAGTGATGGTGGAAGCATTCACAAAAAGGAAAGAAATGTCATGACAAGAAAAAAGAAAAGTCATTGCAAGAAAAATATAAATTGCTTGATATGTACTATAGATTGAGGTCTGCGGCTGAAGCTGACTGCCATTTCAAAATAAATGTATACAACATAAAGATCATTGTAGAAAGAACAAAGGAAACTCATGAAGTCATAGCTGCAACTAAGCCAAAAGATATGAAACCCTTGCATTTTTTTGCAAAATACCTTTTTATCTCACATTGAAAGTATGGCTTTTATGTGAGTGTGGGATTGCTATAAGAAAGGAATACCTATAGGCCATTGGAGAAAGGTGAGCTTGTCACATAAGAACTTAAAGCAAAAGGAAAGTGAGAACCGGAGAATTCAATGTCAGCAAAGGATGGTTTGATAATTTTAGAAAGAAGGTTGGCTTAAGAAATGTCAAGATAAGGTCAGGCATGGTGGCTCAAGTCTGTAATACCAGCACTGTGGGAAGATCACTTGAGGCCAGGAGTTTGAGAACCCCTGAGAAACATGGTAAGACCCTGTTTCTTAAAAAAAATATTAAAGGGTGGCACCTGTGGCTCAGTGAGCAGGGCGCTGGCCCCATATACTGAGGGTGGCAGGTTCAAACCCAGCCCCGGCCAAACTGCAACAACAAAAAAAAATAGCTGGGTGTTGTGGCAGGCGCCTGTAGTCCCAGCTACTCAGGAGGCTGAGGCAGGAGAATCACCTAAGTCCAGGAGTTGGAGGTTGCTGTGAGCTGTGTGATGCCACAGCACTCTACTGAGGGCAATAAAGTGAAACTCTGTCTCTACAAAAAAAAAAAAAAATATATATATATATATATTAAAAAATTAGTTGGATGTGGTGGTGCACACCTGTACTGTAGTCCCAACTACTTGGGAGGCTGTGGAGGGAGGAATGCTTGAGCCCAGGAGTTTAAGGAGATAGTGAGCTAAGATTACCCCACTATTTGGAGTACCCCATTGTACTCCAACCTGGGTGACAAACTGAGACTGTTTCTAAAAAAAAAAAAAAAAAGTCAAATAACAGGAGAAGCAGCTGCTGCCAACCAACAGGCAACAGATTAAGTTACAGAACACTGTTAACGAACAATCACTGAGAAGAAAGTATATCTCCCTGAATGGATTTTAAATGTAGACAAAAGTACCCAACCCTAGGAAAAAATACCACAAAGGACATTTATTAGTAAGGAAGAGAAGCAAGCACCAGGCTTTAAGGTAGGAAGAGACAGGTTAACTACTGTTTTCGTGCAAATACAGTCAGGTTTTGTGACTGCACTGCCCTTGTCTACAAGGCTGTTAACCCCAGAGGTTTAAAGGGAAAAGATAAATTCCAGCTCACAGTCTTTTGGTTGTATAACAAGAAAGCCTGGATGGTTTTTCTGGTCTGGTTATATTATTGTTGTGTCCTGAAGTTAGAAAGTACCCTGCCACTAAGGGATTGTCTTTTAAAGTTCTTTTGACATTGGACAATGAATACACCTGGCCACCAAAATCCCATGAGTTCAACACCAAAGACAATGAAATATTCTATTTTCCCCTGAATACATCTCTAACTCAGGGAGTCATAAGGACCTTTAAGGCTCATTACACACAGCACTCTATGGAAAAGGTTATCAGTGCTATGGAAGAGGACCCCAACACGGTTCCTCAAGTTGTGGTGACCCCCCAACCATAAAGTTATTTTCGTTGCTACTTCATAACTGTAATTTTGCTACTGTTATGAATCGTAATGTAAATGTCTGATATGCAGGAAGTATTTTCAAACAACAAATTCCTCCTGGAGAAAACTGTGTCCAGAAGTTGTGCATAACTTCACAGGACTTACTACATAGCCAATCAAGAAAACCATGACAGAGACTGTGGATATGGTGAAAAAGGTAGGGGATAAAGAGTTTAAAGTTATGGATCATGGAGAAATTCAAGAGGTAACAGATACCACACCAGAGGAATTAAGACAACTGGATGGGGATGAGTGCTTCCAAATTAGTACAAATAACAAAGAAATATCTGGAGAAGAAGCAAAGCCAGAAATAAGCTGACAGTACACAATCCAGCAGAAGGGTTCTAATTATTTAAGACTGCTTTGGATTTCTTTTACAACATGGATCCTTCTCCAATATGGAACTGAAACTGAAGTAAATGGTGGAGAAAGGATTGGTATCATACAGAAAATTCTAAAGACACAAAAAAGGGAAAAAGTCAGAAATTCCAAGGTTATTTCCATAAAGTTGCCCCAAGTGTACCTGCCTCTCCTGCCTCCTTTGAGATAACAGTACCTTCCTCTTCTTCCTCAGCCTACTCAAAGTGAAGAGAAAGATGAAGATCTTTATGATGGCCCACTTCCACTTAATGAACAGTGAACATATTTTCTCTTCCTGATTTTCGCAAGAACAGTTTCTTTTCTCTAGCTTACCTTATTGCAAGGATATGTATGGTATATAATACATATAACATACAAATTATGTGTTAATCAACTGTATATGTTATATTATCTATCATTAAGGCTTCCCATCTTAATAGCCAGGGTTCTGGCTATTGGTAGTTACGTTTTAGAGAAGTTAAAAAAATTACATGTAGTGTAGGACATGACTACAAGAGGGACTCTTACCTCATAAATTCAAATATTTTGACCTAACCAAATATGTGTATCCTCACATTAACCTGAAATATGAATGAATAAATAAATAATAAAATTATATATAAATTTTCAACTGGGTGGAGGACTGGTGCCCCTAACCTTCAAGTCATTCAAAGGTCAATTGTATTTCATTAATACAGTCTAACTTTACTCAGTACTACAATGAAAACTAGGCAGGAATGAAAGTATTAAATAATAGCAATGATGAGAGAAAAAAAAAGATCAGTAACAATCACCCTAGGAAACTTTTTAAGAGACAGAGTCTCGATCTATTGCCCAGGTTGGAGTGCAGTGTCATGATCATAACTCATTACAGCTTTGAATCCTGGGCTCAAGGGATCTTCCCCAAGCTAGGACTATAGGTGCACACTACCATGCCTGGCTGTTTGGGGTTTTTTTATTTAACTGTTTTGTAGAGACAGAGGTCTCACTGTGTTGCCCGGGCTGATCTTGAACTCCTGGCCTGAAGCAATCCTCCCACCTTAGGTGGGAGCCACTGGGCCTAGCAGAAACTCTTAATTCAGTTCTTATTTCCACCATATTACTCTTCATACATAATAAATTTCATGAACGGCAATGATTATTATAAATATTATCTGAGCATATGTCTAAATATTAGGAATAATGGAATATTTTTAAACAATATAGCAAGCTTTTCTCACCATAAACTACTCTCCTCTTTCCTTTGTTTTTCTGTCACTACTATTACCTGTGTTTCCTGCGTAACATGTTGATGAGAGGGCTCTTCAAGCAAGGGCTTTTCAAGTAGTAATTTGGAGTAAGTTTCCTGTAGCCGCCTAGTTGCCGATGGCTCAGAAGGAGGCATATTTTTTGCTTTAGTAAAGGCTTCTTTCTGTTTTCGGTAGAGCTCTTGTAATCGTTTGTTCTTTTGTTCAGTAGCCTCCTTTTGAGCCTTCTTTTCTTCATTCTGCTTCCTCTTCCTTTCCTCCTGCTGTCTAACAATGTACTGTCGTACCTCATCTGTGTCATAGTGACGTTTTTTGGAAATAACAGGGGGATCTTCATTAGCTGTTATTTTGTCAGGTTTTCTTTTTACTGGGCTATTACTCCTAGGAACTTGTACAGGTGCTGATGACTTCTGATTCTGTAACTCGTCAGTCTCTTGCCTGGAAATCTGAGTTGTAGAATCCAGCTGTAAGTCATCAAGAATGCCACGAATTTCAATAGGTAAGAAGTCCTTATTTAAGGCATTATTTTCCTCCTGTTTATTATCTGGAAGAGATGGAGCTAATTTTTTTATATTATTTTCAGACCGAGCTCTACTTTTCGAACATTCTGAGCTTCTTGGAAGATGTCTATGTAAAACGTCCAACCTGGGATCAGATTCTGCTCTTCCGACATGACCCCCTGCAAAGTATGAGCTTGTTAGTGACATATTAACATTCTATACTCACTTCTAAGATTTACTGACTATGAAGAAAATTAGAGAATTTCGCTTTACCTTAAAAACTCAAAATATCCTACAGTCTTGCCTTCTAAAGAACATTATAAAAGGAAAGAAAAATACCCTTTTTATTTTTCTAATTTTAGGTGGAGACAGGGTCTCACTATGTTCTCAGGGCTGGTCTTGAACTCCTGGGCTCAAGCAATCCACCCTCCCCGCCTCAGCCTCCCAGAATGCAGGCAAGAGCTACCACATCTGGCCCAAATCCCCCCATTTTAGTAGTAAAAGAAGAATTTCAACTTGTGAAAAACTACTTCCTTGATTTAAAAATATATATATACCTTTTAATATTTCTGAAAAACAGGCATATGTTGTGGTTGACGTGAATAGTTAACATTACTATTTCTCTCTCATGTACATATTTAACGTAACTATTTGTCTCCCCCCACAACTCTCAAAAAAACTGTTAAAAGGCCTGGCGCTTTGGAAGGCTGAGACAGGAGGTTCTGTTGAAGCCAAGAGTTTGAGAACAGCCTAAGCAACACCTTGTCTCTACAAAAAACAAAAAAAAACTCAGCTAGGTGTGGGGTACGCACTTGTAGTTCCAGTTACTCAGGAGACTGAGGCAGGAGGATTGTCTGAGCCCAGGAGTTTGAGGTTGCAGTGAGCAATGATGACATCACTGCACTCTAGCCCCAGGGAATAGCTCTTGCCTCACCAAAAAATAAAAAATAACTGTTAAAATCAATAGAAGCCATCCTAATTAGAATCAAGGAAATTGAAAATACCTTAAGAATCTTAAAAATAATAATTTTTTAAAGCTTTGCCAAGATCGGACTGAATGTCAAATAATAAAGGCACTGAAAATATTAATTTTTCTGGAAATTCTACAATACTGACCCATTTCATAATTATATAAAATGATAGCACAGCAAGGTGGCTCACACTATACACCCAGCACCTTGGGAGACCAAGATGAGAGGATCATGTGGAACAAGTTCAATACTGGCTCAGCGCCTGTAGCACAGTGGTTACGGCGCCAGCCCCATACACAGAGGCTGGCAGGTTCGAACTCGGCCCAAACCAGCTAAACAGCAATGAAAACTGCAACAAAAAATAGCTAGGCATTGTGGCGGGGGCCTGTAGTCCCAGCTACTTGGGAAGCTGAGGCAAGAGAATCACTGAAGCCCAAGAGTTTGAGGTTGCTGTGACGCCACAACACTCTACTGAGGGCAACGTAGCAAAACTCTGTCTCAAAAAAAAAAGAAAAGAAAAGAAAAACAACCCAAAAAGTTCAAAACCAGCCTGGGCAACATAGTAAGACCTTGTCCCTAAAAAAAAAAAAAGGAAAAAAAACTATTTTAATTAGCTGGGGGTAATAGTGTTAGCCTGTAGTCCTAGGTACTTGACAGGCTGAGGTAAGACAATCACTTGAGCCCAGGAGTTCGAGGATACAATTAGCTATGATCGTGCTTGCACTCCAGCCTACGTGACAGCATAAAACGCCATTTCTATTAGAAAAACAAAAAGAAAGAAAGAAATGGCGCTATATTTAGATGAGCTTATCAGAAAATTTCTGAAAGTTTAATTTACACATCCTTTTGGAAAATAAAATTGGTCTCTCGTCACACTCATACTATACTTTAAAAATATCTATGAAACTAATTGTCAAATACCTTTAAATTTTTTAGTATTTACCCTATTTTCAGAGAAAAGAGACAATTTAGTATGACACAATACGTAGAACATAATATTTCCTTCTACAGAATGCCTCTTTCACATTGTTGGAGATTTTGGTCTATTTTTTTTATTCTGAAGCCCTAAACTTATAGGGGTGTCCAACCTGTAGCCCTTGGGCCACATGTGGATTATATGAAGACTTTTTTGCTTATCTGTGGTAGCACATAACAGGAAATTATGCACAGACCCTCTTTTTGTGTTCATCAGCTTTCACTGGTGTTTGTACATTTAATGTGTGGCCAAAGACAACTCTTTTTCCAATGTATAGCAGAGAAGAAAAAAGGCTGGACAACCCTGCTAAAGATTAGAGCAATGTCTGCTATGTAGTGAGCACTCGGTAAATATTTGTTGAATAAATGTCATACCTACTGATTACAATGCACACTATCTGGGTGAAGGGCACATTTATAACTTTGACTCGATCTGTACAAAAACAAAGTACATAAACAAAACACGTACCCATTAGTATTCTGGAAAAAAAAAAAATAAGCCCCTACAACTCTCTAGTGAATGACAGAAAAAGTAAATATACAGAAAAACAATCATTTTATCATCTAAATATTTGCTGATGTGGCTTAATTTTAGACTGAGAATACATGTAAGCTTATTTACAAGCCAGATAAAAGTAAAGAGGAACAAAAAAAGTATTACATATGTATATTTGGCTTCTTCATACCAAATTATAATTGTAATTTCATTTCTTACTGAACTCACTCCAGAAGTTTGAATTAAGCGAGAAAAATTTTGCCACTGAAAAGGAAAGCTGGCCTATGGGTATTTATATTTCAAATAGCATTCAAGATAGTTAAATAAGTGAAAACATTAAACTTGAGGATCAAACTAAAGAGTTCTGGATCCTACATCATATTTTGCCATCCACTAATTACATACCCTTGAGAAAATTCACTTCTCTTTCAAAGCCTGTTTCCTAATTTGTCAAGTAAGAAAAATTCAACCTTGTGAATGTTTATCCGTGTTTGTTTGAATATACTGAGATCAGACAAACTGGACTTAATTCTCTTAAGGTCTCTAAAAGTCTAATATGATTTGACTAAAATAATGCTTTCATATTCACAATGACAGATAAATGTAACGAACATAACATAAACAGGATTCTTAATAAAGATGAGCATAACACCTATCAGCAGAGATTATCCATAGACAAGCCCAAGAGAACATTTCTTTTTTGAGCTACAGTCACAATTATAAAGTCCTAACACATTATGAAGAGTATTTTCACCTAGTTATATTAGTTGGTTATATAACTAATTGCTTAGCTACATAAGCAATTTTTAATTGTTTTCTCAACAATTTTAATTATAGCCACTCACCAGATTTAGCAGTTCTTTCTCTTCCACCTCTGTCACTTGATGCTGTTCTTCGCTCTTTTTGCTCCATCCTGGGTGCAGGTCCCAGAATCTTCTTTACTAATTTTTGTCCATCTCGCCAAGAAGATGTACTTATAAGACGACTACTACCTAAAATATACATGTATACTTTAAAACTTAAACATTAACACCAAGAAATGTATCCACTCAATCATACAGATTTTATAATTAATCTTATAATTTACAATTAATCTTATGATTATCTCAGCCAAGGTCAAAGGTTTTGTTTGACCGTAACTGTAGTTTTAACCCTAAACTCCCCAAATTGGTTAACTATTTGTTTATATCTTTAATCACCCGCACCTCTGAAATCTGTGTAAAATGCTTTGAAAGTACCAAATAATAATGATTCCTAAAACTTCAAGAACTAGAGTACAGAATTCAACAGAACACAAATATGTCTATTTTGTGTCTATTAACATTTAATAAGTATTTGGTTTATCAATACTAGCACAGTATAAGGCATAGATAAAATATGTTTCTTGAACAAATGAATGACTTAATCTAAGTATAGAAAAAGAATTTTGAAGAAACAATTAACAGTGATTATACCTTGGAAGGGGATAGTATTATACGGACTTTCATAATATATTTTACACATATATGCCAAAAGTACACACTACTTTTCTATGCATAAAATGACATTTAAAAAAGTATCCTAAACATTTTAAGTTTCTCTCCTTATAAAAGTACATAAAAATAAGTATGTTTTAATAAAAATAGCTGTTTACCAGGAGAAGAAGAGATTTTCATCTATTAATTTTGGACTATAAGAAAATTAAAATTAAACAATCACTTCAAAATAGATAGGAACTTCAAAACACAACAAATGAAAGATGGAATAACTAAGAAAATGCTACAAAAGCTATGTTAACTAATGTGATGAAAATGTGTCAAACGATCTATGAACCAAGTGTATGGTGCCCCACGATCATACTAATGTACACAGCTATGGTTTAATAAAAATAAATAAATAAATAAATAAATAAAAAGAAAGATGGATCACAAAATAAAGACTACAAAAAATATGAAATAAATATGTAGAACTGTGTAAATGCAAAGTAACATAACAAAATGAGTAAAAATAATGAAGTAGAATTTTAAGCCTAATTTAATTAGAAATAAAATATTTTTACACTAAAATCAATGCCAGTAAAATTATCATACAATGAAATCATTCTACTTTAACATTACTTGTTGAAATATAAGTGGATGAGTTTCTTTTTATAAAACAAAAGAAAATGGCATGGCACTCATAGCTCAGTGGTTAGGGTGCTGGCCACATACATCAGGGCTGGCATGTTCGAACCCAACCTGGGCCTGCTGAACAATAATGACAACTACAACAGAAAAATAGTCAAGCGTTGTGGCAGGTGCCTGTAATCCCAGCTACTTGGGAGACGTAGGCAAGAGAATCACTTAAGCCCAAGAGTTTGAGGGGTTGCTGTGAGCTGTGATGCTACAGCACTCTACCGAGGGCAACAAAGTGAGACTCCATCTCTAAAAAATAAAAACAAAAAAATACTGCATGTCATGGACCGCAACAGTATTCACTCTCCTTGATCAAATAATCCAACAAACTTTAGTAATTTATATAATAGAAATAATCTAAAAGAAAGCAAAAATAGTTGACTATCATTTTTTATACTATCAGAAGTAACAAATACTAAAGAATGTTAAATAGTTAGTTTCCACTAGAATATTGTGTAGCCATGTTGATCAATCTTCATGAGAAACAATAGAAATGTTCTTATGAAAAGATGCTGAGAAAACAATGAAATTTTACAGATACAAAAAAAAAAGATGTATTTAGTGAGTATCATTACATACTATTATGATTTTAAAACTAATGTAAGAAAGTACACAAAGTAATACTAGTACTTTAAGGCAGGATGATGGTTTTCTTCTATTTTCCCAGGTGTTTGGGATACTATTTTATTATAATACAAACAGGCCCCCAAATTACAAACATCCAACTGACATAGGACTTACACTTACAGAGTAATAGATAAATGTACCCGTTTCAACTTATATACAAATTTCAACTTAAGAACAAGCCTATAAAACCTATCTCATTCATAACCTAGGGACTGCCTATAAAAGACATTCCATTTAGAGTTTGTTTTAAAGGGCTGAAATTTATAAGTTTAAATGGAAGTATAATATTAATGAAAATGATTACATAAATTTGTGTTTACTTTAGAAAAAATGTTTTTGCACCTTGTTATTAATTTTACACAGTCTAAAATATTTAAAGGGTTTTAACTTACCTAATCTATTTATAAGAAACTTTACATTCTTAAGCAAAATGAAAGAGCAGGCTTCTCTGCAATTACAGTTTAATTTTCTGAATCAAAAATAAGCAACCATTAATATACTGGGCGGTTATTTATACCTGCAGAATATGCTGTGTGGTTCTTTCTAAATTCTGGCTTTCTGGAAGAGTTTCATGTACTCATTGATAGAAAAAGAAGACTTTTACTAGATCAGTAGTTCTCAACCTGTGGGTCACGACCCCTTTATTCCATTTGTAACAACGTGGCAATTAGGAAGGTTGAGAACCACTGCACTAGATAAACTATTAAAAGAGTTTTAGCACATTTAATGATTCTTTGTCTAGCTCATTGCCACAGTGCATATAGCCTACCACAAAACTGGATAAATACAATCCAAGATCAATGTTCCTAAGTTTTAGTGGTCCCTGTGCTTTATTTCAAACTGACAACACTATTACATAATGCTATATGAAAAATACTTTTCTTATAATGTAAGAGAATTAGTTAACCCTCCGATAACTCATTTCTTATAAAATGTTTGTATATTGCCAGTGTCATTCTATTATGATATCCAAAGTTAACAATGGATATCACAAAATATGTTATTTGCCATTGTACTGATTATGAGCAAAAAAAAAAAATAGATGTTTAATCAAAAAACAGTACCCCATCAGTCTTAGTCAGTATTCCCGTAAGACTTTGTGCTCTTTTACCACAGCATTCACCCCACTTTGTTGTAACCACAAGTCTACTGACAAGATCTTAAGTTCCATGAAGGAAGGAGCTATGTGTGTCTTGCTTACCACTGTATTGCCCAAGCTTAGTATAGCACAACGCCTCTCATGTAACCAAGTGCTCAAAAATATCTGCCTAATGAATGAATGATTGAACTTAGAATGTTTCCAAACTGAAAGTGACAAGTTCCCAACTTTTTCCACTCTCAGCCCAAATTACTGACATGAATATAACATTCTAAATAGCCATCTTCAGTATAGCTAGAAATAATAATTACTAGTTTTAATGGAGTCATAGTTAACATGTGAGTGCTCATCAAATGCCAAGTACTATGGGGAGTGCTTTTAGGTATTAACTCTTTTAGTTCTCACAAGAACCCTGTGAGATAAGTAGAATTGCTTTCCCATCAGTTTCATAGACGTGTACAATAATGAAAACATACCAAACCGTACATTCTAAATATGTTCAATTTTATTCTACGTCAATTATACCTCAATCTTTCTCTCTCTCACATACACACACAAAATAGTGACACATAAAATGTACTGAATTTTTATAAGTACCAAACAACAAACATTTGTTAACAGACATGTAAATCCATGTAGATTCCACTTTAGTAATATGAAACTTTAGGATGGATGTGGCACTAAGAAAACTAACCTGTTTTGCATTCTGGACTTGATAACTGTGTTGCTTTTTGGACTTTTCGTACTGGCTTGACCGCTTTCTTCTCTTTACTTTTTTCAGCAGGTTTCTCTTTTGTAGAGCTATCGTCTGAAAAGAAGAAATATAGCAAATCTTACAATGATTCTTTCTCCCCCCACCCTCAGTTAAAAAAAAAATCAATATAATGTATATGATTCAAGTAGGGAGAAAGAAACTCAGACTATTTCTATGACCCACCTGCTACTAATATCAACTCCTTCTGTGGAAAAAAATCTGAAGATTACCAGTACTCAACTATTGGGTTACAATTTTTCATTATTTTTTTCAGGAAACTTTTGAGAAATTTACTTCATTTTCACATATAGGGAAAAGTTACATCAGTAATGTTTTCCAAGCCAGGATCATTACATTTATGTAATCTCAAGATTCTATAATCTTAAGAGTATCTTCACAAATTCTTATGTCATTCAAAAATATCTACATAAAAACTTTAAAAAACATAAAATTCTTATATTAAGCCTTATAATTATGCTAGTGAAACATGTCAAAGTATTTTACATTTATATTACTACTCACTAAATTAAAAAAATTCCAACCTAAAGGAATATACTAAATATACATATAAATTCCCAAAAATTAACCTCAGTTACAGATCTCAATAAATACACTTTAACATACAGAGTTCTGCATTCTAGACAGAGTGGAAATAAGCATGAGTAAAAGACTCTAAGGCAGGAGCATATCTATGTTACAGTCCATATGTTTGTTGTTGTAGTTTTGGCCGGGTTCGAACCCGCCACCCTTGGTATATGGGACTGGCACTCTACTCCCTGAGCCACAGGCGCTGCCCCATAGTCCATATATTGACAGAGCTAGAATTTGAGACCTTATAAGCTGATTCCAAAATCTTTGCTCTTAACTATTAAATAATACTTCCTCTTCGCATGAAAAAAAATTTCTGAATACAAAATTCTAATAATAATAGCTGGGCTGGACAATTAATGCCAAAAAATGTATTAGCAGAATCTCTATGAGGACTTATGAGAAAGACCTCAGGTTTTAGAATCACACCGAGCTGGTTTGAATTCTTGATTTCAATTCTTTTTTTTTCTGTAGAATTTCCGTAGAATTTTGAAAAAGAATTTTCTTCTTTTTTTTTTTCTCACTTTACCACCTTCGGTAGAGTGCCATGATGTCACAGGACTCACAGCAACCTCTAGCTCTTGGGCTTCCACAATTCTCCTGCCTCAGCCTCCCGAGTAGCTGGGCCTACAGGCGCCCACCGCAACGCCCGGCTATTTTTTGGTTGCAGTTCAGCCAGGGCTGGATTTGAACCCGCCACCCTCGGTATATGGGGCCGGCGCCCTACTCACCGAGCCACAGGCGCCACCCTTGATTTCAATTCTTAACTACTCTGTCCAATGCTAGGAAAATTATTCTTTGAGCTTCTATTTCCTGTCAACTGTAAAAAAACATAAAAGACTAAGTACCTAGCATCTTGCTCGAGGTCATATTAGATATTTAGTAAGCAGTAACACTATTAGTATGACCTTCCTATTACCCTCTTCCAATCTTCTATGGATTCCTATTTCTAATTTTCTAACATCATTCCTTTCCTATAATACTTATTTTTCTTTCAGCATCTTGACCTCATCTTATTTGCTGCCTGCCAAATTATTCACTACTTCAAAGATCTCAGAGGCCTATAAACATCAAGTGGACTCTGCTATTCCCTTCAAATAGGACAGTCCTGACTCTGAAATTCCCTCAGTTTAAAAATAGCCTAGTTTCTCTCTCATTAGCCATGTAGGCTAATTTTAGCCCTGGAGCAGAGCCTAGAGGCTAACAGAGACTTCTGACTCAATCTACTCAACTTAATATTACTTTGATAATTTTATTTTTAAATATTATCAATTAGATTGCATGCAGTATAAAATATCCAAAACACAAAAAAAGCTCTGTTCTCACCTGCAAAGTTAAGTGCTAAATCTCGATATAGTTCTCTACTCATGTTTTGAAACTCAGCCTCCTGCCACACTTTCCCATCAGGTGTTCGAATCTTGGTCTCTGAAGGGTTGAAACCTAATGGATATCAATTACAAAACATTCTTATGAAGTAGCTTCATAAGTTTTGTTTTTTATCCTTTTTAAAATTGAGATATAATTAACATACAATAAAATTTACTATTTTTTTTTTTTTTTTTGTAGAGACAGAGTCTCACTTTATTGCCCTCAGTAGAGTGCCGTGGCGTCACACAGCTCACAGCAACCTCCAACTCCTGGGCTTAGGCGATTCTCCTGCCTCAGCCTCCCAAGTAGCTGGGACTAATAGCCGGGCGCCCGCCACAACGCCCGGCTATTTTTTTGTTGCAGTTTGGCCGGGGCTGGGTTTGAACCTGCCATCCTCGGCATATGAGGCCGGCGCCCTGCTCACTGAGCCACAGGCACCACCCTACTATTATTTTTTAATAAAAAATTGTATTACTTAGAAGCATTCAGAATGTCAAAAAACAACTCCAACTTTTTTTTGCAATTAGAGTGGTATTCAGTTAACAGAACAACAGTTATTTCATACAAGCTGCATCAGAGACCACTGAAGATGAAAGAACTACCATCCCCATATATATACCTAATTTATTCTGAGCACCAACAAGAACCAGCTTTAAATTTCCGTGCCAATTTACAACCCCCAGACTGTACCAGGCAAGGTTAGTGGCTATTGAAAATACTACCAGGACAGGGCTATCTAAGGACACATTCGGTAGTGTGCTAATTATACAAAAAAAAAAAAAAACACTGTACAGTTTAAAAACAAATCTTACACAGCCTTACATTTTATTTTTCTTTAAAAGGAGTGAGTTGTGTACAGGAGAGTTAAATGCTTTATAGACAAGGGAAAAAACTGTGATAAAATCAACTTATTCATCATCATAATCTTCTTCTTCTTCACTGTCATCCTCTTCATCTTCATGTACCTCTTCTTTTTTTCGCTTTTTTCAGCCTTGACAACTCCCTTTCTCGCTGCATCAGGCTTTCCTTTAGCTCGGTATGCAGCAATATCCTTTTCATATTTTTCCTTCAGCTTTGCAGACTTCTTTTCATCAGGCTACTTGTCATCCACAGCAGTGTCAATCCACATCTCTCCCAGCTTCTTTGCAACATCACCAATGGACAGGCCGAGATGTTCTCATTTGATTTTTGGGTAATACTCAGAACAGAACAAGAAAAAAGGTCAAAGGAGGCCTCTTAGGTGCATTGGGATCCTTGAACTTCTTTTTTGTTTCCCCTTTAGGAGAATATAGGTTTCCTTTTTTCTTATTTTTTTAGAGACAGAGTCTCACTTTGTCACCCTTGGTAGAGTGCTGTGGTGTCACAGCTCACAGCAACCTCCAGCTCTTGGGCTTAGGCCATTCTCTTGCCTC